>NC_090410.1:13826480-14126480 GCF_036365525.1 Heterodontus francisci | reverse complement strand
CTGCGTTTGGCTAAAAAACAACAGTGACTACATTTCAAATGTGATTTGGGGTCTTGAAGGATGCTATATAAATGAAGTGCCTTAGTTATATCTGGGGAGGTTTGTTATTTAATAAGATGCTTGTACATAATTAACAGTAAAGATTACAGAATCATTTTCATTTTTCTTCAGTACATGAAATATAATGCACAGTAATTACAGGTCAACCCGTCCCTTAGAAGCACACACCTTATTTTTACAATCAACCTCGTAGTAATTGATTCCTCTAGCCCTTTTAAACTGAGAGAGAAAGGGGACTTCCTCGGGATGTCTCCAAGCATTTCACATCTAATAAATTACTTATTCAGTGTAATTTGCCAGCACTGTAGTCAAATAAACTCTCTTAAAGGGACAGTCCTTGTAATAAAGTCTAGGAGCTAGAAATTGGTCCGCACTGTTTATTGGGTGCGGGGGGGGGGTGGTCATGATTCACGACCTGCCCATGCCCATTGCTATCGAGTTAGTTAGCACACAAATTTTGTGCTGCCTCTTCATTTAATTGATAGGAGGGTGATGCCCAGCGTAACTGCACTGCGAGCTGGCTGCACGCTCAACAGGGGGCCAAAGAGTGTGCACAGCTAGCATATGTTGCAGCTAACCTCCATATTTTACAGGCAGTCTGGCCCTTTTAAAGAAAAGCGGCACTGAATCACAGGAGACCCTCAAGGACTGCTGTCCAAAGGAAGTGGGAGCAGGTAACCGGGGCAGCGGACGGTCAACGCCAGGGGTCTGACGCTGAGGACCTGGCAGCAGTGCTGGAAGAAGTTTAAAGACCTTACGCAGTTAGTCAAGGTCAGTGAATGCACCTTCACATGACATCTCCTACCTACCAATCCACCAACCTATCATACTGCTCAATGCACCAAGCCCCCATCACTCACCCATCTACAGCTCCTGGCACTCAGGACTCATCCAGAACATCCATATACTCCACCTCACCCTCACACGCCTTCTAATGATGCGAGCCTCACGCCCACAGCTATTCAGCTGTGGCAGGCACACCACTCACGTACAGTGCAACACGTTCACTGATATTCATCCTCTTTCTTGCAGAACTAAGTGGCACACAATAGAAGGGAGCAGATCAGAGCAGGTGGGGGACGAGGATGCCTACATTTCCTGAGCCCTACAGCAGAGACAGTTCTCCGTATAATGAGGCCAGCTGTGACAGAGCCCGTGGCATCCAGCATCTCTGAGAATTTTAAGGATGACGATATGTTCCTGCCTTATGTATCCTCCCAACTCCCAGTTCACCCCCATCCTGATATCAGGAATGATGAGCAAGCTGCAGATGGTGTCACTACTGACCTCTTGCTTTTCACCCCCACCCCATCACCCACCCCTCCCTTTTCTCTCATGCCAACCTGCTCCTTCTGATTCCTTTTGTTTTCAAACATCCAAGAACTGCCGGCTTCCCAGCCGCAGAAGCCCCAGGAGGAGGAGAGAGAGCAACACCACACCACTGATGAAGAAGCATTGACGCTTGATTGGACAGCCATAGCTCTGAAACTAGCAATGCACATACTTCAAAGATAAGTAAAGAGTTGGGATCAACATGCAGTGAGTCACCAGGCATAAGTGGCCTGCAGCTAGGCCAGGAGTAAAGGATGGTTCATACAAACATAGGAACTAGGAGCAAGAGTAGGCTATTCAGCCCTTCGAGCCTGCTCGGCCGTTCTCTCAGATCATGGCTGATCTGTTTGTGGACTCAACTCCACTTTCCTGCCGACCCCCGATACCCTTTGACTCCCTTGTTTGTCCAGAATCTGTTTACCTCTGTCTTAAAAACATTCAATGACGCTGCCTCCTCCGCTCTCTGGGGAAGAGAGTTCCACAGACTCAAGACCCTCTGAGAGAAAACATTTCTCCTCATCTCTGTCTTAAATGGGAGACCCCTTATCTTTAAACTGTGAAAATGACAGTTTCATCGCATCATTACTGAGACGAACTTTCAATTCCAGCTTTTTATTAATTAATTGAATTTTTAAAAATTAAATTCCACTAGCAGGATTTGAACCCATGTCTCAAAGACAATAGTCTAGATTGTTACTTCGGTGACATTACCACTACACCACCATCCCAAATAGCAGCTTGTTATAAGGTGAGGTTGCAGATAAGTTCTGCTGCAGAAGGCTCAGTTAGGACCTCATTGGGATGGTAAACAGGAGAATGCTGATGTAAATGCACACTATGCATTAGGTGGTCAGTCAGACAGCCTCCTGTCACTGTCCAGGAGAATGGAGGAGTCCGGGTCCAAGTTGGCAGAGGGCACTGTGCAGAGATTGCCTTCTCCGCAGCCTGTGCTCCATTTTCCCTATCATGCTGCAGACTCAAGTACTGCAGCCCCTGTACCTGATGCAGCCTTTGTGTGGACAGGTCACCTACTTCTCTGCCCTCCCCGTGAGGATGCAGCAACACTCTCAGATTCAGGGGCTCACCTCAACAACTCCACAGACACTCCAGAGTACTTTCAGACACTTTGTAGTAGCAGAAGTGCTTAAAAATTGCATTAACTGCTCACACACTATTCTGTATCCTATGCACAGATGACTCTTGATGCAGCACCCAGTTCAACATTCCTTTGACTGATCTGATCTGAACTAAGCAGGCCTTGCAGCTTTTGCCCGTGGAGTTTGAACCTGTGCACATTCTTGTGTAGTAAACCAACACCTCCCCTCCCCACCCCACCCCACCAAAGGCTGAAGACCCTCTGAATAACCTCAAGATTATCCAGGTCTTTTTTTTTTATTCTTGTCATTTTTTCTTCGCATGTTAATCAGTTCATAAAACACCTTGGTTTATTTCTTGCTGTTTGCTTTATTAAATTACATAAAGACCTTAAACATCCAAGATTGCAAAAAGATAAGAAAAAGACAAGTTCAGAATGCTTCCTGTAGCACTTTGATCCAAAGTTCCATTAAATCATCAGCATAAATAGAATTATTTTTGGATTGCGGTGACCTGTTATGTGAGCCCAGGTTTAAACTCTTCCTCTACAATAGTGGCAAATGTGCACCATTTCTGTCTTGATGGCTGTCCCCCTATCTGTCTGTCAGCACAACGCTGCATTTGGCAACTCCTCACAACAGTTTAGCTTGAGACACAGGGCCCGAAGTTTGGACGAGTAGACCTGATTGCCCTTCTGGGGGTACGTACTGTGGCATCAGCCATTTCCAATGCAGCCTGCGTGGCGCACCGTCTTAACAAGGGCGTTTGTGTGGGCGTCCCCGGCAAGCACCGACAACAACTGAATGCGTGTTATCATGACATCACGCCCTATCGGCTGACATGAAGCCCATTTACCAAATTTGGACCACGCTGGTTCATTCAATAAATTCACCTGCCACTCATAAAAGAACAAGCATTCAGCTGCAGGATGGAACCCCCCTCTAATTGAAGGGCCTGGCATCAAACTCACAGGTAAGGCAAAGATTGACAATTCTGACAAAACAGCACTCCCTCACTCAGTGTCAGCCGAGAGTAGGTGATCAAGTCCTGAAAAGAAGCCATTTCAGGGGTATATCCTTTGTTGATGTGATGTGTTGAGATGATAATGGTGGTTGTTCTTTGTGATAAGTCTGTCCTTCAGGGACCAGGACGGAAGTCTGTTAATAAGCTTAGCACTTTACTCATTTTTGTCAGTTATCAACAATTGAAAGCAATGGATGGTCCCATTAAATTCTTTTCTCATTGCTGCAGGAGTGATAACCATCACAACCAGGAGATGATAGGGTTCACATACAGGGCTTTGGATACACAGACAAGCGTCACTTAATTTGCAACTATCACATGAGAGCCAACTGGCAAGGACAGTGATCCAAGACGCCTGATGTCCCAGGTAAATGTCAACAAACATAACTCACTCATTTCTGGGTTGTGCTGCTAAAGGAGTTCGTTTCAATCCCTCAGAATCAGCACAACACCTGTCAGATCATCCCTGGAGTCATGCTTACAGTTCTGGTTGCAATCTGGGCCCCAGTAGAAAAAGAACTTGCAATTATATAGCACGTTTTAAAGACTTCAAAACATCCCAAAGTGCTTTACAGCCAATTAAATACCTTTGAAGTGTAGTCACTGTTGCAATTTAGGATACGAGGCAGCCAATTTGCACACAGCAAGCTCCCACAAACACCAACATGATAATGACCAGATAATCACTTTTTTCGGTGTTGGTTGAAGCATTTTTATTGGCCAGGACATGAGAGAGAACTCCTCTGCTCATAATCAAAATAGTGCCACGGGATCTTTAACATTCACAAGTGACGGAGTCTCGATTTAACGTCTCATCCGAAAGCCAGCACCTCCAACAACTCAGCACTTCCTCAGTGCTGGAGGAGCAGAATAGATTTTTGTGCTCAAGTCTCTGGAATGGGACTTAAATGCACAGTCTAACTTATTCAGAGGCGAGAGTGCTCCCAACTGAGCCACAACTGGCACGTACTAAAAAATATCTCATCAGGAAGCATGAAAATAAAAATCACAAAGTGTGTGTGTGAACACAGTTGGCAACAAATCTCTTCACTGTCTGAATTACATTACAGACACATGGTCCCGATTCTCACATGGCTGAACTTTAATAGGGTTCATTTCTGATCATCATTGACTGATGTTCTCGGCTGAACGTTGAGTGAGGAAGTAATATAAATTGCACAATAAGACGCTGAAGTACTGAACATATTTTATGCCTTTGAACTGGATCATTTTCCAACTTTGCACTTCCAGTGGGAAGGCTCAGCCAGCAGGAGTGCATAACTGAAATTTGGTCGCACATGAATTTCCTATATGTGCCTCTAGAAGGGAAGACTCCCCATTGTGAGTGTGTAATTGGAGAATTACAGTGTACTGGAGATTAATTATTTACCAGTACATTAAAAGGTTTGCCATCAGTAATTGCAATAGGGAGTTACGTAACTAAGGATCTGTTAGCAGTTTTCGAAGTTAAACATTTCGGAAGCTTCGCCAATGGTAAAGAATCAAGATGCCAGCTTTCGCATTTTTGCCTCTAAGTCAGAAGGTTATAGATTCAAGTCCCGTTCTAGAAACTAGAGCACCACATCTAGACTTGCACTCCCAGTGCATTACTGAGGGAGTGTTGCTAAGTCAGAGATACCATCTTTCAGATGAATCACAGAATCGTTACAGCGCAGAAGAAGGCCATTCGGCCCATCGTGTCCGCACTGACTCTCTGAAAGAGCAATTCTCTCAGTCCCATTCCCCTGTCTTCTCCCCATAACCTTGCACATTCTTCCTTTTCATATAACTGTCTAATACCCTTTTGAACTCAATTGAACCTGCCTCCACCACGTTCTCAGGCAACACATTCCAGACCTTTTTTGCATTTATTTCATTTCATCTTAGTTTGTTCAGCTTGCTTACCCACTGTTTTTTTTCAGGTTTGCAATTGCTGCTGTTCAATATTCAGTGTATTTACACCTAATCTGTACGAATGCTTTGTCTTTCAACACACCATTAACATATTGTTTGCCTTTGCTCCATGACCTTTTGGTCAGCTATGTGGCCTGGTCCAATCTAGACCTCCTTTGTTATCTCTTGCCCCACCCCCACCTCACTTGCTTATAACCTGTGACTTTTCTAATATTTGTCAGTTCCAAAGAAGGGTCACTGACCCGAAACGTTAACTCTGCTTCTCTTTCCACAGATGCTGCCAGACCTGCTGAGTGGTTCCAGCATTTCTTGTTTTTACATTCCAGACCTTAACCACTCGCTGCGTGAAAAACCTTTTCTTTGTGTCACTTTTTCTTCTGTTACCAAATACTTTAAATCTGTGCCCTCTCGTTCCCGATCCTTTCACGAGTGGGAACAGTTTCTCTCTATCTGCTCTGTACAGACCCTTCATGATTTTGAATACCTCTATCGAATCGCCTCTCAGCCTTCTCTTCTCCAAGGAAACAGTCCTAACTTCTCCAATCTATCTTCATAACAGAAGTTCCTCATCCCTGGTACTATTCTCGTGAATCTCTGTACTCTCTCCAATGCCCTCAAGTCTTTCCTCAAGTGCGGCGCCCAGAATTGGACACAATACTCCAGCTGAGGCCAAACTAGTGTCTTATACAAGTTCAACTCAACTTCCTTGCTCTTGTACTCTACGTCCCTACTAATAAAGCCCAAGATATGCTTTATTACCCGCTCTCTCAACCTGTCCTGCCACCTTCAATGACTTATACGCATATACACTTAGGTGCCTCTGCTCCTGCACCCCCTTTATAATTGTGCCCTTTATTCTATAATGACTCTCTGTGTTCTTCCTACCAAAATGAATCACTTCACATTTCTCTGCATTGAACTTCCTCTGCCACCTGTCTGCCCATTCCACCAACTTGTCTATGTCCTTTTGAAGTTCTACACTATCCTCCTCACAGTTCACAATGATTCCAAGTTTCGTATCATCTGCAAACTCTGAAATTGTGCCCTGTACACCAAGGTCTAGGTCATGAATATATATCAGGATAAGCAAGGGTCCCAACACTGATCCCTGGGGAACTCCACTACAAACCTTCCTCCAGCCCGTAAAACATCCATTAACCACTACTTTTTGCTTCCTGTCACTCAGTCAATTTCGTATCCATGTTGCTACCGTCCCTTTTATTCCATGAGTTACAAGTGTGCTCACAAATCTGTTGCTTAAAGAAGGCTTAAACCTAATGCCCTATCTGCCCCCACAGATAAACATAAAAAGTTCCATTGCACTGTTTCAAAGAAGTGTAGGGTTGGTGTCCTGGCTACCGTTTAACCCTCAGCCAGCATCACTAAAACAGATGATCTGGCCGTCATTTGTTTGTGGCACCTTGCTGGGTGCACATTGGCGACAGTGTTTCCTTCATCACCACGATAACAACGTTTCAAAAGTACTTTGTTGGCTGCAAAGTGCTTTGAGACGTCCTGAGGTCCTGAAAGGCGCTATATAAATGCAAATTCTTTCTTTAATATATGTAAATGAGCAAGAATGGAATTGGAATGGCCAAATCCCATGATGAGTGCTCCAAGGGTAACTGATGAGGGCAAGTATCAGCCAAATGGGAGCTGGCAGGAGGACTTTATTGCATGCAGCCTGAAGGAGCTTGGCAAAGTGATTGCTGGCGTTATAAAAAAAAAATGCCCCAAGGCATTTTACGGTCAATGTACCTTGGAGAGTGCAGTCACTATTGTAATGTTGGGAACACAGTGAGCACCTCCAACACTTTATCAGCAGTGCACAAGAGTCTCTGCCTATGTTATGTGTTCAAGCCTCTGAAATGGGTCTTGAACTTCCAACCATCTGCTTCAGAGGCCAGGGTGCTATCAACTGGCACCCCTGCGGCCACCTGAGATTTACACATGGTTTGGAGGTGAAAAACAATCACAGGTTGGGTGGGAGTTAAGATTTTATGCCATTCTATTTACAGGTGTATAATAAATCATTGCAAATAAAATATTGGTCACAATATTTGGATTACAATACTCCAGCATCTGTAATTTAGAATGTAGGTGCTTTCTATTCCTACAGCTATAATTTGAAATGAAGGAAAATTACTTCTCCAATCCATAATTTAAAATTGGGAGTGTTTCACTCTAACAGTAATTCACTCCTGCAGGGTCGGCTGTTACACTATGTATCATAAAATCTGACGCGACTCTGAATTTCTGTCATTATCAGAGACAGTACCAGGCTATTTGTGTAAGTAATGAATTCTGCCACTGGGTTTAATCAGTAATTTTGATCTACACATGCCATATACCAGACATGTAGTTGTGGATTTCTCATTAATCTACTCCTCGCGTGGGAGAAATTCCTCACCCTGGCCAAGGCAACATAGCCAGTGTTTATATAGTACCTGTCACATTCTAAAGACTTCCAGTGTGCTTCACAACCAATGAATTACTTTTGAAGTGAATTCATTGCTGCTCCATAGCCAAATATGGCAGCCAATTTGCACAGAGCAAGATCCAACAAACAGCACAAATGATCAGTTCATCTGTTTTGAGTTGGGGGAAAGCACTTTGGGCCAAGATACCAGAAGAATCAGCTGCTCTTCTTCAGATTGTGTCGTGGGATCCTCTATATTCACCCAAGCAAAAAGATGAGGCTTCAGATTAATGTCTCATCCAAAAGGCATCACCTCTGACATTGCAGCTCTCCCTTAGTACTGCACAAGATTGTTGTCCTAGATTAGGAGCTCAAATCCTAAAGTGGGGCTTGAGTCCAAAACCGATCAAGCAAAATAAGTTAACACCGCACAGTGATCCCACTGCTTCCACTTACATCCCATTTTGACTTGCATACTGGAAAGTATAATAAAAAAAGGAAAAAAATCATTGCAGTCTCCTCTGTGCGGCAGCAGGTATGGGGTTCAAACCCCTTCTGGAAACATGAACACAAAATCCAGGCTGATGCTCCAGCACAGTGCTGAGGGACTGCTGCACAGTCAGAATGCTGCCTCTCAGGCAAGACATCAAACTGCTCCCTCAGTGGGTGTAGAAAAGACCTGTGTGACCACTGGAAGAAGGACCGAAAGGTTCTCTCCGGTGTCCTAGCTAATATTTGTCACTCAATCAGTCTCACTCAAACAGATTGTGTGGTCATTATCACAATGCTGTTTCTGGGACCCTTGATATGTGCAATTTGGCTGCCATGTTTCCGAAATTATAATAGTGACAACTCTTCAAAAATAATTCATTGGCTGTAAAGTGCTTTGGGACATTTTGAGAACATGAAAGATGCTATATCAATTTAAGCCCTTCTTTCTAAAAGCAAAGCAAATTTACAAAAACAGTTTGTGCAAAACCACCCTCAGCTGATATTGTGTGAATCACGTACTAACACAGAAAATAGCAATCACTCACATGATTGAAGAAAATGCCAATCTCTATTTTGAAACTTGGCCAGATTTGAAGATTTTACATACAGCTGAAAGAACTGGGAAAAGAGCCATGAGAGTTTATGATTCAATCTCATTTTTGCCTATCCTCAAAGGTTATTTTAGTTAGCGCGGCATAACTCGTCATGAACCGTGGGGGTTCCTGCAGATGCTTACTCATGTCTCACTCTCACTTTTACTATCCCAGCAGTCCTGACATCTTAATTCCCATTCTCTCCCTTCTGTCACTCCCTCTCATGTCGAATTCCCAACTGCCTGATGCTTTTCATCCGTAGAATTTGTTTTTGAGTGGGCTGTCTTGCTTTTTATTTTTAACGCAAACTAGGCAATGCATGTCTGTTGTTCTGGTGGGGGGAGGCGGGAGGGTTTGGCTATTTTTGTGAGGGATTTTATCTTTCTGGGCAATGCTGCAAGATTTATTTCTAATAGCAAGAAGGATATAGCAAACAGAACACTAATTCTGGTGTTATAGGAAAGAAAGATGAGTGTTAAAAGACAGCCCTTCATGTGGTACTAAAGCAGGTACTGTATGTGAGAAAGGCAGAGGACAGGACCCAAGTTATACTGTGGTTCACACTCCATCCAGTTATTTTTAGCTCACATTGTATAATTTTTAATAATAAATACCAATCTGGTTTCTGTCCCTGCCACAGCACTGAAACATCCCTAATTAAAGTCACAATGACATACTCTGTGACTGTGGTGCACTATCCCTCATCATCCTTCTCAACCTATCTGTAGCCTTTGAAACGGTCCTCCATTGTCCAGCTGAGTAGGGCTGCCCTCGGCTGGTTCCATTCTTACCTATCCAAGCCGTAGCCAGAGGATCTCCTGCAATAGCTTCTCTTCCCATCCCTGAATCATTACCTCTGGTGTCCCCCAAGCATCTATCCTTGGCCCCCTCCTATTTCTCATCTACATGCTGCCCCTTAAAGACCTGCTTGGGTCTGAAAAGAAAAAACCCGACCCGAACCCAACAGAAGCACATCGGATCCGAGCCCGACCCGGCCCGAGTCCTTTCATTTTTTCCTGCGCCTGACCCAACTACCGGAATGTTCACTTTACCTACCTTCCGATTCCGAATCCGTTTTTCACTTTTTCAGTTTGAAATACTTGCTGAAAGTTTATCCAGTGAGCAGCTGAGATGCAGAGAGCAGGAAGGTCCTGAGTGATTAATTATTATAAAATATACAGTATTTATGTAAAAAATATAAAATGATCACTGTCAGGACTTTACTATATGTGTGTAGACTAGAGTCCTGACAGTGATCATTTAAAAAAATATAAATACTGTATATTTTATAATAATTAATCACTCAGGACCTTCCTGCTCTTTTCATCTCAGCTGCTCACTGGATAAACTTTCAGCAAGTATTTCAATCTGTAAAGTCGGAGTCGAGGTAATGTATAATGATATTTTCTGAGCCTTCGGGCAATTGCTGTGTTTATTTTAAGCAATACAGATACTGGTACAGTGTGGCACAACCTGTCTGGGCACAACTCCATGGGCTTCTGTTTAACTCGTGAACAAACAATCACTGACTTCGTGGCTCCAATCTTCATCTTTTTAAACGACCTTTCAAGTCCAACTAATACTACGTGTGTTCGACCTGGACCCACCAGACCCAAGCCTGAGAGCTGGATATCCCTTGATATCTTTAATATCTAGAAATCTAACAACCTCTGTCTTGAAATTACTCAATGACTGAGCCTCCACTGCCTTCTCGGGAAGAGGATTCCAAAGAATCATCAACCTCTGAGTGAAGAAATACCTCCTCATCTCAGTCCTAAATGGCCTGCCCTTTATTTTGAGACTGTATCCCCAGTTCTCGACCTCCCAGCCAGGGGAAACATCCTTCCCGCATCCACTCTGTCGAGCCCTGACTAACACCTAAAATGGATTATCACGTCATTATCACATTGCTGTTTGTGGGGCCTTGCTCTGCACGAGTTGACTGCTGCACTATCTACATTACAACTGAGACTGCACTTCAAAAGTACTTCATTAACTGTAAAATGCTTTGATATAGCCGGAGGCCTTGAAAGGCGCTATATAAATACAAGTTTTTTTCTATCTTCACCATCCATTATTTTCTTTCTAGTGTTCTCATTTTATTTCCAATGAGTTTTTTTTTTCCAGCTCGCTAAACCCAGAAAATAACTTTCCTCGGGCAGGAAAGAAGATCAGCCCCTCCACTGCCCCCCACAAGACCCAATGGATGCAGAGTCAACGGTACTCAGTCAAGCACGAGTGCCAATGATTGAAATGGTTGGAACAAGGCAGTACCAAAGCAAATGGAACCTGAAAGTGCTGCAGGCAAAGGAATAAGGAAGCAGCCTACACTGTAGCAAGTGCTGCTTCTGAACACAAACAACAGATTGCTGTCTCCTAATATTAAGCTTCTTAGGACTAACAGTATGAAAATAGCACTGCAATTTCAGAACCCTGAGTAGTCTAAAAATATATTTAAGCACTTCGTGTCAACCTTCTAGCTCCTGAATTTCATGTAAAGTTTATTTATTTTTGCATAATATCTCCGATATATTTATTTTTCTGTTCTTGCTTTCTTGCCAGCGATGCCCACATCTGGGGAATGCATGAAATAACAATTGTCAGTTCGGCCTCAAAATCTGGAATGGCCAAACTCAAAGCCCCCTACAGAGCCTCTTCACCGTCTGAGTCTTTCATATGTGAAAGTAGAAGACCCATTTTATCGTGATACAGCATCCGTATTAATGGCAGATGTGGATGAGAAAGACCATTCGGTCCATCTTAGTTCATCCATCCTGCAAGCCCATTCCATTGTTCAACTGTTAAATGATTCCAGGGGTTTTCTCTTGACTACCCTACCTATTCCACCTGTGAATCACTCTCGCAATTTAGAAGAACTTCCTAAATTTTTCATCTCCCAGTTTGAACCTGTGTCCCTTTGTTCTACTGTCACAGATTAATTTGAAACATTGCTCTGAATTTTTTTCTTTTTATTCTGTACGGTGTTAGCTGTGACTCAGTTGCTAACACTTTCAGCTCTGAGTTAGGAGGTTGTGGATTCAAGTTGCACTCCAGAGACTCGAGCATAAAATCTAGTCTAACACTCCAGTGCAGTACTGAGGGAGTGCTGCACTGTCAGAGGTGCCATTTTTTGGATGAAACATTAAACCTGTGTGTTCTCTTGTGTCCTGGCCAACATTTATCCCTCAACCCATCTCAGTAAAACAGGTTATCGAATCTTCATCATCTTGCTGTCTGTGGGACCTTGCTGTGCACAAGTTGGCTGGCACGTTTTCTGAGTTATAATAGTGTTTATACTTCAAAAATGTGTACTTCACTAATGCATTGGGCCGCCTTGAGGTTACAGACGCTATATAAATGCAAATCTTTCTCTTCTTGATATATCTCTATGAGCACCACTATTAATTGCCTCCCAAGATTGTCTTTTCCCCATAATACAGTCTCCTACAGTGCTAGGGATCAGCCTGCCTGACTGTCTCCAGGGTTGGAATGTTTCCTTGTTTCTTGGTGACCAGATGTTGACAAAGTACTCAAGGAACAGGCGGGAAAAAATTTGCTACTTTTTCATGAAGGCAGCAGCCTTTTTAAGATTTAAAGCTGTCCACATGAGAAACATTGGCTGTGCATCACAGGAGAGTTGCAATGCATTGCACCATGGAGTTCCGATTTGGATCCATGATATCCCCACACGACTGACATTGCTACGGAAAAGCAATGAGCACAGACCATCTGGGGACAAGAAAAATATGCTGTTTGGCCCAAGAACAGTACAGGTGGAGCCCTCTCTGATCTCCCCCATCTTTGCTCCACGCACAATGCAAAAGGGCAGCTAAGTGCCGCTGGAGGTTACTATCCTCTCAGTGCACTCAGTATATTAAATGAGAGTTCGGTTTGGCTGAATTCTTTTTAGCCCACTGCCATGTCAATAAAACTCAGTGCACTTAATATGCTGGATTCGCTGCAACTAACTCATAATAGATAGCCAAATGTATCTCGTGCAGTATTGTTACTGATCTGCTGACCCTATATTAATCAGCTCAAACCCACCCCCATCGGCTAATTTTCCCATGCAGTGCCTCTAATACCTTTATTCTGATCAGTCCAGGAAAGGTGTGGGGACCCGATGTACCCCGAAGGCCCTGCTTTAACCCACACCTTATACTATTAACACTTAGACAGAGATCTGATATTAAAACAATTCACTGCATGAGTGTTCCTTGCTGCCCTTTTAATATCCAACACCAGCTAAAAGAGAACAGCCTCGAATTTCATTGGCTTTCAATGTTTCTTTGGCATGTCTGTACAGTATACCCTGCAAATCCGGATGGATCCTATTTACAGCTGGTTACTATCTTGTGATGACTATGCTGGCATCTCTGATCAAGCTTGGGGCCTTTTGACAGCGTATATTCCGAAGCTGCCGGACATTCCTTCACTTAGTGGGTAACGCACTCACCTCTTAAGTCAGAAGGTTGTGAGTTCAAGCCCCACTCTAAAGACTTGAGCACAAAATCTAGATGGATGTTCCAGTGTAGTTCTGAGGGAAATGCTGCACTATCAATGGTGCTGTCTTACCCCAATTGCCTTCTCAGCTGGACATAATAGATCCCGTGGCACGATTTTGAGAAAAGCGGGGGATTTATCCCCGGTGTCCTGTCCATCAAACAACACCTAAAAAACAGGTTATCTGGTCATTATCACGTTGGTGTTTGTGGGCCCTTGCTGTGTTTCCTATGTTACCACAGCAAAGTACTTCATTGGCTGAAAAGCACTTTGGTCATGAAAGGTGCAAGATAAATGCAAGTTCTTTCTTCAATATATGAAAATGAGCAGGAACATCTTTGCAATGCCCAAATCCTGTGACTCATGCCTCCATTACTCCAAGGGTAATTGACAATGGCAACTATCAGCCAATTAGGAACGTGCAATATGCTGGCAGAAGGGCTTTACTTTGCTGCATGTAACCTGGAGAAATCTTGCAAAGTGACCACTGTACCTACAAAAGAACAGAATTTCTCACTGAGCATTTGTACAGAGTTAGCCCTACCTCAACAGTCTGCTGAGTTGCAGGATTCACAGTGGGCATTCCCTTGTTTTTAATAAGGAAGAGAAGGAACATGACAGAAAAGAGGATTGTGAGGGCATGTCTGAGGAGGAAGTACCTCACAAGATATTAGCCCCTATCAAAGCCTGTCCATGTCACAGACGTATTATGAAGACCTCAGTGAGTCTGCGTGAAATGAGTGAACTTCACCAAAGAAACCACAGGAGAGCTAACAGCTGTAAATCAGGAAGAGGAAGGGAGGGAGGAACTCAAGAAAATAACAATCACCAGGGAAGTGGTACTGAGCAAATTGTTGGAGCTGCGGACTGACAAGTCCCCGGGTCCTGATGGACTGCATCCTAGGGTCCTGAAAGAAGTGGCTAGTGAGATAGTTGATGCGTTGGTTTTAATTTTCCTAAATTCCCTAGATTTGGGGAAAGCTCTATTCGATTGGAAAATAGTGCATGTAACTCCTTATTCAAAAAGGTAGGGAGACAGAAAGCAGGAAACTACAGGCCAGTTAGCTTAACATCTGTCTTAGGGAAAATGTTAGAAGCTATTATTAAAGACGTTACAGCAGGGCACTTCGAAAAACTCAAGATTAACATGGTTTTGTGAAAGTGAAATCATGTTTAACCAATTTATTGGAGTTTTTTTAAGAAGTAACATGTGCTGTGGATAAAGGGGAACCGATGGACGTACTGTACGTAGATTTCCAGAAGGCATTTGATAAGGTGCCACATCAAAGGTTATTGCAGAAAATAAAAGCTCATGTGTAGGGGGTAACATATTGGCACGGATAGAAGATTGGCAAGCTAACAGGAAACAGAGAGTAGGCATAAATGGGTCATTTTCTATTTGGTAAGATGTAACGAGTGGTGTGCCACAGGGATCTGTGCTGGGGCCTCAACTTTTTTCAATTTATATAAATAACTTGGATGAAGGGACTGAACGTATGGTTGCTAAATTTGCTGATGACATAAAGATAGGTAGGAAAGTAAGTTGTGAAGAGGACATAAGGAAGCTACAAAGGGATAAAGATAGGTTAAGTGAGTGGGCAAAGATCTGGCAAATGGAGTATAATGTGGGAAAATGTGAAATTGTCCATTTTGGCAGGAAGAGTAAAACAGAAGCTATTGCTTAATACCTATTACATTTCTAATCTTTGCCAGTTTTGATGAAAGGTCACTGACCTGAAGCGTTAACTCTGCTTCTCTCTCCACAGATGCTACCAGACCTGCTGAGTATTTCCAGCATTTCATGTTTTTATTTCAGATTTCCAGCATCTGCAGTATTTTGCTTTTATTAAAAAAGCATATTGTCTAAATGGTGAGAGATTTCTGAGCTCTAAAACCCAGAGGGATCTGGGAGTCCTAATGCATAAATCGCAAAAGGTCAGTATGCGGGTACAGCAAGTAATTAGGAAAATGTTATTGTTTATCGCGAGGGGAATTTAATACAAAAGTAGGGGAAGTTATGCTTCAGTTATACAGGGCATTGGTGAGACCACATCTGGAGTACTGTGTACAGTACTGGTCTCCTTACTTAAGGAAGGAGTTCAAAGAAGGTTTACTAGACTAATACCTGGAATGGGCGGGTTAACTTATGAGGAAAGGTTGGACAGGCTATGCTTATATCTGCTGGAGTTTAGAAGATTAAGAGGCGACTTGATTGGAACATATCAGATTCTGAGGGGTCTTTACAGGGTGGATATGGAAAGGATGTTTCCCCTTGTGTTTAAAAATAAGGGGTCACCCATTTAAGACAGAGATGAGTGGAAATTTTTTCTCTGAAGTTCGTGAGTCTTTGGAACTCGCTTCCTCAAAAGACGGTTGAAGCAGAGTCTTTGAATATTTTTAAGGCAGAGGTAGATAGATTCTTGATAAGCAAGGGGGTGAAAGGTTATTGGGGGTAGGCAGGAATGTGAAGTTGAGGTTACAATCAGATTTTATTGAATAGCGGAGCAGGTTCGAGGGGCTGAGTGGCCTACTCCTGCTCCTAACTTGTATGTTCATATGTATGTTTTATGGAATATCTTGCACGATGACATGCAGCCAAGATCTTTTGCCTGGTGTAGTACTTTATGCCACTGATTCATTTTAGCCTATGTAGTGTCATCCAGGGGCCAGATGACTGGCACCATTTCCAGGGGATTTGGCCTAGTTTGTTATGACTGTTGATTGAGCTGCTGCTGGGTTCCCCAAAGTGAAAGGTGCTATAGGCGTCACCCACATAGCACTCTGAGCTCCTCAATAAACCTCTCATCTTTCTGAATAGACAGGGATTCCGCTCACTGAATGAACAAAGGGTTTGTGGCCAGATGCAGATGCAAAGAATCCTGCGTATTGGTCATCAGATCTGCTGAAAGTTACCATGATGCTTTTTGCCGTTAGGAATTCTGCCCTCCCTGGTCTCGGTCAAAGAGGAATTTGAAAGGCTTGAGGAAAACAAATGGTCCCCCATTGCCATGGATCACAGGAGTGAGTTCTCTATCTCGGTCAGGCTGTCACCCCATGGGTAGCACAAGTCACCTCAGCTGGTTGTCCAAAACCTCACTGCAGCTGGTGCAAAGGAAGAACCAGTCGCGAGGCCTGTAAGCAAGCAGCCATTCAGATGGTAAACGGTGCATCACTCGAAACTGTCTGAAAGAAGGAAAGCAAAATATAAAGTTTCAAAGAAAATCTGGCGTTTTTGAAGTGTGCTCTAAAGGCTGGCTTGGGTCTGCAAATGAAACCCGACGTGAGCCCGACAGAACCACATCCGACCCGACCCGACCTGGCCCGAGGCCTTTCATTTGTTCCTGCACCCGACCCGACCATCAGTTAACCTAGCTTCAGTTTTTCACTTTGTTGCTTATCTGCACAAGCTTAAAAAAACTATAACTGAACAACCTTTCAAGTCCAAAAAGTACCCTAACATTAGAGCCATATACCGGAGGTGGTGATAGAGTGTGTCCGACCCGGCCCAACCCCGAATGCCGGACCCTGAAGAGCGACCCAACCCGAACCCGACACATATCGTTGGGTCCCGTCGGGTTCGGGTTGGGTAGCCATGCTCTAGTGTGCTCCTAATCTCCTCTCCACTGGCTCCACATCACTTTTTTTTATTGTGGCTGCTGGAAGCATGTAGAGATGTCTTTCTACATGAAAAGACATGTTGTTGTTGCTGCTGCAGCAGATTTAAGGACAACTGTACTTTGTGTATTTCACTCCATTGTAACTGTGACATTTTGCTTTGTTTATCAGGTAATGTGTCAGCCATAGCTCAGTGGGTAGCACTCTTACCTGTGAGTCAGAAGGTTGTGGGTTTAATTTGCACTCCAGAATGCAAAAAAAGCTCAGCTGACAGTCGACCGCAATACTGAGGGAGTGCTGCACTGTTGACAGGTGCTGCCGTTTGGATGAGACATTAAAGCAAGGCCCTGTCTGCCCTCTCAGGTGGGCATATAGAAGATCCCCAATGAACTATTTCAACGAAGAGCCATGACATTATCCCTGGTGCCCTGGCCAATATTTATCCCTCAATCAACATTACTAAAACAGATTATCTGGTTATTATTACATTGCTGTTTGTGGGAGCTTGCTGTGTGTAATTTGGCTGCTGCGTTTCCTACATTACAACGATTACATTTCAAAGGAACCTTATTGGCTGTAAAGTGCTTTGAGATGTTCTGAGGTCATAAAAGACACGATATAAATGCAAGTCTTTTTTTGAAGGTACTGGGTTCACAAGCGCAGCTTGTCTTTCCAAACACCTGGCACATGCAAACACTAAGGGGGAGGTTATCATGGCCAAAGGGTGAAAAACAGGCACTAAATGAGTGCAGTGCTGATAAGGTTTGGATTTAGAACACAATTTTGATGCTAATTGCTGATGACCATAATTTGATTTTGCCTAGAGTTGCGAACCCAAAACCTCCAGGTTTAGCATTCAGCTGATTAGATGCAACTTTCAGGGCCTCCGTGCAGCCACATCTACTGAAGCTCTGGCTAACACTCACCGACACTTTTCAGCATGGCTCAAGGACTGAATGAGAGGGCGCACAGGCTCTCACATGTAGCACTGGTGGTCCTAGCGGAGGAGATGCAGACGAGGAGGAATGTCCTGTGTCCACATGCAGTAAGGATGCCACCTCACTCTCCTTGCCCTCCTGTCCCTCTGTCCTGCAGCAGCTGGTGCAGCTCTGCCTGACCTCATGTCCTGCCCCCAATCCTCGTTCAGACCAAGGGGGACCCCTAGCAAGATGCCCATGGCCAAACACTTCCTTCACCTGGTGACTCCTATATGGTCTCCAATAAGGTAGAAGCAAAGTCCTCAGAGAATTTCAGCAATAAATGTTGATCAAGTGTTGGTGAACTCTTCACTAAGTGCCCAAGAAAGTCTCCCAATGTGTATCAGAGTTCCTCTCCACAGCTCCAGCAGTAATGACCATGAAATGATGAGTATCCCTTGAACCCTTTAAATCCCTTGATCCCTTTAAATCAACATCATTTTTTGCTCCCAAGGGTGTTAGTTGAAGCACTAGCCACAAAGATGTCATGCAGCCTCCTTAAAGGGCATTTTATGTGGCAATGTTTAACCAGCCTCCAAATGGCCCTTCCTAAAGCTAGCTTCAACTCCTTTACCAAGATGACGTCTTGTACTAAACCCGGGCTAAACTGACATTACAGCTTAAGACCCCATCTTGGCTATCTCTTTAGTGCCTAAAGTACTCGGCGAAAATTGCCACCCCGCCACCACCCCACCCCCCCACCCCTCCCCCCCAAGTCTTTCAGGTTGGCTAAGGTGGTAGAATTCTCACCTTTGAAGGTTATTGGTTCAGCTCTCTCCCCTCCCCCTCCAGAATTTGAGCATGAAATGTAGGCTAGCATTCCAGTGCACGCTGTGCATTGTCAGAGCTACTGTCGTTAGGGTGAGAGATTAAACCGACATCCATTTGTTCAGGGTGTTTAGGTGGGTGTAAAAGATTCCACAACACTGTTGGAAGAGCAGCAGACCTCTCCTGGTGACCAGGCCAACATTACTCCCCCAACTAGCACCATCAAAAATGAATTAACTGGTCTTTTATCTTATTGTCATTTGTGGGATCTTGCTGTGTGCTAACATGTTTGCCTACATAACAAATCACTGCACCTCTGAAATGTTTCTGGGAGATGTAATAAGGTACAATATAGATATTAGTGTTTCGGTATTTCTTTCTAAAGCAGAGAGATGCATTTTTAAAGTGCTTTATTTTACAGCAACAAGACGTTACACGAGACTCTGGTGTGCTGGGGGCTTAGATGGTGTTGAATCTCTCCTCTCATTTCTGGGCTTACGTTTCAATTCAACCAATGGGATGAAATATTCCTCACTATCTACTGACAGTAATGATCCAACATGAAATAAATTTGGACAGCCTGTAGCTATGGAAAGCACAAGTATCACTTTGGTGGAGCAATGGGCATACTCCTGTTCGTAAGATTAAGGTGTGGTAGTGTAGAGGACACTTGTTCTGCATTTAATTCATGTTGTATCTGACCTGGAATTAGAAAAAGTGGAAAGATTGTCAATTTATCAATGCATTCAGCTTCTTAAGGTCCACCAAATAACCTACTCTCAGTTTCCACAATTCTTTCTAACCCTTCAGTAATATTACCTAGTTAATTAAAAGAAAAATAAATCAAGCATGTCGCTTGTTGTGGTGTGAAATATGGTTATGGCATTAGATTGTGATGTCCCTCTACCTAGAACTTGGCTTCAAAGTAGCCTTTTGCCCAAGCCAATTATCTACAGCACTCTGCAGATACTGGGACCTTTTGGATAATGAATATTTCAGTGTTTCCAGATTTTATTCATTCATTATTCATTCACATTCACATAATCCAGTGCTTGATGCATTACTTAATCAACCAGTGAATTCTGTTTGTACAAATGAGCTGCCTCCAACTGCATGTTTTATTTAGTGAAGGAGCTGGGAATGGAGTCAGAAAGATCAAGTCGGCTTCCAGCAAGAGTCCCATTTAACAATATCACGACAGTAGTGTTTGGCAATTTTCTCCAATGGCACATTTATAGGATGCAATGTCACTGCAAGGGAACTGGGATCCCTTTGTCAAGTTAATGAAGGCATCAATCTGCCAATAAGACATTGGCACGTTTCACATGTTCTTTCAGTTTAAAGTTCTGTTCAGAGACTCCTGTCTCTTGAGAGGGTCTGTGAGTGAGATTTAGATTACCTGCCATCTTTATCCATGCTGAGCCAAGACCAAGTACTGTTGCTGTAGGATTGGAGTTTTCCTCTCTCTTCTTCCAATCTAATTTCCTGATCCTCCTAAGGATTAAATCTGTTACCTTGCTATCCTGGAACTCCCTGTCTACAAGGGTGGTGGAAGTGGAGACGATCAATGATTTCAAAAGCAAATTGGATAGACACCTGAGGGAAATTAACTTGCAGGGCAATGGGGATAGAGCTGGGGAATAGGACTGACTGGATTGCTCTTCAGAGAGCTAGCATGGATCTGATGGGCCAAACTGGCCTCCTTCTGTGCCGTTATAATTCTATGGTTCTACACAGGAACCCAACTAAGAGCAGAAACACCAAGTCTGGTTGGAAGAGAAAACGGTGATAAAATTCAATTCTTTTTGCAAAACATATCATCACCAGAGACAGTTCACTTTACAGCAGTTATACTATCAGTTATATTCCAAATGCAAATCAAAGGTGAATCCCTACCCCTCCATGGTTCACAACATTGCGAGCCCACCTACCCCCTCAGTTAGAATAAGTAATAGAGGTCTTTATGATTATGAAAGTGACAGGGTAGAGGTAAAGAAAACTAGCAGCCATAAATATAAGATAGTCACTAATAAATCCAATAGGGAATTCACAAGGAACCTCTTTTACCCATAGAGTGAGTGGTTAGAATGTGGAACTCGCTACCACAAGGAGCAGTTGAGGTGAATAGCATACATGCATTAAAAGAGAAGCTAGATAAGCACATGAAGGAGAAAGAAATAGAAAGATATACTGATAGGGTGAGATAGAGGGGTGAGAGGAGGCTCATGGGGAGCATAAACACAGGCATGAAGCAGTTGGACCAAATGGCCTGTTTCTGCGCTGTACATTCTAGGTAAAAAAAAAAGTGTCATTGTACTTTGCCCTCCTCTATTTTTGGAAAGTTGGTCTTGTTCTTCTCCTCTAGTTGCACTAACTCTTAACTCCATGCCCTGTTGAGTTGGACTGACACCAGTCTGTTCCAAGGTCACCCTGTCTGTGCCACTATTAAACCAGCTATGTGAAGGTATGTAAGTTAACTCCTGCTGCAGATGGAATTAAACCTGAGGGTCTTCAGGGAGGGGACCAAGATTGCCCAGTGTTGCCCCAATTTCAGTGGGAGGATGTAGATCATTTTCCTTCCGTGGTTCCCTAAAGCACGCCGCCCCCCCTCAAATAAAGAAGGTCAATCAATGATTCAAAAGCAGGGAAGAGGAGGAGGATGACCCAGGACTGTTCAATAATGACATAGACTAAGGCCTTGGAAGTGCTTGCATGCTAATCTTCATTTAGAGCCTCCATGGCCTGGGGTTGCTAAGGTGGGACGATGAAAGCAATTTCCGACCTGTACACAATCATGCACACACGTGTACAAAACCATTCACACCCGTGCACACAACCATACACACATGTACACACAATCTCACACACAATTGTACACATATGCATACACAGAACCACTCATGCACACATACCCACACATGCCTAGACACACTCGCACATGAATTCAGACATACACACCCACATCGGTGCGCATGCACACAACTCTGGAGTGTTTCTCCTGATTGAACTTGAGCAAGGACTTGACAAACAATTTTTGTAGCCAGTTTTCCAACGCACATTTTAGCATCAGAACAAGTTCCAGATCAAAATCAAAAACCCAAGAAGAGTCAATTACTGCTCTAGCCCATTTGTTTACACTGGTCATTTTTGTTTTTGCCAGAAGAAGCAGAGAGGAACATAATGTTATGGTGCCAAATTCAAGACATTTCTATGCCTTGTCCGTAAGGCCAATGGGGACTTCTGGACAAAGTCCAGAAGGATACAGACGATCATGAAAAGGAATTCATGCCACTTGTCAGTTCTGCATTCAAATCTCTGCCACAAAGCTGTTAACGCATGGAGCTATCCAATACAGGCATCAAACTTAATCAAACATGACATTCTGGCAACCATCAACTCTTAATTATAAGTAAACAAAAACACAGGACTGCTGTTAGGATCAAAGTCACCAGCCCTGTGTCTGACAACTGGAATTGATTGATAGGGGCAAAGCATTTACTCCCTCCATTCACCAAAAGTGCTGGCCTGCAGCTTGACGGTGAGAAGTATTTTTTGATTTGCTTTCGAAGGCAGTACCGTGAAAGGGATAATCTGATTATCTGCTCATTTTCTCATCCTTGAAATCCTGCTGCGTGCAAATTGGCTGATGTGTTTCCTGCACTAGTATACTTCAAAAGTACTTAATTGGCTGTAAAACGCTTTGGGACATCCTGGAAAGGTGTATTAGAAATGCAAGTTCTTTTCAGTAAAATGACTAACTTCGTCTTCATTCTCTGACTTTGCAAACTGGAGTCCTGCTCGAGCGCTAAGGACGATATATATACAGGAATGAAGGTGATGAAGGTGAGGAGAAATGTATAGTCCTCCCAGAGGGAGAAGGGGAGTACAGTCTGGGGCAGACCCTTCCACACATAGAACAGCAGAGTCTGGGACAGGTTCTCTCACAGTGGCATGCTAATCTGACACAGGCATGCGGGTGGAGCAGATATTATAACACACAAATATAACATGCATTGTACAGGTTCCATCACTAATAGACAAACCATATAAACCACCCTGTATAACCCATCCTTGCCAAAGGTCTCCTCTAAAATATAGAGACGAGCACAGAACAGAAATACAGGGGAATAGCACTGAGACACACGACCTGGAATTTCCATTCTCCTTTCTCTCTTTCTCTGTATGTATTTCTTCACTTTCCCACAGCCCATCTAGTTCTGCAATTTGTAGGCTTTCTCTCATCAGAGTATGAAAAATCAAGAGTCAACATCATAAATAGAACTATTGATGGAGCTCAATGTCTCACCAGTATCCATAGCCACAGTGAAATCCCTCCATTAAAGCTAGAGGCTGCCATTGTCACTATGAACGATGGAATAGCCCCACTTCTATAGCAATCCACAGCCTCGATTTATTCCTCAGGATAAAAAGGATGAAACATGGTGTAATACACTTGGGATGGTGCCTTCCTCAGGCAGAGGGTAGATCATGGTTTCCTATGTGATACCCCCACTGTATTTGGGAAGTGCCCTGCTTCTGTTTATATTACTTCAAGAGGAACTGACTGTATGAAGCTGATAGGCACCCCAACACAGGATGGAGGGCCACACGAGAGGGGAGTACAGGAAAAGTGTTGATTGAAGTGGCAACTTCAAAATAAGCTAAACAACAAGGGCATTGATCTGAAGAAAATCTTTGTAATCAAACGTCCATGTCTTGCAATGCTCTCATGAACCAAATACAATGGTGTTTACTCCTATTCTTAAACCAGAGGCAAACCCGGGCACTGATGCCCGAGGACAAAGCACAATCTCAGATGAGTACATTGGTAATGAATATTTTCTCAAAGTGCAGAAGAACAATGGTTATAGGGGACTCTATAGTCACGGGCACAGATAGGCGCTTCTGTGGATGTGAATGAGACTCCAAGATGGTATGTTGCATCCCTGGTGCCAGGGTCAAGGATGTCTCTGAACGGACAGGGGGCATTTTGAAGGGGGAGGGTGAACAGCCAGAGGTTGTGGTACACATCGGTACCAACGACATAGGCAGGAAGAGTGACGAGGTCCTGCAGGAGGAGTTTAGGGAGTTAGGAAGAAAGTTAAAAGACAGGACCTCTCGGGTTGTAATCTCGGGATTACTCCCTGTGCCACGTGCCAGTGAGGCTAGAAATAGGAAGATAGTGCAGCTAAACACGTGGCTGAACAGCTGGTGTAGAAGGGAGGGTTTCAGATATCTGGACCATTGGGATCTCTTCAGGGACAGATGGGACCTGTATAAGAAGGATGGGTTGAATCTACTAAACTGGAGGGGCACAAATATCCTGGCTGCGAGGTTTGCGAGCGTCACTCGGGAGGGTTTAAACTAGTGTGGCCGGGGGGTGGGAACCAGAGCAGTAGGACAGCAAGTGAAATAAATGAGGGGGAACTAGTAAATAAGGCCAGTAAGACCAAGAGGAAGAGCAGGCAGGGAGATGTTGCTGAGCACAGCGGGACTGGTGGTCTGAAGTGCATTTGTTTCAATGCGAGAAGTATAACAGGTAAGGCAGATGAACTTAGAGCTTGGATTAGTACTTGGAACTATGATGTTGTTGCTATTACAGAGACTTGGTCGAGGGAAGGACAGGATTGGCAGCTAAATGTTCCAGGATTTAGAAGCTTCAGGCGGGATAGAGGGGGATGTAAAAGGGGTGGGGGAGTTGCATTACTTGTTAAGGAAAATATCACAGCTGTACTGCGGGAGGACACCTCGGAGGGGTCGTGCAGCGAGGCAATATGGGTGGAGCTCAGGAATAGGAAGGGTGCAGTCACGATGTTGGGGGTTTTCTACAGGCCTCCCAACAGCCAGCGGGAGGCAGAGGAGCAGATACGGAGACAGATTTTGGAAAGATGTAAATGTAACAGGGTTGTAGTGGTGGGTGATTTTAACTTCCCGTATATTGACTGGGACTCACTTAGTGCTAGGGGCTTGGATGGGGCAGAATTTGTAAGGAGCATCCAGGAGGCTTCTTGAAACAATATGTAGATAGTCAAACTAGAGATGGGGCCGTACTGGACCTGGTATTGGGGAATGAGCCCGGCCAGGTGGTCGAAGTTTCAGTAGGGGAGCATTTCGGGAACAGTGACCATAATTCCATACATTTTAAGGTACTTTTGGATAAGGATAAGAGTAGTCCTCGGGTGAAGGTGCTAAATTGGGGGAAGGCTAATTATAACAATATTAGGCAGGAACTGAAGAATTTAGATTGGGGGCGGCTGTTTGAGGGTAAATCAACATCTGACATGTGGGAGTCTTTCAAATGTCAGTTGATTAGAATCCAGGACCGGCATGTTCCTGTGAGGAAGAAGGATAAGTTTGGCAAGTTTCGGGAACCTTGGATAACGCGGGATATTGTGAGCCTAGTCAAAAAGAAAAAGGAAGCATTCATAAGGGCTGGAAGGCTAGGAACAGACGAATCCCTTGAGGAATATAAAGACAGTAGGAAGGAACTTAAGCAAGGAGTCAGGAAGGCTAAAAGGGGTCATGAAAAGCCATTGGCAAACAGGATTAAGGATAATCCCAAGGCTTTTTATACATATATAAAGAGCAAGAGGGTAACTAGGGAAAGGGTTGGCCCACTCAAGGACAGAGAAGGAAATCTATGTGTGGAGCCAGAGGAAATGGGCGAGGTACTAAATGAATACTTTGCATCAGTATTCACCAAAGAGAAGGACTTGGTGGATGATGAGCCTAGAGAAGGGAGTGTAGATAGTCTCAGTCATCTCATTATCAAAAAGGAGGAGGTGTTGGGTGTCTTGCAAAGCATTAAGGTAGATATGTCCCCAGGGCCTGATGGGATCTACCCCAGAATACTATAGGAGGCAAGGGAAGAAATTGCTGGGGCCTTGACAGAAATCTTTGCATCCTCATTGGCTACAGGTGAGGTCCCAGAGGACTGGAGAATAGCCAATATTGTTCCTTTGTTTAAGAAGGGTAGCAAGGATAATCCAGGAAATTATAGGCCGGTGAGCCTTGCGTCAGTGGTAGGGAAATTATTAGAGAAGATTCTTCGGGACAGGATTTACTCCCATTTGGAAACAAACAAACTTATTTGCGAGAGGCAGCATGGTTTTGTGAAGGGGAGGTCGTGTCTCACTAATTTGATTGAGTTTTTTGAGGAAGTGACAAAGATGATTGATGAAGGAAGGGCAGTGGATGTTATCTATATGGACTTCAGTAAAGCCTTGACAAGGTCCCTCATGGCAGACTGGTACAAAAGGTGAAGTCACATGGGATCAGAGGTGAGCTGGCACAGATGGATACAGAACTGGCTCAGTCATAGAAGACAGAGGGTAGCAGTGGAAGGGTGCTTTTCTGAACGGAGGGATGTGACTAGTGGCATTCCGCAGGGATCAGTGCTGGGACCTTGGCTCTTTGTAGTATATATAAATGATTTGGAGGAAAATGTAGCTGGTCTGATTAGTAAGTTTGTGGACGACACAAAGGTTGGTGGATTTGCGGATAGTGATGAGGATTGTCAGAGGATACAGCAGGATATAGATCGGCTGGAGACTTGGGCAGAGAAATGGCAGACGGAGTTTAATCTGGACAAATGTGAGGTAATGCATTTTGGAAGGTCTAATGCAGGTGGGAAGTATACAGTAAATGGTAGAACCCTTAGGAGTATTGTCAGGCAGAGAGATCTGGGCGTACAGGTCCACAGGTCACTGAAAGTGGCAACGCAGGTGAATAAGGTATCAAGAAGGCATACGGCATGCTTGCCTTCATCGGTCGGGGCATAGAGTATAAAAATTGGCAAGTCATGCTGCAGCTGTACAGAACTTTAGTTAGGCCACACTTAGAATATTGCGTGCAATTCTGGTCGCCACACTACCAGAAGGACGTGGAGGCTTTGGAGAGGGTACAGAAGAGGTTTACCAGGATGTTGCCTGGTCTGGAGGGCATTAGCTATGAGGAGAGGTTGGATAAACTCGGATTGTTTTCACTGGAACGACAGAGGTGGCGGGGCGACATGATAGAGGTTTACAAAGTTATGAGTGGCATAGACAGCGTGGATAGTCAGAAGCTTTTTCCCAGGGTGGAAGAGTCAGTTACGAGGGGACATAGGTTTAAGGTGAGAGGGAAAAGTTTAGAGGGGATGTGCGAGGCAAGTTCTTTACACAGAGGGTGGTGAGTGCCTGGAACTTGCTGCGGTGGAAGCAGGTACGATAGCGATGTTTAAGAGGCATCTTGACAAATACATGAATAGGAGGGGAATAGAGGGATACGGACCCCGGAAGTGCAGAAGGTTTTAGTTTAGGCAGGCATCAAGATCGGCGCAGGCTTGGAGGGCCGACTGGCCTGTTCCTGTGCTGTACTGTTCTTTGTTCTTTGTATGCAGTATATCTGCTCTGGGGCTTTTTCTAGTTCAAAGTCTATATAGGAATAGGAGGATGCCGTTCAGCCCTTCATGCCTGTTCTGCTATTCAATTAGATCATGACTGATCCGCTTCACAACTCCATTTTACCACCTTCGCTCCATATCCCTTGATACTCTTACCGAACAAAAATTTATTGATCTCAGTCTTAACAATTCCAATTAGCTGAGTATTCACAGCTTTTCCGGGAGAGAATTCCAGATTTCCACCACTCTTTGTGTTTAAAAGTGCTTTCTGAATTTACTCCTAAATGGCTCAGCTCTAATTTTACAATTCTGCTCCCTTGTTCTAAATTCCTCCACCAGAGGAAATGGTTTTTCCTGGAGCTACTTTATTGAATTGTTTTATCAATTTAAACACCTCAATTAGATTACCCCTCAACCTCCAGAGAATACAAGCCAAACGTATGCAACCTCTGCTCATAATTTAACCCTTTTAAACCCTGGTATCATTCAGGGGAATCCGCATTGTACCCCTTCCAGGTTATCTTTCCTCGCGTTCATTGCCCAAACTGAACTCCGTGTTAAAGGCCTGCTACCCGACCTGAACCCGACGGGACCTGACGACATGTGTCAGGTTCGGGTCGGGTCGGGTCGGGTCGCACTTCTGGGTCCGGCATTCGGGCTCGGGTCGGGTCGGGTCGGGTCGGACACGCTCAATCACAGGTAAGTGGCTCCAATGTTAATTTAATTTTTGGACTAGAAAGGTGATTTTGTTACAGTTATTTTAAGCTTGTGCAGATCAGCCACAAAGTGAAAAACGGATGATAGTTAACTGGTGGTCGGGTCTGGTCAGGCCCGGGAAAAAAATGGAATGACTCGGGCCGGGTTGGGCTCGGGTCGGATGTGGTTCTGTCAGGCTCGGCTCGGGTTTTTTTTTTGCAGACCCGAGCAGGCCTTTACTCCAGGTGGAGTCTGCACTCCAACCAGTTTGAAACAAAGGTCAACATTCCACTTGCCTTTTTGATTGCTGTTTGTACCTATGCACTAGCTTTTGGTGATTAGTATACCTGGTCACTCAAATGCCTTTGCTCTTCCACAGCTTCTCTCTTTGAAAAGATGGTCCACATGGAGACTGTCCAGGGTTACCTGAGGTTAGTTCAAGGCCTTTGCTAGATTCGTAAACTTAAGTCACTTTTCCTCACCCTTATCCTTTATTCTCTCTTGTTTTCCTCTGTCATTATAGTTCCTTTTCTCTTTTTTCCCACTCTGTTGATCCCATCCATCTTGTCACTTGAAGCATAACTTCATGACAATTAATTCACAGGAATCTCTGCACAAGATGTTTCCAAACTGCCTATAACCATCAGTTTTAAAACAGAAAATAGTACAAGATGAGGCCAATGAAGAGGCATGGGCGGGGGGACAAGCATTTCCCTTGAAGACCTGGTGTTAGCTGTAGTTCAGTGGGTGGCTCTCTTGCCTTTAAGTCAAAAGATTATAGTTTGAAGTCCCACTCTAGACACTGGCTGATGCTCCCTGAGGGAGTGCTGCAGTGTTGGAGGTGCTGTCTTTTGAATGAAATGTTAAACCAAAGTCCTTTCTGTCCTCCCATAGCCACTGTGAAGAAGTGTGGGGGAGTTCTCCCTGATGTCCTACCTAAAACCGCAACCAACACCACTAAAACAGATTATCCGGTCATTATCTCAATACTGTTTGTGGAACATTGCTGTGTGCCTGCTGCATTTCCTACATT
Source organism: Heterodontus francisci (assembly GCF_036365525.1). Lineage (NCBI taxonomy): Eukaryota > Metazoa > Chordata > Chondrichthyes > Heterodontiformes > Heterodontidae > Heterodontus > Heterodontus francisci. The sequence continues at coordinate 14,097,577 of NC_090410.1, read as the reverse complement.
AGAATAGTGACTACACTTCAAAAGTTTTAAAGCCCTCTGGGATATCTTAAAGTTGAGAAAGATGCAATATAAATGCAAATATTCTTGAGGTTGGATTTTAGGAAGATTCCTTAGACTGGATCTGGGAACACAGATGGTAGGATGATGGGGAGAGAAAAACAAACATTCTTGGGAAACTGTACAAATTTCATTCCTTAATGAAAACAGCCGAATCCTTTCAGAGAAGCAGCAACAGGTTTGCATCCCCAGGGGCAAACAGCACTTTCCAAAGAAGCCATCATTTCATATATCACGAAATCTCTCCGGTGACTCATTGTGTGACCTGCATTGTTGATTTAGCAAACGCACAAGAAATCTTCAACAAACGTTGGATGGGAAGAGAGAGCGCTGGTTGAAATTCCTAATGTAACAGAAGTAAATTGTCTGACATCTCTGCTGGAGAAGGTGGCCTCACGGCATGACTTTGACAACAGTGGGTTTTTTTAAGATGAATTACTCTCCAATGTTCCAAAGATGCAGGAGATCTTTTTTTTCAAACAACATCCATTGCTATATTCTGTGCCAGCCATGTAGCAAGCTGTTGCTAAGAGACTGTGTTCAACTGATGCAGCCCATTAACACAGCACTAAGCTCGATTGCTGCTGGCTGTGGAACCCTTAGCCTTGCTACTGGCCCTCTGTGCTCCCACCCGCATAGTTCCACTAAAAGCAATGCTGTCAGATTTGAATGGATGAAAAAAAATCAAGGCAAACTTGGCAGAAAGGGCTTACAGCTCTCCGGGAAACCCGTGCCTTTAACTTCCCAACTGCTTACACATTCACCAGGAATGAACCGACAAGGAGAGTGTGACATAGTTTTGACCCACAATGACTTGATTGAAGATCAAGTCACTCACCACTTTAAACATCTGCGCTCTCAAATATTGGCACATCATGTCTGCAGTGTGTACTGTCTTTTTTTTTATTCATTCATGGGATGTGGGCGTCACTGGCTATGCCAGCATTTATTGTCCATCCCTAATTGCCCTTGAGAAGGTGGCGGTGAGCTGCCTTCTTGAACCGCTGCAGTCCATTTGGGGTAGGTAGACCCACAGTGCTGTTAGGAAGGGAGTTCCAGGATTTTGACCCAGCAACAGTGAAGGAACGGCGATATAGTTCCAAGTCAGGATGGTGTGTGACTTGGAAGGGAACTTGCAGGTGGTGGTGTTCCCATGTATCTGCTGCCCTTGTCCTTCTAGTTGGTAGAGGTCGCAGGTTTGGAAGGTGCTGCCTAAGGAGCCTTGGTGCATTGCTGCAGTGCATCTTGTAGATGGTACACACTGCTGCTGCTGTGCGTCGGTGGTGGAGGGAGAGAATGTTTGTAGATGGGGTGCCAATCAAGCGGGCTGTTTTGTCTGGGATGTTGTCGAGCTCCTTGAGTGTTGTTGGAGCTACACCCATCCAGGCAAGTGGACAGTATTCCATCACAATCCTGACTTGTGCCTTGTAGATGGTGGACAGGCTTTGGGGAGTCAGGAGGTGAGTTACTCGCCTAAGGATTCCTAGTCTCTGACCTGCTCATGTAGCCACGGTATTTATATGGCTACTCCAGTTCAGTTTCTTGTCAATGGTAGCCCCTCGGATGTTGATAGAGGGGGATTCAGCAATGGTAATGCCGTTGAATGTCAAGGGGAGATGGTTAGATTCTCTCTTGTTGGAGATGGTTATTGCCTGGCACTTGTGTTGCGTGAATTTTACTTGCCACTTATCAGCCCAAGCCCGAATATTGTCCAGGTTCTGCTGCATTTCTACACAGACTGCTTCAGTATCTGAGGAGTTGCGAATGGTGCTGAACATTGTGCAATCATCAGCGAACATCGCCACTTCTGACCTTATGATTGAAGGAAGGTCATTGATGAAGCAGCTGAAGATGTTTGGGCCTAGGACACTACCCTGAGGAACTCCTGCAATGATGGCCTGGAGCTCAGATGATTGACTTCCAACAACCACAACCATCTTCCTTTGTGCTAGGTATGACTCCAGCCAGCGGAGGGTTTCCCCCCTGATTCCCATTGACCTCAGTTTTGCCAGGGCTCCTTGATGCCATACTCGGTCAAATGCTGCCTTGATGTCAAGGGCAGTCACTCTCACCTCACCTCTTGAGTTCAGTTCTTTTGTCCATGTTTGAACCAAGGCTGTAATGAGGTCAGGAGTTGAGTGGCCCTGGTGGAACCCAAACTGAGCATCACTGAGCAGATTATTGCTAAGCAAGTGCCGCTTGATGGCACTGTTGATGACACCTTCCATCACTTTACTGATGATTGAGAGTAGGCTGTTGGGGCGGTAATTGGCCGGGTCAGACTTGTCCTGCTTTTTGTGTACAGGACATACCTGGGCAATTTTCCACATTGCAGGGTAGATGCCAGTGTTGCAGCTGTACTGGAACTGCTTGGCTAGGGGCGCGGCAAGTTCTGGAGCACAGGTCTTCAGTACTATTGCCGGAATATTGTCAGGGCCCATAGCTTTTGCAGTATCCAGTGCCTTCAGTCGTTTCTTGATATCACGCGGAGTGAATCGAATTGGCTGAAGTCTGTGATGCTGGGGACTTCAGCAGGAGGCCGAGATGGATCATTAACTCGGCAGTTCTGGCTGAAGATTGTTGCAAATGCTTCAGCCTTATCTTTCGCACTGATGTGCTGGGCTCCCCCATCATTGAGGATGGGGATATTTGTGGAGCCATCTCCTCCAGTTAGTTGTTTAATTGTTCACCACCATTCATGGCTGGATGTGGCAGGACTGCAGAGCTTAGATCTGATCCGTTGGTTATGGGATCGCTTAGCTCTGTCTATCGCATGCTGCTTACACAGTTTGGCATGCAAGTAGTCCTGGGTTGTAGCTTCACCAGGTTGACACCTCATTTTGAGGTATGCCTGGTGCTGCTCCTGGCATGCCCTTCTGCACTCTTCATTGAACCAGAGTTGGTCTCCTAGCTTGATGGTAATGGTAGAGTGGGGGATATGCCGGGCCATGAGGTTACAGATTGTGGTTGAGTACAATTCTGCTGCTGCTGATGGCCCACAACGCCTCATGGATGCCCAGTTTTGCATTGCTAGATTTGTTCGAAATCTATCCCATTTAGCACGGTGATAGTGCCACACAACACGATGGACGGTATCCTCAATGTGAAGGAGGACTTTGTCTCCACAAGTACTGAGCGGTGGTCACTCCTATCAATACTGTCATGGACAGAAGCATCTGCGGCAGGTAGATTGGTGAGGACGAGGTCAAGTATGTTTTTCCCTCGTGTTGATTCCCCCACCACCTGCCTCAGACCCAGTCTAGCAGCTATGTCTTTTAGGACTCGGCCAGCTCAGTCAGTAGTGGTGCTACCGAGCCACTCTTGGTGATGGACATTGAAGTCCCCACCCAGAGTACATTTTGTGCCCTTGCCACCTCAGTGCTTCCTCCAAGTGGTGTTCAACATGGAGGAGTACTGAGTCATCAGCCGAGGGAGGGCAGTAGGTGCTAATCAGTAGCATGTTACCTTGCCCATGTTTGACCTGATGCCATGAGACTTCATGGGGTCCAGAGTCGATGTTGAGGACTCCAAGGGCAACTCCCTCCCTACTGTATACCACTGTGCCACCACCTCTGGTGGGTCTGTCCTGCCGGTGGAACAGGACATACCCGGGGATGGTGATGGCAGTGTCTGGGACATTTTCTGTTAGGTATGATTCCGTGAGTATGACTATGTCAGGCTGTTGCTTGACTGGTCTGTGGGACAGCTCTCTCAACTTTGGCACAAGCCCCCAGATGTTAGTAAGGAGGACTTTGCAGGGTCGACAGGGCTGGGTTTGCCATTGTCGTTTCCAGTGCCTAGGTCGATGCTGGATGGTCCGTCCGGTTTCATTTCTTTTTATAGACTTTGTAGCGGTTATGTACAACTGAGTGGCTTGCTTGGCCATTTCAGAGGGCATGTAAGGGTTAACCACATTGCTGTGGGTCTGGAGTCACATGTAGGCCAGACCAAGTAAGGAAAGCAGATTTCCTTCCCTAAAGGACATTAGTGAACCAGATGGGTTTTTACAACAATCGACAATGGTTTCATGGCCATCATGAGACTAGCTTTTAATTCCAGATTTATTAATTTAATTCAAATTCCACCTTCTGCTGTGGTGGGATTCGAACCCATGTCCCCAGAGAAATACCCTGGGTCTCTGGGTTACTAGTCCAGTGATAATACCACTACGCCACTGCCTACCCTCGCTCAGGTGTGCTGCAGCAATGTGCCAAGCCTTCTTCAGCAGCACCTCCCAAAGCCATGACCTCTGCCATCTCGAAGGACAAGGCCAGCAGGGAATACCACCACCTCCAAGCCACACACCATCTTGAGTTGGACATGTAACAACTGTTCCTTTATGATCCTGGAACTCCCTACCTAACAGCACTGTGGGAGTACCATCACTACACAGACCACAGTGGTTCAAGAAGCTGGCTCATCACTATCTTCTCAAGGGCATGGGCAATAAATGCTGGCATTGCTAGCGATAGCCATATCCCAAGATAGATTTTTGGAAAGATGGATTCAAAGGACATTTGGCCATGCAAAGTTAATCATTAGTCTATTCAACGTACTTAGGAAATTCAAAATACAAACAATTCCGTTCAGTTCTAATGGGTCTGGTAGTAAATACCAGCCCAGTGAATGTTAGCAAACCATCCATTAATGGACAACATCATATTTTGAGCCTGATCATGGTCTCCCACAGGTTTGCACACACAACAGTGTGTAAGCAGGGGTCACTGCAGGGCCATCAGGAGCCCAAGCCCCTGTTGAATTTTTCCCTCCCTGGCTCAGAAGTGTTGAAGCCAACTGCGGGATATCAAACTGCTGCTCAGTCTGAAATCATCTACCTCAATGGAGATAAGTAGTATTCTCATTAACATGTTAAAAATGGCAAGAGAATATTATTTTAAAAAGTGGATTAGGGAGTGATAGTGAGGTGAGAGTGACTGCCCTTGACATCAAGGCAGCATTTGACTGAGTATGGCACCAAGGAGCCCGAGCAAAACTGGAGTCAATGGGAATCAGGGGGAAAACTCTCTGCTGGTTGGAGTCATAGCTAGCACGAAGGAAGATGGTTGTGGTTGTTGGAGGTCAATCATCTGAGCTCCAAGACATCACTGCAGGAGTTCCTCAGGGCAGTGACCTTAGGCCCAACCATCTTCAGCTGCTTCATCAATGACCTTCCTTCAATCATAAGGTCAGAAGTGGGGATGTTCGCTGATGATTGCACAATGTTCAACACCATTCAAGACTCCTCAGATACTGAGGCAGTCCATGTAGAAATGCAGCAAGATCTGGATAATATCCAGGCTTGGGCTGATAAGTGGCAAGTAACATTCGCGCCACACAAGTGCCAGGCAATGACCATCTCCAACAAGAGAGAATCTAACCATCTCCCCTTGACATTCAATGGCATTACCACCACTGAATCCTCCACATCAACATTCTGTGAGTTACCATTGACCAGAAACTGAATAGCCATATAAATACCGTGGCTACAAGAGCAGGTCAGAGGCTAGGAATCCTCAAGTGAGTAATTTACCTCCTGACTCCCCAAAGCCTGTCCACCATCTACAAGGCAGAAGTCAGGAGTGTGATGGAATACTCTCCACTTGCCTGGACAGGTGCAGCTCTAACAACGCTCAAGAAGCTCGACACCATCAAGACAAAGCAGCCCGCTTGATTTGCACCCCATCTACAAACATTCACCCCCTCCACCACCGACGCACAGTGGCAGCAGTGTGTACCATCTACAAGATGCACTGCAGCAACACACCAAGGCTCCTTAGACAGCATCTTCCAAGCCCGCGACCTCTACCACATAGAAGGACAAGGACAGCAGATGCATGGGAGCATCACCACCTGCAAGTTCCCCTCCAAGCCACACACCATCCTGACTTGGAACTATATTGCTGTTCCCTCACTGTTGCTGGGTCAAAATCCTGGAACTCCCTTCCTAACAGCACTGCGAGTGTACCTACCCCACATGGACTGCAGTGGTTCAAGAAAGCAGCTCACCATCACCTTCTCAAGGGCAATTAGGGATGGGCAATAAATGCTGGCCTGGCCAGCAACGCCCACATCCCATGAATAAATAAAAAAGTTATTTTTCCCTCAAAGTGTCATTGTCCTCAAATATACTCTGTTCAAAAAGCAGATAAGATATAAACCAGTATATAGTGCTAAAGTGACCCTTGTGTTGACTTTTATACTACTCTAATCTTCATTGACAACGGTCTTGTTTATAATGTAAAATTCCAGCAAGGAGCTGCATTTGAATGCAGCGCAAGTCGGTGAATCAGTACTCCAGTGTTGTAGCCTGAGCTCCAACCCATGCTGTCTTTGTTCAACCCATCCCCTCAGGCATTTTTCAGCCCTCCTACTGGCATCATTCACTCCTTCTAGTTCACCTCTCCTGCCCCCCCAGAATTTCAAGATGCAGAGCACAGACTCTACAACTCACTGCCAATGGCCGGTTCTTTACTGCTGACGTGGATAGTGAGCTCACTGCACTGAACTCTCAGACAGTAAGAGACAGAGTAGGAATTAGAAGTATTATGCTCCACGGATGATACTTACTAAAGGGGACTTGATCCAGCATCCAGTCAGTATAGTGTAAGGAAAATCAGGGAGCGTAAAAACTGTGATGCACTGACATAATGTAGATGTCACAGGCTGGGTCTCACCATTGAAAACTAGCTCTCAGGTGGATATAAAAGATTCCATGGCATAATTTCGGAGAACAGCAGGGGAACGTTCTCGGTGTTCTGGCCAATATTTATCTTTCAACCAACAGCCAAAACAGATTATCTGGTATTTATCACATTGCCATTTTGGGGAGCTTGCCATGCACAAATTGGCTGCTGTATTTCCTAAATGACTACAGTGACTACACTTCAGAAATTAGCTATGAAGCACTTTGGGACATCCAGCGGTCATGAAAGGCGTTTATAAAAATACAAATTCTTTCTTTATTATCAATTAAAGTTCAAGTACTGCCATTCTGAGTTGCATTGGATGCAATGCGACTGTGTCAATACCAAAATGCAAGAAGGGATGCAAAAAGACCATCTTCTTTCTCTCCCATTCAGATACAGTGCAACCACTTATATTGGTTACCTGGTCCCTAACCACACAAATGCCTGGTGGGAAAAAAGGGAAAGAAATGTGCTAAATTGGAGAAAACTTTGGCAAGTTCCTCTATGACTCTTTAAGGCAAAGGAGCAAGACTCCAAGAGACCACATTAGCCTGTTACTTGGCATTAACCCAGCTCCTCGCCACTTACCTTCCAGAACAAGCACTGCCCTTTTCACACAGAAACTTGTCAAATCCCCTTTAAAGAGACTGCAGCAGTAAAATGAATTCCATTTGTTCTTAAGTATCTCTGTCAGTTTTACTCAGCAGCAGATTCAGTGCACGACTTTGGGAGGACTGCATTGCTGGTGTCTTGTCTGTCATTAGATGTTAAACTGAGGTCCTGTATGTCAGGGGCACAGCGTCCTGGCCAAAATTTGTCCCTCGGTGAATATACAAACAAAATAGATTCATCAGTTATTGCTATCTGTGAGATGCTGTTTCAGTTAGGCAGGGCTTTCTTTTTAAAGCAACATTTCAAAGATAATTTGTTAGATGAAGTATGTTTCAAGGTGATGCAACACGACTGTCATACAAGGATTTGTTGATTTTCGCAAATGCAATAATGGCTATGAATAGAACCATGGAGAGCACTGATTTCAGCACTAAAATAAAAGCAAAATACTGCAGATGCTGGAAATCTGAAATAAAAACAAGAAATGTTGGAAATACTCAGCAGGTCTGGCAGCATCTGTGGAGAGAGAAGCAGAGTTAACGTTTCAGGTCAGTGACCCTTCTTCAAAACTGGCAGATGTAAGAAATGTAAAAGATTTTAAGCCAGTAAAGCGGGGGTTGGGGCAAGAGATAACAAAAGAGAAGGTGTAGATTGGACAAGGCCACAGAATAGCTGACCAGAAGGTCATGGAGCAAAGGCAGACAATATGTTAATGGTGTGCTGAAAGACAAAGCATTAGTACAGATAGGAATGTTAATGGACTGAAAACTGAACAGCCACAAGCACAAACATGAAAAAAAAACACAGTGGGTAGGCATAGTAGAAACAAACTGAACAAACTAAAATAAAATAAACACAAAAAAGAAAAAAGAACTAAAAATAAAAGTAAAATGTGGGGCCCGTCATGCTCTTAAATTATTGAACTCAATGGTCAATTGATTTCAGCACCATGGACAGAGCCCACTGTGCAACACTGCTCAGTTATACAAACACAAGCTGTGCATCAGGTACAGATCTGCTGTAGCCATATAGAGTTGCTAATGCTGGTGGGACAGATTCCTGCAGGTTTTATCACATAACCTCCCACCCCACACCATTGGTCACCTGACATGTCCATCTTCATGGTGCACCGCCTTCCAACACCAATCAGAAAGTGAACAGGCTCTTCATAACCCAATTGGATAATTCTGGCCCGTCAGGCAAACAACCTTTATTCCCCTGCCCAATGTTTGTATAACTAGTAAAGCAATTTATGACTTTTTTTCCCCCTGGGTTAATCACAGCAGTGACCTGGAAATTAATCTTTAATTCCTGGAGACTCCGGGCCAATCCTAAAGGTTGGCATTGATCTATTCAAATGCAAATTAGATAGATTTCTTTCAGAAAATAACATCTTGGAATACAGTTTATGAGTAATTTGAGACATGGTGTATGGTAAGTGTAGCATGCTTGGGAGGAACAGGTGACTTTGGTAGCAACCCCACCCCTCCCCGCCCGAAAACAGGTGATCATGATGTGGGATTAACCGGTGCCATCTTCATGCCGCCTGCTAATTAACATGGCTTCAGCGTGCAGCTAGCATGAGCCATGGTGTTGAGTGGCTACATGCTTCAGCGGGGGCCCATAATTGTTCCAGCCTAGCACCAGTTAACACTAGCCGGCACTAATTGAAGCCAGCATGCACTTCTTCAAGGGGAAGGACGTTGTGGCTGGAGCAGGAGCTGGAAGTTGTTGTGGAACTCATTCTGGTGTCGAAAAAGAGGTAATAATAGCACAACGTGGGAAAGCTATAAGAATATGAACTATGTTCTGATTCATTTATCCATGCCCATGCATCAATCAGGTGCATTCTGAAATCTTGCTGTCATATTTTATACACCATATTTTTATACATTGTTATATATCCTAGGTGTTATCTGAACTAGCTTCTAGTTTTGTATTATTGACATTATGTAACTTTTGTCATGGTTGAAAAACATTATTCGCCCTTAATAATTCCATTTATAAGACAATATGAAATGTGCAGACACTTTCCTGGAAACCCCATGATTCCCTCAGAGTAGAATTCCTGGAAAACATGTGGTCTCCTCAAAGTTGCAGTGATAAGCAGGATTCCTGAAAATCACACCACCCTAATTCCTGTAAAACACATGATCGCTTATCTCTAGAGAAGAAAGGGACTGTATAATGGATAGTGTTGCCCGAAGTGTCTGCCACTTTAAGAAATCAATCAGAAAGTGATCACGCACACACACCTGAGACCAATCAAAAGAACTGGGGACGGTCATTTGGTTAGGGGTGTAAACCTCCAAGAAAGAGTGCCCAGTAGCCTTGGCACACAGCTTTACTGAAGAAAGAAAAATAAGGAAGAAGAGCCCAGAACTAGCGTTGATCTGTGTCCATGTGCGTGGAGAGTAAAGGTTGTGTGAGACTTGTAAACTATCACCTGGTTGTCAATTATAATTTTATTACTTGATAAATCCTCTTAATCTGTTGCACCAGAACTCCTGGCTGCAACTGTTTTGTCTTGTCCAAGAAACCAAATAAAGTTTCGAACCTCCTAGAACCTTTACAGGGCAAGCGCCAAGATTTTCCAATACCACACTGGAGGCTTTGGTTGAGGAGGTGCAGAGGAGGATTGATATGCTCTATCCACAGGTGGCCAGGATTCCCTTAAGGCAAGCTCTCAGAAGGCGTTGGAATCAGGTCGCCATGGTGGTCAATGCCAGGAGTCAGGCTCCGGGGAATTGGATGCAGTGTCTCAAAATGTTTAGTGACCGTATCCTTAAATATCAAAACCCACCATCTCCACCACGAGCCTCAGTAGCTTCCAATGCATGCACTATGCCCCATTACAAACCTACCAACAATCTCCATCAGTCATGGTTCATAACTAGCATTCATAAGTTCATCTCACTCTCACACACAGCACTGCTGCAAGCCCCACACCCATATCTCACAGAATTCACACAGCTATTCAAGCGTGACAGCAACCTCATTCAAACACCTTGCACCACACTCACTGACACACTTCCCTCTCTTTTTGTAGGACAAGGTGGTGAACAACCGGAGACAGCAGGTGCTAATTGGGGTGGGGGAGGGGCGGTGGAACAGACACAGCTGCATGCCCTTCCTCCGACAGAGGAGATGGTGCTCACCATCATTGGAGTTGCCATTTCTGAGGCTGTGTATCCTCATACTTAATTCTCCTTCTCACATTCCACTACCCCTCATCCCACAATCTCTTCTGATTCACACTCCACTCATCACAACCCTACTCTTTTACCTCTCTCCTTTCAGATACCCAAGAACTGCAACCTGGTCAGGAAGTGGTCGAAGATCAACAGGATGAAGAGCAAGAAAACAGTGATGATGAATAAACACCATCACTCGATCTCATACTCACACCAGCTCAGTTACTGACGCTGTGTGTAATTTAGAGGAGAGCTTAAAGGCGTGATCTGCACATGGTGAGACACCAGGCATGAGTGACCATGAGGGCATGGGCAAGGACAGTGCATGCGCCAGCTCCCCGCACATGTGTTCTGCTGCAGAGGACTCAGATGAGGACTTTGAAAGAACAGGCTACAAAAGTAGGCTGATGGATATGCACAACGAAAATGCTTGGTGCATTGCGAAGCCTGTCGGAAAGCATGCGCTCAATGTCAAGGAGGACGACTTTGCACAGGAGTTTGTATAGAACTTGGAGCCCATCCTTTCCAGTATGGAAGGGGTGCCCAATTCCATCAGCTCGCTTCTAAACTCAACCATGATGCAACGTCCAATGGTTTAATATCTCAGCTTCCATTGTAGGACAAGAAGATGCCACCCAAAGTCTGGATGCTCAAACTTCAGTCATGCAAGGTCAGCTAGTCACCATGCAAGCTCAAACTGCTCTCACTCAAGCTCAGACTGCTGACGTCATGGCTGCAGATATCAGTGTTCAATTGGGCTTGCAAGGCATCACAGTAGTCCAGCACTCGGTCCTCGACACCTGGGGAAGTGGTAGTGGCTCCACGGAGCATGAACATGCTGTCCTCTCTCAAGATGGCAGCATTGGTCTGCCCCTCACTGCCACTCACTTGTTATTGCCTGTCAGCCAGCCAGCCCAGACTTCTGCCACCCATGCTGAGATGGTGCAGTCTGAAACCCAGATTTCTTGGCCTAGGGTTGCTCAAGTGCATCCTCCAATGCCATCTGCAGTCTCCCCCGCTGAAAGTAAGCAGCCTCCCACCAGCCATGCTGCAGCCACTAAGACAGGCAAAGACACATGGAAGATTACGTGAATGTATAGGATGATTATTTGACATTTATATGCAATATATTATGGTTTAATTTATAACTTTGGTATGAAATGTTTATCTTGTGTTGCCTTGTATTTTTGCATTTTGGCCATTTGCATTGTGAACAAAGGGAAGGTGAGGAGGGTGATGGTTGGTGAATGGGGAATTGGGGTTGTGTATTACAGTCGGATGAGTTGAAAGGGGCTGTCTAGGTTGCCTGCTACCTTTCCCTTCCTCTTCTCCTCCTTCTCCTGCTCCTCTCCCTGAGCTTCTCACTGTGTAGTTGGTGACAAGGGCTGACTCTTTACGATGACAAGGTAGTGCCACAAGGAGCAAAACTATCATGCGTCTCGATACCCGCTCTGCCAAGTGCTGCAGGGCTGCTCCAGAGTGGTTCAGGCAGCACAAGCATTGTTTCAGGGCCTAAATGGTCTACTCTATCATATTTCATGTAGCAGCCTTGCATTACGAACATACAAACATACGAATTAGGAGCAGGAGTCGGCCACTCGGCCCTTCGAGACTGCTCCACCATTCGATATGTTCATGGCTGAAATGATTACTCACATTTCCACCTACCCCAGATAACCTTCCACCCTTTGCTTATCAAGAATCTATCTACCTCTGCCTTAAAATATTCAAAGACTCTGCTTCTACCACATTTTGAGGAAGAGAATTTCAAAGACTCACAACCCACTGAAAGAAATCATTTCTCCTCATCTCTGTCTTAAATGGGCGACCCCTTATTTTTAAACAGTGACCCCCCTAGTTCTAGATTCTCCCACAAGGAGAAACATCCTTTCCACATCCACCCTGTCAAGACCCCTCAGGATCTTATATGTTTCAATCAAGTCGCCTCTTACTCTTCTAAATTCCAGCAGATACAAGCCTAGCCTGTCCAATCTTTTCTCGTAAGACAGCCCGCCCATTCCAGCTATTAGTCTGGTAAACCTTCTCTGTACTGCCTCAAGCACACTTACATCCTTCTTTAAATAAGGAGACCAATACTGTACATACTACTCCAGATGTGGTCTCACCAATGCCCTGTATAGCTGAAGCATAACCTCCCTACTTTTGTATTCAATTCCCCTCGCGTTAACCAATAACATTCTATTGGCTTTCCTAATTACATGCTGTACCTGCACACTAGCCTTTTGCGATTCATGCACTCAGACACCCAGATCCCTCTGCATCTCAGAGCTCTGCAATCTCTCACTATTTTAGATCATATGCTTCTTTTTTATTCTTCCTGCCAAAGTGGGCAATTTCACACTTTTCCACACTATACTCCATTTGCCAGGTCTTTGCCCACTCACTTAACCTATCTATATCCCTTTGTAGCCCCCTTATGTCCTCTTCACAAGTTACTTTCCTACCTATCTTTGTGTCATCAGCAAATTTAGCAACCGCACCTTCAGTCCCTCCATCTAAGTCATTGATATAAATTGTAAAAAGTTGAGGCCCCAATACAGATCCCTGTGGCACACCACTCATTACAACTTGCCAACTAGAAAATGGTCCATTTATTCCTGTTAGCTAGCCAATCTTCTATCCATGCCAATATGTTACCCCCTACACCATGAGCTTTTATTTTCTGAAATAACCTTTGATGTGGCACCTTATCAAATACCTTCTGGAAATCTAAGTACAATACATCCACCAGTTCCTCTTTATCCACATCACATGTAACTCTCTCAAAGAACTCCAATAAATTGGTTAAACATGATTTCCCTTTCACAAAACCATGTTGACTCTGCCTGATTACCTTGAATTTTTCTAAATGCCCTGCTATAACATCTTTCATAATAGCTTCTAACATTTTCCCTAAGACAGATGTTAAGCCAACTGGCTGTAGTTTCCTGCTTTCTGTCTCCCTCCCTTTTTGAATAAAGGAGTTACATTCACTATTTTCCAATCTAACGGAACCTTCCCAAATCTAGGGAATTTTGGAAAAGTAAAACTAACGCATCAACTATCTCACTAACCATTTCTTTTAACACCCTTGGATGAAGTCCATCAGGACCCAGAGACTTGTCAGCCCACAGCTCCAACAATTTGTTCAGTACCACTTCCCTGTGATTGGAATGTTCTTGAGTTCCTTCCTCCCTTCCATTTCCTGACTTACAGCTAATACTGGGATGTTACTTGTATCCTCAATAGTGAAGACCGATGCAAAATATCTGTTCAATTCATCTGCCATCTCCTTGTTATCCATTATTAATTCCCCAGACTCACTTTCTATAGGACCAACCAAACTCTTACTATCTGTCTTTATATTTCTAGCTAGCTTTCTCTTGTACTCTAATTTTATCTTCCTTACCAATCTTTTAGTCATTCTTTGCTATTTTTTATATTCTGTCCAATCTTCTGACCTGCCTCCCATCTTTGCGCAATTATAGGCTTTTTCTTTATGTTTGATACTACCTTTAATTGTTTTAGTTAACCATGGATGGCGGGTCCCACCCTTGGAATTTTTCTTTCTCGTTGAAATGTACCTATTCTGTGTATTCTGAAATATCCCCTTAAATGTCTGCCACTGCATCTCTTTGACCTATCCCTTAACCTGATTTGCCAGTTCACTTTAGCTAGCTCTGCTTTCATGCCCTCATAATTGCCCTTATTTAAGTTTAAAATACTATTCTTGGACTGACTCTTCTCTCCCTCAAACTGAATGTAAAATTCAATCATATTATGATCACTGCTACCTTGGGGCGCCTTAACTATGAGGTCATTAATTAATCCTATCTCGTTGCACAATACCAGGTCTAGTATAGCCAACTCTTTGGTTGGCTCCAGAACGTATCGTTCCAAGAAATTATCCCGAAACCATTCTATGTACTCCTCATCTAGGCTACCTCTGCCCATCTAATTTTTCCAGTCTATATGTAGGTTAAAATCCCCCATAATTATCACTGTACCTTTCTGACAAGCTGCCATTATTTCTTCCTTTATACCCCATCCTACAGTGTGGTTAATGTTAGGTGACCTGTACACCACTCCCACAAGTGACTTCTTTCCTTTATGGTTTCTCTTCTCTACCCAAACTACATTCATTGTATGCAAGATGCTCATGTCTGTGTGGGTTGTGCAAAAGGTTCAAGAGCCATGTAATCAATGGATAACCCTTGTTGCCCCGTAGCCACCCTTAGGTTTGCCATGGTGGCTCAAGTGTAGCAGACTGTTGCAGAATGAAGGCATCCTGACTGCTGCCAGCCTACCGGGCACTGAACAGCATGATTCTCTATGTATGGTCACACATCAGCTGGGAGTGGAATCCCTTTTGGTTGCAGTTCATCTCAGAGTTGACATGTGGCACCCAGAAAGGCAATGTGTGTGCAGTCAATGGCAGCCTGCACCGTGGGGAAGCCTCTGCCTGCTGCTCTTTAACAAGAGAGAGTGAAATGTAGTCAGTTCTCTTTAGAGAGCCTGAGTGACTGCCCACATGCAACAGTGAATGGCAAACTGTGAGATGTTGCAAATGTCTACAATTGCAGCCAGGAACAATCCCATGGTCACCTGCTCTGAGGTTGCAGTTGTGATTGCAGAAGATGGCAGATTTCAGTGACGCCATCCTTACTGAACCGCAGATGTTTCACAAACTGAGGTTCAGGTAGAAGAATTTTTCCCTGAACACCCCAGCCTCCTGAGAGCCCTTCTCTCCCTCCTCCTTTCCCTCTTCTAGCAGCTTTCCTTGCTTGGTGTGCCTCTGCTCATTCTTCAAGGAATGCCGCATTCCAAGGGCAATGCTTACTACTGCACCCAAGTTTGGGAGAAACTGGTTAATGGAAAAGCCTTGAAGTCAGGACCAAATCATCCAGCACCTGCTACATGACTCCCTGTAGACTTTTGCAACTTTAAAGAACTCTAGAAAGCTTCAAACGCTTCTACAATCATAGCAGCAGCCAGTAGAAATCAATCAGCAACTAACCTGAAAGTAGCTGATGATCCCTTTAGGAAATGCTGGTGGGGGTGCTTCCTGAAGCTGAACACGTGTTCAGCCATGCATGATAAAGGGATGGCAGTCGTTGGAGCATTGAGCTCCAAAATGGCTGTACTGACCTCAAATCCGGGTATAGCCTACTCTGCACGCTTCCAACGAATGCTCACTGCGCATGTGCTCATCAATATGGTGCCTGACACAACTCACACCAGAAGTGTTTGCACGTGCCACGGATGTCATTTTGGACCTCTGAGGCCATTTGCAGCAGCCAGAAAATAGGTGCTACACACGCACATTTTGTGTTGATGGTTCCCAAAGCTCTCTACCACTGGTGAGAGTGTCATGCCTAGGTCTGTTGCTAAGAGATTAATTGCCATGATTGGACGACAACTCCATTACCGCCATATTGCGCCACTACCAGGATGACAGAAGGCGAATCAGATGGACCTTGATCTTTTTTTGTCCAGCAATTCCGACGTTACTATTGCAGTTAACAAGGTAAACATCATAGAGTTCACATTGAGACGCATGAGATGTAAATGACGATTTACCTGGCGCATATAGAATTTCACTGAAGCCATCGTTGATTGAAAAATCCCAGTACTACTCAATGGAAATCGAGCACCCAGGGGCAATTTTCATCACAATATATTATTGGCCCCTCTGATGAACTGTGAGACCATTCACTACAATTTACAAATAATTACAATTCATTACAATTTACCCTCTGAAATTCCTTCCTACGCTGTTTAATAGAGGATAATCTGATTATTTCAGATGGATTAACATTCCCAAATAAAATGGGAATTTCATTGGCCACTTGTACATTGGTGCCCCATGCCATAATTTCCATGACGTTAACTCAAACATTTCTCTTCATTTTTTAAAAATTCTGTTTAATGCCAGGAAATTTATTTCTTCCAGCCTCAGCTCCAGGGCGGTTTCACCAACACAATTCATAAGGCCAACATCACCGGAAAGGAAATTGATTGGGAGTGGGAGAGTCTTTGAGGCTGGCAGTATGGGAGAGCAGAATTGACATCCACACAGGCAATCTGCTCAGCTACTTCTGAGCTCATGCCATTTCAACTAAGTGTTCGTTCAGTTTCCATGCACTAATAGGGCCTGACTCCTCCCAGTCAGATCCAAGGTTATATCCTCAGAATCCACTGTTTAAATAACTAAAGTCAACGAAACATCATGGAACAACAAAAAGAGATTAATTAGTTATAATGCCCCAATAACTCAATTTGTAAAAGCATTAAGCCACGCAAAGCAGAAAATCCCAGGTTTGGTCACTGGTTTACGTCACATAATCTGATCTATATAGGGCCACCAAAACTGGCCTGATTTGGTTAAAAAGGGTAAAATTAGCTAGGGTTCCTGTCCCTGATTGCTGGCTACTGATCCCCTGCTGAAACGTCAGGAATACGGGTGTCAGATGAAGATCAAGCTCGGCTGCAATGCTGCTGCAGTCAAATAGCACACTGATAGTCTCTGCCGAGACATACACATGAAAATGGCCTGTTGCACTTCGCAAGGCCACAGATCAACATCAGTTCTGAAAGAAAATTGTAAATTAAAAAATTAATTACTTTTGAACGATATTTCCAGCATTTTGTACTGGATTTGATAATGAGATTCCCTCTGAATGAAGTCCAGCCTGTTTTATCTTCATTTAACTGAGTGTATAAATTATCCAACCAGTTCATAAACTGAGGACTTGAACAACATCATCTGTCTTATCTGTGGTAGGAGCTGATCAATATGTGCATAATGCTGTAACATCTTGAATTATAGGTCATGTTCAAACTTTCGATTAAATGGAGACTTCAATTCTGCCTTGTTTCTTTAAAAGAATTCAAAGATTTAAGTGCAGGACCCAGGTCAATGGTACAGGGCATCATCTATACCGAGGCACAGAAAGAACTTGAATTTATATAGCACCTTTCACAACCTCAGGATTTCCCAAAGAGCTTTACCATCAATGAAGTACTTTTGAAATGTAATCACTTATAATGAAGGAAATGCGGCAGCAAATGTGGGCACAGCAAGCTCCCACAAACAGCAATGTGATCGTGGCCAGATAAGCTGTTTTACTAAGGTTGGCTGAGGGATAAATATTGGCCAAGACACTGGGGAGAACTCCCCTGCTCCTCTTTGAATAGTCCCTTGGCATCTTTTACATCCACCTGAGAGGGCAGACCTAATATCTCATCTAAAAGACAGCATCTCTGGCAGTGCAGCACTCCGTCAGTACCAGCCTGGATTATGTGCTCAAGTATCTGGAGTTGGACTTGAATCCACAATTTTCTGAGCCAACAGTAAGAGCACAACTAACTAAGTTACAAGTAGAGGGGCCAAGACAAATTAAGAAATAGTAATTGTTGACGAAAAGAAATTGGGTTTTAATAGACTGTAGTTTACATCACAGGTTATTACTTACGGTTATGTTACACATTGGATGTGAAGTGCAGGTATTGGACATTGTAATGATCTTGGGGAATGTCTGATGGTTGTATCCTCGTAACCAGTTGGCCTGGATAACCTCTCCCAGAAATGTAGCTTTCCTGAGACAATATTTGCATCCTGCCTTTTCCCACAAATACAAAACAATTTTACCTTCACAAAATTCATGACACGACCAGGAGAAACTCACTGCAATTCAACCCCATTATACAGAATTATGGTTTGAAATAAGGTGTAGTTTTCCTTCCTGCGCAGTCATCCCTCAAAACTGTCCAGGAGTTGGTCAGTCATCATCTGAAATCACTGCACAGTTTCCACACGTATGCTGACAGCAACCAGTTTTATCTCACCACTACCTGCTTTGACTGTCTCCAAATTGTCAGACTGCTTGTCCAACATCCAGTACTGAATAAGCAGAAATTTCCTTCCACGAAAAATTGGGAAGAGTGTAGTCATTGGTCTTTGATCTCCGCCACAAACTCCATTCCTTAGCCACCAACTTCATCCCTCTCCCTGGCAAACATCTGAGGCTGAACAAGACTGTTTGCAACCTTGGTGTCAAGTCGGATATGAGCTTCCTAACACATCTCCTTGCTGTCACTAAGACCACTTATTCCCACCTTCGTAACATTGACCGACTCCACCCCAAAATCAGCTCATCTGCCGCTGAAACCCTTATCTATGCCTTCGTTACCTCTAGATTTGACTTTTGCAATGCACTCCTAGCTGGACACTCTTCATAAACTTGAGGTCATCCAAATCTCTGCTGCCTGTGTCCTAACACACTTAATCACTTTCACCCATCACCCTGCGCTCTCTGACCTACATTGGCTCTCGGTAAAGCACAGTATCAGCTTTAAAATTGTCATCCTTGCTTTCAGATGTCTCCACGGCTTTACTCCTACCTCTGTAACCTTCTCCAGCCCCACAACCCTTCGAGATATCTATGTTACTCTAATTCAGGCCCCTTGAGCAGCCCCGATTTTAATCACTCTACTTTGATGGACTTCAGCTACCAAGGGCCTAAGCTCAGAAATTTCCTCCCTAAACCTTTCTGCCCTTCTGCCTCTCTCTCCTCCTTTAAGACACTCCTTAAAACCTACCTCTTTGACCAAGCATTTGGTCATCTGCCCTAATATCTCCTTGTGTGGCTCGGTGTCATATTTTGTTTTATAATGCTCCTGTGAAGAGTCTTAGAACGTTTTCTTACATTGAAGGTGCTATATAGATACAAGTCATTGCAATATATCTTTTGCCTGAAGCATGAGTTTCAAATACATACTTTATGTTCATTGCTGAACTTTAAAGAGGCAGGCTGTTTGAAAGGAGGAGTTTCCAATTTGCAGGGCAAATATGGCCAATTACAAACAAACCTCATAGCCTGCATTATTCCCAATGGCGAGAACGATGGGACAAAGAGAGGAAAATATCTGGGAATGCAGCTCATTAAATAGCCCAGGTTAGCAGGTCTGAATCTAACCATCTTTCTCTACGGGGTAATTTATCAAATGTAAAACCTCACCCCCATCTTCAAAACTTTTAACATGTTGCAGACAGTAAGAAATTTATTGCAACATCTAAATGAATCACTTTGTTTTTCTTTACGGCAAGCTGAGTGACAGTAATGAGCACGATGCCAAAAATGGCAGCACCTGACATTTGAACACCGATCGCAATCACTTGCTGGTTTGCGGGGATCGTTTTTACAGAAAAACTTGTATAGCTGCTCCAACAGTTAACCCTTAGGAGTTTGTCTAAGGTTCTCTCTGGGGGAAATAACAGCGAGAATAAAGTGGCATTAATCATTGGTATCACAGCAGCCTCAGTGCCAGGGGCAGGGCGCTCTCTCAGATTCTTGTTTACAGAAAAATGAGTCTTTAAAATTTAATGTTATTTCAGTTGTAAGCATACAAATATTAGAGATGAATTATATGCTGATTAGCATTGTGACTTGTAAATATCTGCAGCTTGAGAAGCTGACTCTCAAATGAGGTCAGGTTATACAGCCTGCAGGTAACAATGTTAATTCTCAAGTGTGAGTGTTTATGAATCGCATAAACTTATCTCCGTGGAACTACATATGAATACACATGCACACACACCCATGTATACACACCAATACACATACATGTGCAGTGGTTAGCACCGCAGCCTCACAGCTCCAGGGACCCGGGTTCGATTCTGGGTACTGCCTGTGTGGAGTTTGCAAGTTATACCTGTGTCTGCGTGGGTTTTCTCCGGGTGCTCCGGTTTCCTCCCACATCCAAAGACTTGCAGGTGATAGGTAAATTGGCCGTTGTAAATTGCCCCTAGTGTAGGGAGGTGATAGGGAATATGGGATTACTGTAGGGTTAGTATAAATGGGTGGTTGTTGGTCGGCACAGACTTGGTGGGCCGAAGGGCCTGTTTCAGTGCTGTATCTCTAAATAAATAAATAAATAAGTCATGCATACACACTAGAGACACACACCCATACAGATACACATGCAGCCATACACATAGACACACACTCACACAAATCTACACACACTCACCATATACAGATGTCTGTGCACACATATACACTAACGCACACCTAAACAGCACCCACTCACACACATACACACACAAATATATGGAGTCCACTTAGGAAATTACTAACATCTGCTGGTGTGTCATGGAGTAGCACTGAAAAAGCTGTTCCTTTGCTTTTGATTGTCTCAGAATATTTGTGGGAAACTAGAGCCATCTCATGCAAATAGAATGCTACTTAGGTTGAAGGGGAGTGCCGGGGGTGGGGGGGGGGGGTGGGGGGGGGAGTGTTTTCAGAATGCAGTCTGCCTCCTTGCTCTCTATGCTTCAGGACTTCTCCGACCTCCTCCATTGCAAACAAATGGCTACCCAATGCCTTCCACTGCCATTCTCTCAGACAGGAAACTCCTTCCTGTCCGCTTTAGATACATCCAAGCCTACACTTTCCTTAAACTTCATGAGTTCAGCTCTCACCTAGAGTAAAATACTTTACAATTTGTCTGTGTACCTGTGGAATCTTGAACAGGTTCCTCTTAGGAAACTTAAATTTTCCCTTTTATCCTTTGGGAGGCAATGGCAACCAAAAATAGTCCATCCTCGTGTTTATTCCCTTTGCGGCCTTGCTCTCTTTATTTCTGTAACCTCTTCCAACCCTATATTCTCCCCATCACCCTGAACTCCCCTCATCTCTTTTTACAGACCCTCTTTAAAACCCCTCCTAATATTTCCCTTGACTTAGTGTCCCATTCTTTGCTGTCGCCTCTGTGACATGCGCGGAACACTTTTTCAAACTTCAGGGCCCCAATAAATGCAAGTTGTTGCAGCACTTTCTACCGATATTACACCACCATCTCTTTAGTTTTTTTTTGCTAATTTTAGTATAGAGAACAACACCCACAATACAACATAAATACCATCACATAATTTGCTCGTGGCATCACTATGATTCACCGATGATAAAAACAATTTCAGAGTGGCCTAAATCTTCCACTCATTGACTATGAACAAAGGGAAAATCTCGCCCCACAAATTCCAATTACCCATGTCGTTCTTAAGATACTGTTCCCATTGACGAACTCACTTGTCAATCACTATCACCAACCATGATTCAGTGCATGAGCTCAAGAAAAGAGACAGACAGAAATAAGAAAGAAAAAGCGAAAGAGGAACAGAAATAGGGGAGAGAGAAATAAATGAAAGAAACAGGTAGAGAAAGAACGATAGAGAGACGGGAAAACAGCCAGATACTGGTGGACAAACAGCAAGATCAAATCCAGGCCAGGTAGCAATTCCAAAGAAGACACCTCCATGTATATAGCAACTTACATAGAATGACAAGCGATGTACAGCACTGAACTAGGCCATTCGGCCCAACCAGTCCACGGAGCATTTATGCTCCACTCCAGACTCTCCCATCCTTCCTCATCTAACTCTGTCAACATCTTATCTTGTCCAAAAGCACTTTACGATTATCAAATCATTTTTAAAGTACAGTAAGGTCCAACAACCACACAGTGAATGAATAACCAGATAATCTCTTCGGTGCTATTGACCGAAGAGGAATATTGGTCAGGACACCAGGAGAACTCCCTGCTCCACCTCAAAATGGGGCCTCATTTCAATATCCCATCTGACAATGCTGCCCTCAGTCAGTGCTATGTTGAAGTGTTAGCCTAGGTTATGTGATCAGGTCAGCTGGGACTCAAAGGCCCAGAAATCCAGGGACCGAGTGACATTCGTACTGGGAATTCATACAGAAACGGGTGTGTAGTGAATGCTACCCATGCTACTTATTGTCTGTTCGGGTGGACGAGAAATTGGGCAGCAATGATGCCACTTAAAGGCAGCCTGCATCTCTTAAAGGGGAGGTGAACTGGGGCTGCAGGCAATAGGAAATTCTGGAAACTGCCAGACATGGATGTGAGCATGGCAGGTTGGGAAACCAGATTCTCTGGTGCCACTGTGTGTAAGGTCCTCCCACCATAGTGAACTGTGGGGCTGGAACCTGTGTAAAACCCCCTCAGGCTGGATGCACCAAAATATGGCAAATGTACATTGCAGGCAAAATGGAATGGAAGGGCTGTGAGGCAGCTCGCGTTCTGTATGGATGAAAACTGATTTCTTTTGCACTTTCTGGAATGTCAATTTGGAACTGTTTTGTAATGTATTTTTTTTTTTTACAGATTTTTATGAATAAAGTATAATTTTGGAGGGAAAAAAATTATCCGGTGCAGCTTTTCAGCCCCTTGCCCAGGCAATTGGCAGGATGAGGGAGCTTCTGATCTGGGGTGGGGGGAAGTAAAAAGCCTTCCAGACAACACCTCTGAAGACAGTGCAGAGATGGCTGAAGAAATGAATGCAAGCCACTTAGTTCCTAGGACCTGGCTGCAACTCCAAAAGAAGTTTAATGTCCTCACCAGAGCTGTCAAGGTAAGAATTCTGCCTCCCAGCTCAATTACTTTCTGCTCACACCTACAGTCCAACTTCCTCTGCTTCCGGACATTCTCCTACAGTTACCACATGGTATCTCACCATTACACCTCTTTCTCCTACCATTCTCAGTGCTGTTGAAAAGCATCACATTCTCACACTCACATCTTACACACAACAGAGCTCATTTTAAATCTGGGCCATGCCACATATAGGACGATATTAAATTGAACGCCCATTATAAAGTTCTCGCAATTTTCCCTTCAACTAATGTCAATTGAAAGGACCATAGTGTATAATAGTTAGTTAACGGGTAGACTGATTTCACTAAAAGGTCCTACAAGCAGCATAATTTAATATAATTAAACCCTTTCTTTACTAGAATTTGATTTTTAAATACTTCTATGTATGCGCCCCAGCCGTCTACGGAGCACCCAATCCAGTACAGTGGGCGCCGCACGTTTTGCACCCTTTAGGTGCACAGGTCACACCTGAGAAATGGGTGCGGCCCGGTTCAATTTCTAGGCCTGAAGGTCTGTCTGAGAATGGATCGTGCATCCAAGGAACTGAAATTAGAATTACTGCAAGCAGGGGAGCAGGGCTATTTGTAAAAATATTACCGTGATTGATTTTCAAAATGTAGGGTTTGTGACAAACTGTTGGGAAATGTGGGCTGCACATTCATTTAGCATTAAAAACGTTTCAGTTATGTTGGCAGACACACTTTAAAAATTAATTTCCCGCAATTTGGCCCGAAAAAGTAATGAGAACTGACTGCTCCATGTGGGAAATTTAACAAGCTTTTTACTTCATCGCCGCCTGAGGGAGTGCAAAACTCCCTGGCACGTCTACGGCACATCCCCACTTTAATGGACCAATTATCTGTCATGGAGTGGATAGCATAACAAAGTTACAAAATGTCATGTAAAATTGCATTCTAGGGGAAAGCTGTATACAGGATGTACAAATGTTGTCTGATAACACTCCTGTGAAATGCCTTGGTGTGTTGTACTACATTGAAGGTGCTATATAAATATAAGTTGTTGTTGTACGATGGCGAGCAGAATCAGAAAAGGTCGCATGTGAGACATCAACCCTGTGCCATGTAATTTGCGCTGTCTATCAGTACCCATCTAATCTTACACCTTACATTAAATATCTTTCACCAAGTCACCATGACTTAGGCCAGATGCCTGGGGAACTATTATCTACACGCTGTCCGATTGTCTTTATGGGTTCTTACCCCTGTGGAAAACAAAGATCACAATTATTGCCTGAGTTGTGTTAATTTCGTACACGTGTCTTCTGGTTCTGGGATCACTGCCCAAGTTACATAAACTGTTTTCAGCTCCATTGCCTGTTCCTCTCAGCTTTTGAGTACTTGGATCATGCCCTCTTGCTCTTCCTCAATCCCTCTTTCCCAATGAAAACAAATTCCGTTCTGTCAGTCTCCCTGAGATTAATCCTGGCTGCGAGCTGAACCTTCACTAACACGTCAAGATGCCTTTCGAAGGCGAGGTGCACAAATCTACACAAGCTACTCTGAATGTGGCCTCCAAGGCAGTACTGAGGGAGTGCCCCATTGTTGGGGGCGGTACATCTTTCAGCTGAAACATCATCTGCCTGGTCAAGCGGGGCATAAAATGGTAATGTAATGGGTAAGTTCTCCTGGCGTCCTGGTCAACACTGAAAAACAGATTAACTGCTCATTTATCTGTTTGCTGTTCGTGACAGCTTGGCGTACACAAATTGGCTGCTGCATTTGTCTCCCTAACAACAGTGACGACACTTCTAAAGTACTTAATTGGCTGTAAAGCACTTTGGGTTGGCCTGAGGTCATGAAAGGTGCTACATAAATACAAGTTCTTTTCTTTTCGAAATGTGGCGTGACTGGTTTTGAATACAAGGCCACGATGACTAGATTCAGTTTAAAGTCAAGTGCTATTCAGATGCATCCCCTTACATGAACAAGCCATGTCAGACTGGCTGTGCTGGGAGTTGGGAGGATCACACTGAGCTCTTAATGAACAATCTGGAGAGGATCAGCAAGCAATTACTGACTGACATCCACCTCCCCCCCCTCCCCCCCAATGACACTCCTTTTAAGAAGGTCTGCACTACGTCCTATTAATTAGACAATAGGTCCAATTCTTCATGAATGGTGAGAAGGTGACGTTGGTGAATATGATGAAAAGGTGCGTAGGTGGGATTGAAGGATATGGTGGATAGGAAGGACTGAGAGATTTGGTGGGTTGGAGGGACTGAGGGATTTGGTGGGTAGGAGGGACTGAGGGATTTGGTGGGTAGGAGGGACTGAGGGATTTGGTGGGTAGGAGGGACTGAGGGATTTGGTGGGAGGAGGGATTGAGGGATTTGGTGGGTAGAAAGGACTGAGGGATTTGGTGGGTAGGAGGGACTGAGGGATTTGGTGGGTAGGAGGGACTGAGGGATTTGGTGGGAGGAGGGACTGAGGGATTTGGTGGGTAGGAGGGACTGAGGGATTTGGTGGGTAGGTGGGATTGAAGGATATGGTGGATAGGAAGGACTGAGAGATTTGGTGGGTAGGAGGGACTGAGGGATTTGGTGGGTAGGAGGGACTGAGGGATTTGGTGGGTAGGAGGGACTGAGGGATTTGGTGGGTAGGAGGGACTGAGGGATTTGGTGGGTAGAAAGGACTGAGGGATTTGGTGGGTAGGAGAGACTCAGGGATTTGGTGGGTAGGAGGGACTGAGGGATTTGGTGGGTAGGAGGGACTGAGGGATTTGGTGGGTAGGAGGGACTGAGGGATTTGGTGGGTAGGAGGGACTCAGGGATTTGGTGGGTAGGAGGGACTGAGGGATTTGGTGGGTAGGAGGGACTGAGGGATTTGGTGGGTAGGAGGGACTGAGGGATTTGGTGGGTAGGAGGGACTGAGGGATTTGGTGGGTAGGAGGGACTCAGGGATTTGGTGGGTAGGAGGGACTGAGGAATTTGGTGGGTAGGAAGGAATGAGGGATTTGGTTGGTAGGAGGGACTGAGGGATTTGGTGGGTAGGAGGGACTGAGGGATTTGGTGGGTAGAAAGGACTGAGGGATTTGGTGGGTAGGAGAGACTCAGGGATTTGGTGGGTAGGAGGGACTGAGGGATTTGGTGGGTAGGAGGGACTGAGGGATTTGGTGGGTAGGAGGGACTGAGGGATTTGGTGGGTAGGAGGGACTCAGGGATTTGGTGGGTAGGAGGGACTGAGGAATTTGGTGGGTAGGAAGGAATGAGGGATTTGGTTGGTAGGAGGGACTGAGGGATTTGGTGGGTAGGAGGGACTGAGGGATTTGGTGGGTAGGAGGGACTGAGGGATTTGGTGGGTAGGAGGGACTGAGGAATTTGGTGGGTAGGAAGGAATAAGGGATTTGGTGGGTAGGAGGGACTGAGGGATTTGGTGGGTAGGAGGGACTGAGGGATTTGGTGGGTAGGAAGGAATGAGGGATTTGGTGGGTAGGAGGGACTGAGGGATTTGGTGGGTAGGAGGGACTGAGGAATTTGGTGGGTAGGAAGGAATAAGGGATTTGGTGGGTAGGAGGGACTGTGGGATTTGGTGGGTAGGAGGGACTGAGGGATTTGGTGGGTAGGAAGGAATGAGGGATTTGGTGGGTAGGAGGGACTGAGGGATTTGGTGGGTAGGAGGGACTGAGGAATTTGGTGGGTAGGAAGGAATGAGGGATTTGGTGGGTAGGAGGGACTGAGGGATTTGGTGGGTAGGAAGGAATGAGGGATTTGGTGGGTAGGAGGGACTGAGGGATTTGGTGGGTAGGAGGGACTGAGGGATTTGGTGGGTAGGAGGGACTGAGGAATTTGGTGGGTAGGAAGGAATGAGGGATTTGGTGGGTAGGAGGGACTGAGGGATTTGGTGGGTAGGAGGGACTGAGGAATTTGGTGGGTAGGAAGAACTGAGGGATTTGGTGGGTAGGAGGGACTCAGGGATTTGGTGGGTAGGAGGGACTCAGGGATTTGGTGGGTAGGAGAGACTGAGGGATTTGGTGGGTAGGAGGGACTGAGGATTTGGTGGGTAGATAGGGTCAAGATCAATCCTTGTTGGTCCACTGGCCTTTTCCTGTTCTTAAATATTATATTTTAGAGAATGCACAGTTACTGCTCAGTTCCACATTAATACACTGTTCAGTGTCCTGCCTTGGCACCAAGTTCATTCATTCCTCTTTACTGGGGACTAGGTGACAGACTGTCTGTCACAGACCTACTGATTGGTTCAAAGGTTATTCACTGTGCATCCCTTTGTGATTAAAAAGATTTCCACTCTGTCATCCGCTTTCACAGTTAATCACCAAACGCTCACGTTATTCAGCTCTGTAACTGACAAGTCCATTAATCATGGATTTGCTGTTAGCTAAAAAGCAGAAGAGGTCATCAAGAAGAAAACCTGGGCTCGGGGGAATATCTGTCCATCATCTGATATCGAGTGTGCAGCCAAGGGATGCTGGTACCTGACTCTTAATAGACTTGGGGAGGAAAGACCTTTATTTGCAGCTCAATTACAGCAGATGTCAAACAGGCCTCAGCATTTATCAGAAACACCATCATTGGAACAAGGTGGGTGCTGGGCAAACAATATGGAACATTAGGAACATAACTCGGTGCAAGTATACACTCACTCACGCACTCAGCATGGCCGCATTCACACGCATCCATATATGGACATTGTTATGACCCTACTGTTTTTTGGGGGGAAATGCGCGATGTGTCTTTAAGTCAGCAAAGGATCAGCACTGCTTTAAGAACACGCCAACCTCAGAAGTTAGCAAGAGTTATCGAGAAGGTGCATTCTTGTTGCTGTTGGATACAACCATACAGAGTGGGAACCAACCAGCTTAAAATGTGCATCCTGGTTGCCTGGGACACAGCCACTCAGTGACTGGGAATCGAATATACAATGTTGCAATTACATTTTGAACTGGCTTTTAGTGGAGACAGGCTGTTCTAACAGACAGACACAGCTGGGCCAGCATAAACTGAACAGAGATCTCTGTTGATTTAAACTGAAGGAAGGGAAGTTAGGCTGTGACTTTTTCCCTCAAAATTCTAAAGCCAAATTGATTCATTGAAGAGCGTTTGCGAGTTGTTGATCCATGGTGGTCATCGCTGGATGAAAGAGGAGATGAAGCTCGGATGCTGGACAATTTTTCTTCCCTCATCGGACCTTAGAAGACTGTGAGTGGACTTTAATCAGAGGACTGTTTATCGGGAAGTGTAAATCTGCAAGGACTTTGTTACATTTTTTAAATGTTGTTTATATCTTAGTAGTGTTTAACAATTTAGTTTTCTCTAATAAACTGTTAATTTGTTGATCTAAAGATACCTGGTTTGATTCGCCTCATTCGGGGGTTAATATTCCATTCGGATGTGGGGGGGTTTTAATTTGGAAAGTTTAAAGTGATATGTTAGGTGATCTGTGGAGGGACAGGACTGAATTGACAGTGCATTTCTCCCAACGCAATCATAATCATATATTTTGAGCAGTCCGGCTTGAGCAGTCGGTCGTAACATACACAACACATGTAGGTGCAAATTCAGGAGAAACTTCTTTACCCATAGAGCAGTTAGAATGTGGAACTCGCTAACACAATGAGCTAGAGAAGCACACGAGGCAGAAAGGAATAGAGGATATTGCTGACAGGGTTAGATGAAGAGGGGTGGGAGGAGGCTCAACTGCAGCACTGACCCCAGCATAGACATTTGGACCGTAATGGTCTGTTTCTGTGCTGTACATTCTATATAAAGTCCCCCTTTAAGGAAGGCCCTGGATGATGCGTCCTTCCCACCCACTCCCACTCACCTTTTCAGAACCCCTTTAGAGAATGCCAATATCAGTCACTGCCCGATTGAAGTTTCAAAGCAGCAAAAAAGTCTTGCACTTGCTCCAGACGTGACTGATTTGATCTGAACAAATCCCCACGAGGAGAATTCAATGATCCCATTGAGCCCTTCAATGATGTCTCGTGACGTGCGAACCATGCCCACTTAAAAGGCCACAATCTCCGCCCAGAGGATTTTGACTCGGAAAATTAAATTGTGAGCCTGTTATTTCTGGCGGGATATATCTTCGCGAAGTTCTACTGGATGCAGGAAACGTCTGACGGGCGAAGAGCCAGCTCGATGGGCAAAGGCAAGTTCCAGGCCCACACCTGACTGATAGGATTACCATAGGTTAATATAACAGAAACCGCCTGTGCTGGCCCGAGTTCAGCTACTTAAGCAATGTTGAGAAGCTCTCGGCTGAAAAAGGATTTATCCAGAGTTGAGCATTAAAGTGCAATTACTAAGAAACCCGGATAATTCCACTGCAATGACTACCTATTAAGTGAGTAGCTTTTCACTGAGAGGTTAACTCTATGTTAAACGAGGGTCATTTGAATACTGTAGGAGTGCTGCACTGTCACAGGTGCTGTCTTTCAGAAGAGACATTAAATTCAGGTCGTCTGCCTCCCAGGTGAACGTAAAATATCCCATATCACTATTTGAAGAGCAGGGGAGCTCTCCCTGGTGCTCTGACTAATATTAATCCCTCAACCACCGTCACTAAAAAAAAAAATCATCTCATCATTCTCACATTGCTGTTTGTGGGAGCTTGCTGTGCGCAAACCGGCTGCCGCATTTCCTGAATTACAACAGAGACTACACTTCAAAAGTACTTCATTGGCTGTAAAGTGTTTTTGGGTGTCTTGAGGTCATGAAAAGGTACTATATAAATGCAAATCTTTCGTTAATGCTCTGAGGCTGTGGGAATGAAACATTTATGATATGAAATGATTTATTTTTAACCTACTGTTAGGGATGCCAAGAATCAGAGGAGAGATTCTAGCTGCGGAGAAAGATCTGCGAAAAATCGGGGGTGGGGAGGTTTCTGGCTTTGCCTTGTCCGCAGTAGTTCAATGAAGCAGCTCGCCACCACCTTCTAAAGGGCAATTAGGGATCGGCAATATTTGCTAGCCTTGCCAACAACGCCCACATCCCACGAATGAAGACGTTTTAAAACAACTTTCCCGCCACTGACTCCTGTGAGTTTCTTCTGGTCAGGCCGGTTTTGGCAGGACCTCCCCTATACCAGAGGCCACCTATGAGGGGCGGATGGGGCACCAGGACATGAGTGCCAGCAGTAGTGATGCAGGCCCAAATGCTAAACTGGACAGCAAGACCAAGCCAGTCAAACAATGTCAGCAGCCGAGAGAACGGGCATTGAATTGATGCCCCTACGATCAATTGCACTCCCTCTGAGTGAGGTTGCCAACTCTGGGTAGAAATATTCCTGGAGGTTCTATCACATGACCCCACCCCCCCACCTCCAACTGCCCTTCCCCCCCCCAACATGTCCCGCATTGGTCGCCCACCACTTCCATCCGCGCCCCGCTTTCCCATAGTCAATTGGAAAGCGAGCAGACATTCCCTTGCCTGATTGGTTGATGCTTAACTCTCAGTCAAGCAGCCTTTTCCCCCATTACCAATAATTTTATAACTAAAGTTATAAACACAATTTCTTTTTAATGCCCCTACGATTTTTCTCCCAGTCTCCCAGCCTTGATTGCAACAGTTTTCTTGAAGTTAACCTTCAATTACTGGAGACTCCAGAACAAACCTTGAGTGTTGGCAACACTTCTTTTGGGTCCACAGCAATCCTGGGCCTCAATAACATACTGGCGCTCCTTGCATCGAGCATTGCAATGACAGAAAATGCCTTCATTGTCATTCAATTTGAATAATCCTGACCATATTTGGGCAGATGGTAGCCATCCTCCTGGTAGAACATCCCAAAAGAGGTGGCAAAGTTTTGGGCAACCAGCAAAAATTGATCCCTGACAGATTGAAATCTCAAGCCCAGCCCAATTACTGTCCCAAAGTCAAATAGAAAATCTAGACTACTTTGTCTTCCAAACACGTTATCACTTTAACTCCCCGGTCATTCCACAGAAGCTGTCTGGTCTGATACTAAATTCCCCTTCTTCCTGTCGGTTACTGCCAGAATTAATGTAAGAAATCTGCAGGAATTTGAGCTTAGAGTGATCAATATCACATTCCCCTCCACTGCTCCCTTCAGTTCAATTCCCAGACTACTTTGAATGAATGGCTCTCATCCCCAGAGCCAATGACAAATCTGCTGCTGCACTCCCAATCACAGCAGCAAGCAGGTACAGCAGTGGTCGTTCAGCCCATAAGTCTCTGCCAGCCTGAGACTTCCATTATTTAGGCACT
Organism: Heterodontus francisci; assembly: GCF_036365525.1. Lineage (NCBI taxonomy): Eukaryota > Metazoa > Chordata > Chondrichthyes > Heterodontiformes > Heterodontidae > Heterodontus > Heterodontus francisci. The sequence goes on along the minus strand of NC_090410.1, from coordinate 14,066,354 downwards.
TCTTTCCTGAATTATTCCATTCGCTGGCCTCTTGTCCTTAGAAATTAGATCCGTTTTCCTTAGTGACGTTGGTCGGGACACCAGGGAGAACTGCCCTCCTCTTCAGTTCGTGACGGCAGAATCTTTTATGTTTACCCGACAGGGCAGACAGTCTCGGTTTAACGTCTCATCTGAAAGACAGCACCTCTGGCAGTGCAGCATCCCCTCAGTGTTGCACTGGAATGTCAGCCCAGATCATGTGGCTACATTTCTGGAGAAGGACTTGGACCCACAACAGTTTAATTCTGAGACGGGAGTGCAACCCACTGAGCCATGGCTGACATCAAATAATCCTAATTACACCAGTAACTAGCTTATATTAAAGAAGATATGTACCATCAACAGTTTGTTGTACAAGGTGTTATGAAAGTGCTTCCACTTTTTAATATTTTTTGAGGACTTGTGTTTAAAAATTGTGGAAATTGATTCATTTGAAAGACTGAAGAAATTCCACAGATGCTGGAGTTGTTTTTTTTTAAAGGTTCTTGGAAGGACTTGGAATTTTGTTTAAAAACAAACCCTACTGGGAGTCACATGTCTTAAGCTAAGTAAACAGCAAGAGCCTTGATGACTATGGGAGATGTTTACAGAGAAGTGACATACCAAGATTTATGGTGGTCAATATTGGTTTTGTTTTTGGATATGTTTTGAGTCAGTTGGGGGTAAGTCTGCTAAGAGAGAAGCCACCAGCTCTTTGAGAAACCTTGAGAATCCAGTGTGACAGCTGAAACCCCTGATGCAATGATTTCCCCTGAAAAGCTTACCAGACTAATCCTTGACGTCACCTGAAGTGAACTGCTCCAAAAAGATCCCAGTGACAGCCGCCTACGCGTATAGGGATGTCAGACTAAAGGGACAGCTGAAATCATTCCATATCTTATCCCTTTTTCTTCAAGAATTAACAAGTATTTGGCCAAAAAAAATTTTTGGTCTTTTTTGTAAAGTGGATCACTGCAGAGAAAACGTTATTTTTTCTTTAATCGGTGTGTGTGTGCACGCGTGTGTGTTGGGTTAATTTAGAAGGGTACTTTCATATTTCAATCTGTGTGTTAATAAGCTTTGCAATTTTATTGAATAAGTCTTGTTTTATAATAAATTAATAATTTTTTGTTTATTCAAGAAACCCGGTTGGTGGATTTTATTCTGAAACTAAAATAAAGTATATGATTGGCCATATCGGTAACTAGGTAAAACGTTTAAGTATATGTCGTGACCCATGGAGAGGTGGAACTAGAGAAAAACAGTTCATTCCTCCAGCCTCAGTCGTAACAAAGGTCTGCGTGTGTTGAACCCTCTATCTCTTGTTCAGCACAATTTGGTTATAATTTAGCTCCTGTTATCTTTACGTGAGACTATTCAGATGATCCTTGTTTAACATGGAGTTACCCTCTCAGAGAAAAGCTACTCACTTAACAGATAGTCATTGCAGTGGAATTATCTGGTTTTCTGTAGTAATTGCACCTTAATGCCAAACGCCAGATAAATCCTCTTTCAGTTAAAGAGCCTCTCAGCATTGCTTAAGTACCAGCTTAGGGACAGCACAGGCAGTTGCTGTTATATTAATCTGCAGTAACCCTGTCGGTCAAGTGTGGGCCCAGAGCCTGTCTCTGCCCGTCCGAAAACAGATATTCAACCTGGTCTTTTTGTTTTGTGAAAGGGTTTAAGCGACTCAACATAGTTTGAGAAACAGGCCCTATTTTGGAAACAAACTGGAATTGAAAAATACATCAAAAAATACAGCAGTGAGCTTTAAAGAAAGAATGGAGCTTAAATTGAGGATGAAAGTGGATGCTTAAATCTTTAATTGCAAAGGGAGATGTGCAAAGTAAAACCCAAGAAGAAATGAAAAATGACAAGTCCAATGCTGTCAAGAGATTTCTGGACTAATGCGACCTCACCAGTGAGAGTGGGAATTGTAGTCTCCCTTTAAATGTGTGAAAGTTCCCCAACTTCTCATAACACCGAATTCTGAGAGGATCTGGGACAACTGGAAATGCAGAATCTCCCGCTCCCTATCAGAAAAATCTATGAAACGTGCAGGCCTTGTAGCTGGAACCCAATATGGGGATCACCTGAGCAGTGGATTCTCCTGTGCATGTTTACCCACTCCTTACTGTTGGTGCTTTTCACTCTGTTCAACAATTCCAAAGCACAGAGTACACTAGTGATACTGCAGAAGCTTTTAAAAGATTCATTCTCAGAACGTCGCTGTCGAAGGGGTAGCACTCCCACCTCTGAGTTAGAAGGCTGTCTCCACTCTAGAGAGTGACACTTTGGCGCAGCACTGAGGGAGTGCTGCACTGTTTATAGCTGCCATTTCTCAGATAAGACGTTAAACCAAGGCTCCGTCTGCCCTCTCAGGTGACCCTAAATGTGCCCGTGGCACAATTCAAAGAAGAGCAGAGGCAGTCTCCTGGTCACCACTTATTCGCCAACCAACATTAAGCAGATGACCTGGTCATTGGCACATGGCTGCTTGTGGGATCTTGCTGTGCACAAATTGTCTGCCACGTATTCCTGCAATACAACAGTCACTATTCTTCAAAAGTACTTCATTGGTTGTAAAGCATTTTGGGGCATCCTAAGGTTGTGAAAGGCACTATATAAATGCAAGTCTTTTATTAGCAACCTGCCTAATCTTGCACTCAACCCCACCACTGAAAGAGGGCAACTTTTAATTACAGCAGAAACCAAGCTCGGCAAATGCGGCCACTAATTAACTCAATCCATAATCTAATTTATTCAATTTTGATGATGCTATGATTTAAGTGTGGACTTAAATCTGAGCAATTAGAATTAGTCTTGCAATAATAAATTGTGGTCCAGTCCCTCGTGTTTGAATTGTAAGGGCTTTGTGTTGGAATCAATTCAGGACAACCGTGGTGTAATGGAAATTAATCAGGGATCCCCACCAATTATTACTTCTGCACTTGAAATTTAGTGAGAATCATAATTAATTGTAAGTAAGAGATGATTTAATTTCCCGTGTTCCTGAAGGCCTCCATGGATCAACCTTCTAAGATAAGCCCATACTTATAACTCTAACTCTGTTTATTTTATTTTCTTTAATCATGCCCCCAATCCCCACACACAAATATCCTTCCCCATCACCCTGTTCCTCTCTTCAGCTGTTTGATTAATCCAGGTGAAAGGTCAGTCATATATAATATATCGCAGAAGTCAGTATACATAACAGTTTTATCCAGTATCTAATTATGATGTTCCAGATATCATGGGGCTAGATTTTATGGCCCCCACCCCCACCAATGTGGGGTTGGAGCCATGGGGCCCCATAGGTTTGCAATGGGTGGCAGGGTGGGTGACAGAGGGCCCATCATTGCCCCATCGCCAAGTGATTTTCCCAGGGGCAGGATAGGCTGACAGTGGCCTTCTCGCCCAAAGGCCAATTGCGGCCCTTACTGGCCTCTTAAGGGCCTCTTCCCTCCACTGCTGTGATCTAACCAGTAGCATCAATGGTGGGGGGCAGGTAGTGGGCCTTGTAACACAAGTTTCCCTCCCTGCGGGCTTGGGTGGGGGGTGGATCCTTCCTCCGTGGGCCACAGATTGCCCACGGAGGACCCCAGCTGGGTAACAATGCACCTCTCAGAACCCCCTGTTCCCCCCCCCCCTTCCCCCTGGACTTTATGACCACCCCACCCCCATTCCCCCCCGCCGGGGCCTTCTGACCTGGCCCCAGCAACCCCGTCTCAATTACCTGAGGTCTGGGGTTCCAGCGCTGGGCCTGTGTCCAAGGCCTCAACAGTACCGACAGTGGCCACCACTCCCGGTGGCGCTGCTGATACTGCTGAACTGCCAGCCCTGTGATTGGCCAACAACTCTTGGAGGCGGGATTCCCGTCTTTAAAGGGATGGCAATTCCAGCGCCGGAAACCTCACCTCTGGAACAACGGAGGATCACGCCGGGGAGCATGAGAAGGTTGAGGCGGGGTTCCCCCGGGAGCCCCACCTCCTCCACAAAATCCAGCCTCATGGTGTGTGGGGCAAGCTTGGTCACCTAGCTGGTCTTGTCTTGTCCATTTATTTCATATGTTTGTCCGGCCTGCACAGTGGCTGGAAAGTAATGAGAGGCAAAGGCATGATTTAAGGGACTTACTGAAGGATTACAGCGAGTGGAATCAATAACTAGCAGGGATTGACACAGTAGTAATCCATCTGAGCACTCCTGATGATGCCAAGACCACAAACATGAGGACTGGGCAGATTATGAATGTTCGCACAAAGACAAGATTGAATCGCTGCCAAATGTTTGTAATCTTTACGACACAGATTGAATATTTTATTTAAAGAGACATCTCTTTTTTACATTTCCACTGTTGTTTTAGGGGTAGGCTGGGCTCAATGGTGACAGCACGCCAGCAACTACAGGGAAGGCAGAGATACCAGTGATGAGGACCAGGAGAAAAATAGTGTCATCCGACTGCAGCACTGTAAGACTTTGGTTGTCAGAAAGTAATGTAATCTGGTGCGAAATACAGCACAGAATATTCTAGCACATTTGTACCTTGTGGAGATCAATAATGAACAGTAAAGACTACCAGCCAATTTGCTTCCACTCTTTAAAACTTGGTAACTGATGGAGGATTTGGATGGTGTAGTGTGTTAGGCACTGGCTTTTCACTTCTGGGACTTTGGCTGAAATCCAGTTCGGATTGATGGGCCCCATTTCGTGAAAACTGAGTGTGGGCAGCCTATGCCCAGCTCCAAGTGGCCTTGAGCCCAAAGCAGCCCCCAACCGGGCACTAGGATTTGTGCCAACTTGGCACCGTTGTCCAAAATTATGAGGAGTTCTGGTGGATAAATAGGGAGAAACTGTTTCCACTGGCAGGAGGGTCAGTAACCAGAGGACACAGATTAAGGATAACTGGCTCAAGTGCCAAATGGGAGATGAGAATTCCTTATATACACGGAGTTGTTGTGAGCCGGAATGCATTGAAAGAGTGGTGGAAGCAGAGTCAATAGTTAACTTTCAAAAGGGAATACTTAAAGAGAAAAAAAATTGCAGGGTTATGGGGAAAAAGCAGGAAAGTGGGACTAACTGGCTAGCTCTTGCAAAAAGCTGGCATAGGCATGATGGGCTGAATGGCCTCCTACTGTGGAGCATGATGTAATTCAGAGACACAACAGGATGGTTGAGTTTGAAATATCGCACTGGGCTGGTGAGGGAGCTCTTTGACGTTCGAATGGGGAGCATTGTAGAGAAATATTATTAAGACTGAAGAATGGTATCTATATATAATAAAAACAGAAATGTCTGGCAGCACCTATGGCAAGAGAAACAGAGCTGACATTACAGGTCGATGACCTTTTGTAGGATCATAAAACAGTACAGCACAGAAGGGGCCCATTCAGCTCATCAAGTCTGTGCTGGCTCTTTCAAAGAGCAGTCCCATACCCGTGATCTTCCCCCTTATCCCTGTCATATTCACTCCTTCTAACACTTACCCCCAATTCCCTTTTGAAAGTTACTATTAAATGTGCATCCATCATCCCATCAGGCAATGCATTCCAAACGCTAACCAATCAAATGCCTGTAAATGTAACCTCCTGATCAGCAAGCTGCAAGGTCCAAAGTTGAAAGGACAGAGTTTAATGTAAAATTGCACAAACCTGGCTTATATTCCCGTGAGTGCAGGAGGCTGAGGGTGATCTGATTGAGGTGTTTCAAACATTAATAGATTTTAACAGGGTAGGTACTGTAGTGGTTTGAGAACAAAGTGACTCCTGACTACGCAGTCGAGCGCTGACATCATCAGTGCCTACCCAGCTGCATACATGCAGAGAACTGCTTCTTTCTGTCAGTATGGCGCTGCACATGCGCAGCCTACGTCAGCATCTGGCTCACCAGAACTAATTCGTTCATGCATTTTAAAAGGTCATCGCGTGCTGGAACGGGGCCACTCCGACCCCGCCTCGCTGCTGCCTTCCCTCAGCCACTAGCTTCAGGACTCGGCGCTTCGCACGCCCCCCCCCTCAGCCGCTCGCATCCCGCTTCACCCTCTCCACCCCCACCACCCCGGCCGCTCGCTCCAGGCCTCGCCGCTTTCCCCCACCCCCCCCCCCCCCACTCCCACCCCCGGCAGATTGCTCCTCACTGCGCCGCCCGCAGCAGCAGCGGGGAACGAGCCACCGAACTGCAAGGCAGAGAGCGAGCGGCTTAGGAAAGGCACTGGCGAGGCCGGGAGCGAGCGGCGAGCAGACGGGCACGAGAGGGGGCGGCGAAGAGAAGCGCAATGGCAAGAGGGAGTGGGGTACTGTTGGGGGTGGGGTGGAGGCAGCAATCACAGCCATTGAGGGGATTTGGGTTTAATTTGTTTTTTGTGACAAATTGAGCAGTGCCATCTTTATTACTGGCAGCTGCCCGAGACGTCGCAGTGAGGTTTTAGTGGACGAGGCTGCATTTGCGCATGTGCCAGTACCGCGCCACCTAGTGGTTACATTGTCGGGAAACGCAGCCTTTTGAGAATTGCATTGTACATATTGTTCAGTTGAGGCGACCATGTACACATGAGCCAGCAGAGGGAGCTCAAAGAGAAAGTGAAAGTAAAACAGAATAAAGAAGACTTCATTATGTTCAACAGCATGCTGTCTCTGTCTTTGCCTCATATTTCTTACTAAGCCTCACTCCAGTCCCAAGAACGTCACAAGTACCGAGAAACTATTTCCTTTGATGGGGAATTCGGGAACAAGTTGAATATAATTTTAAAAAGAGAACTCAGCCATTCAGCAGCGAAATCGGGAAACAATTTCTCGCACTGAAAGCAGTCTCCCCAGCCCCCACCCGCAAAAGGCTGTGGGGGTTGCTGTGGGACCATGTGGAGCTTCAAGGCTGAGAACAGTAGATTTTTGTTAGGTAGAGAGATATCAAACGATATGGAGCAAAAGTAGCAAATGGAGCTGAGATAAAGATCAGGCGTGATCTAAGTTAACATCAGAGCAGACCCGAGAGGCTGAATGGCCTCCTCCCGTTCCCAGGGTAGGTTTTCCACCTTGGCTGCAATCGCAGATCCGGCAAAAATTGCACCCGTTTCGAAAAGTGATTTTCTCCCCGAGATTCTGCTCATTTGCAAATTGTATCAGTTCATGGCAAATTTTGCATTGGACAATCAGGCAGCATCTTATAACCTAATTTCTTTTTCAATTGCTTTAAAAATATTCCTTGAAATATTTAAGAGTTGTAACCTGATCAAATCTTGCCTTTTCGCATCCCTTGGTTAATATTTGGAGCCTCCAGGAATTCCTGTAAACAAGTGGAATTCGTGGGAACTCCCAATGGCGATTAATTCAATCTAGGGGGCATGGCCAGTTTTGTAGACAGAGACTGCGCCTAGTGCGCTGTTTTTAAAACTAGTGCAATAGATAATGGATGCTCAAGCTGGACTCAATGCAATTTATTCTTAAAATTCCATGATTTTTGTACCAGTTATTCAGATATTGGGTGAAATATTCTGGAAAACCTCGCATAGTCGAGTGGAAACTCCAGGCTCCTATGTTTCCAAGATTCGATGACACCCGGTCCCATTCAGCCGGATCAGATTTGATTGCAGGTTCGAAATGTGTAAAGGCAGCGACAGTGTGACAAGGTTTAAGCAGAGTATTCCAGCGTACAGATTCCAGCTGATGGGTGGCAGGCTTGGATTGGCCTCCTCTCTGGGCAATATGTGGCCCATGGAGAGCCTGGGTGGAAAACCACCTACCTCCTTGAACACCCACCCCAACCCCCCCCAACCCTCTGCCCACACTCAACACTCACCCTCCCTCCCCTCATCACCAGAGCCTGCCAGACTGGCCCCGGTGACCCTGCCTCACTTACCTGGGATCTGGACCTCCAGCGCTGGGGCTGTTCCTGGTAGCATTGCTGATACTACTGAGCCGATGGCCCTCTGATTGGCCAGCAGCTCTTGGAGGGGGGTTCCCCATCCTTGAAGGGCTGTTAGTTGGCCTGGTGCTGTTAAATAGAGCTGGGGAGGGCTCCGAGTGGCCAAGGTGGAGTTCCCACCACCTTTTTGGCCAGGCACCAGGAGCCCCGCCGACTCCACTAAATCCTGCCATGGATCTCCACAACAGTAGAACCTGGTAGGATGTATTGGGAAGCACAAAACTCTTTAATCTATCTTTTCTCTTACACAGGTCAGCAACAAAAGGAAGATGCTGCGTAACCTGGGGAGAGCCATCCAACTCGGAGGAGGAAGAGGGGACCTCAGAGGGTGCACCAATGCAGAGATCGATGGGTATCTGTTGGCGATTAGATTTGGAGTCACAAGCTGGTGAGCACAGCACAAAAGCACCTGAGAGGCTGATGGAGGCTGCGACAGCCGAGGCCACAGACTCTGTGAGGCAAGTGGAGTGTCAGGTCGATGCTGAACCTCAGGCTGAAGACATGACTCTGGAGTCATGAGTAAGGCTGCAGATGCTAGAACTACAGCGTGAGGTGCGGGAATATCAGATGGGTCTTCCAGAGGGTATGCACACCATATCACGGACAGTGGAGGAGTCTATCCAGGCCATGAGTGCTGCAATTTCCTCTCATCTGCATGAGAGGCTTCCACCATCAAAAGATTGGCGACCCTCATGGAGAGCCATATCCAACAGGCCACGCAGTGGATGCCGGAGATGCGTGCAGATCTGCGGATCATTGCCGAGTCCATGAGCCTTGTGCATCAACAGCTGGGTGACAGGGCAATGAGGCACCAGGCATCGCTGCCAGGTCCTTGAACTACTCTGGTGAGCAGGGGTGTACAGGTGTACCCTACAAGGGAGGAGAAGCAGTTTCCTTCTGCATCTGGGGGCTCCTCTCAGGGTGCTGCTGGGGTGTGGACAGCAGCTCCTTACTCCATCTGCCAGCACCACATGTAGCCGCGATGACAGAGGAGGGTCCGGCACATGTACAGGAGCCCTACAGCGCGCCGCGGCCCTCCAAGCCTCAGCCAGTCAGAGGGCGGCTGCCGCCGTCATCCCAAGCCATGGGGCAGCAAGGTCAGCAGCCTGCCTCCACCTCAGCTGACAACGCAGGGGGTGCATCGCGTAGGAGTGTATGTAAGATTGAAGAAGAGCACCTATCTGCACTCGTGTTTCACTGGTGAAAACATCGCTAAAGATTTATTCCTTGTGTCTGCTTTTACGTGCAGTAAAGGTGTACTGCATTGTGGCAACATCTCCTTGCGTGACTTGCGACTCTCTGGAACTTCAAGAGTAACCTGGCTCGCCCCAAGGTCTGGTTGGGAGGGTCCACACCGCTTTCCCCAGTCGAAGAGCAAGGTATCACTGGGCTCAGGGCGATGGGATGTTAATTGGAGGAAATGGGAATAGTGCAGCAGAAAAGTGCAGCTTTATTGGGATGGAAGGGTCAGGTGGCAAGGGTCATCTGATATGTGGCTGTATTAACGCGTCCTGACCCTCCCTTGCGTGTATGTCACTGTGCCTTTCCTGTGGAACCTGGTGTCCTTCACGATGCATCGCCTGGTCAGCATCCTCGTCGTCTGAAGAGGCATTGTTTTATGCTCCCTGTCCAACAGCTCCCCTCTCTGTAGTGCCAGGTTGTGTGGGGAACAGGAGACCCACCATAATGCAGGAACCCCCGCTGGGGCATACTGAAAGGTATCTGACTCGCATCTCAAGAGACCTATGGCCTGCTTAGTGGTCGCTCGGGTTACTTCGTGGCATGTGTGGTCCCTCGCCTCTGCATCCGTGCTTGGGTTCCTCACAGAAGTAAGTAGCCATCTCTTTCGTGGGTAGCCCTTGTCCCCCAGAACCTGTCCTTGCAGGTGCGCAGGGGCAGTGGTAAGCTCCAGTAGCTGGGAGTGCCTTAGTATGTAGGCGTCGTAGCTGCTTCCATGTTACCGTGCACAGACCTGCAGAATCCATCTGCGATGGTCACAGACCAGTTGAACATTGAGCGAATGGAAGCTGAAGATGAAGGTGGCTGGTCTGTGGGAGCCTTAGAGGCCAAATGCAGGCAACTGATGACACCCTGCACCTGGGAAAGTCCAGCAATGGCCCCGAAACCAATGGCTCTCTCAGCCTGATGGTCCAGATCAGTGCGAAAATGGATGTAGTGGCTGGCCCTCTTGAAGAGGGCATCAGTCACCACCTTGATGCTTCAGTGTGCTGCAGACTGCCACACACATCTCCAGTGGATCCCTGCAAATGACTGGAGGCGAGGAAGTTCAGCACCATGGTGACCTTCAGTGCCGCTGGCATTTGGTGGCCACCATTTCCTTTCTTCCTTTGAGGCTCAGCTCGTCCGCCATCATGGCGCACAGATCTGTGATGGCCTCCCTGGGGAGGCGCAGTCTTCGGTGGAAGTGGTTCAGTTTCTAACGGAAGATCCTCTTCTGCACACAGGAGGCTGCTTCCTTCGCGCCCTTCACCTGCATGCCCACCCCATGGCTGGCACGCCTGTTGGCCCTCCTGTGGCTGCAGCTCTCTCCCTGTCTGCTGTTTCTCCTCACTAGAGGTCCCTCCTCCTGAGTGAACAATGCCCATGGTAGGCGGGCACCCTCAGTCTCCAGGGCCTCTTACTCAGACGCCTCCTCCTGCCACACCACCCCCTCTTACTCGCTGTTTAATCCACACACGTGCCAGTTCCCAGATGGCACGCCCTCGCAGTTCTGGCAAAATTGCCCCCACTCCTGACCACATTATCCGATGCCGGCACTGCTTCATCCTCCCTACCAATCCATGCTGGCTAACCCAATGGCTGCCCAGTGAAGCCAGCACTCTCCTCCCACTTGCTAGCCTCCTCCATATACCTGCCGAGGCTCTGAAGTTCCTGTGCACTTTCTGCTAAATTAAAAAACCTCTTTAAAATAGCTTTCATTTGGCAATTTAATTGCCTTAATTACGTTATCGTCACGTCAAGGAAAGATGTTCGCCCGCCATACCGTTCGCCCCTTGGAATGTGCGGTTCTGACTTCCTTACCAACATCTTTCGCCTCGCTATTCCACCCCCTGCACCTCTGAGCCCGACCCCAAAGGGCCTGGAAAATTCCAGCAAACATTTATTATTTTCAAAAGCGGTTTAAAGTACTGGTGAGAACTCAACAGCAGGTATTGCCTGATTGGCAGTTTATAACCTGTGATATTCAGTGTGTTATTTGCCTGTTAAAGGAATCAGGAAAGACAGACTTGTATTTATATGGCGCCTTTCACAACCTCAGAATGTCCCAAAGTTCTTTGCAAATGCTGTAATGTCAAAAACGGAAGATGCACCACACTTTTTCCAATAAATTTATCAGTAGCATACGGGGTTCACTGTTCGTTCCGGCCAAACTTTAGTTATCAGATAGTTTGCAATCAGACCTTCATGGAATGATACGGGACAGAAGGAGGCCATCTGGCCCATCATCCCTCTGCTAGCTCTTTGATAGGGCTATCCGATTGATCCCACTCCCCTGCTCCTTTCTCATAGTCCTGTAAATGTTTTTTCCCTGTAAGTATTTATTTAATCCTCTTTTTAACATTACGATTGAATCTATTTCCACCACCATTTCAGACGGTGTGCCAGTCTCCTAACCATTCCTGGTTTTGAACACCTCAGCCAGATCTAAATGGTTGTAATCTTGTTTCTCCTGGGGAGATAGAGCTTGCTTATGGAGTGGCCTTTGGTACTAGTCATGAAAAACAGTATCTGGTGATTGCCCAAATTAAATCATCTATGATATATCCAGAAGCACATGTTGGCATCCTATCATAGTGTGGCACAGGGTGGTAAAACATGGGTTTCCGCTACAGGTGGCATCTGATTGTGGCTCTGTTGCGAAGGAGTGGGTGATAGATGGAGGCAAGGTGTTTCCTCACAGGATCCGGGGTTTAAAAACCTAAGCCCATATAACTAAGAGTCATACTCAAATACCTCCTTGTAACCCATTAGAGACCAGCATTAGCATATAGAATCATAGAATAGTACAGCATAGAAGGAGGCCATTCGGCCCTTCGAGTCTGTTCCGGCCCTTTCAAAAAGCAATCCCGTCAGCCCCACTCTACCACTCTTTCCCCATATCGTTGCAATTTTTCTCCTTTGATTATTTATCCTTGTCCCTTTTGATGCTGTATCCACCATTCTGTCAGACAGTGCTTTCTAAATCCTAACTGCTCATTGTGTGAAACAGTTATTCCTCATGTCGTCTCTGGTTCTTTTGCCAATCATCCTTAAATCTGTGCCCCCTGGTTATTGACCCTTCATCCATTGGGAACAGTTAATCTTTATTTACTCTATCAAAACCTTCATGGTTTTCAGCACTTCTAGCAGCTCTCCTCTTTGCCTTCTCTGCTGTAAAAAGGACAACCCCAGTTTCTCCAGTCTATCCATGTAACTAATTCCTCACCCCTGGAACCATTTGAGTAAATCTCTTCAAAGCTCTTATGTCCTTCCTGAAGTATGGTGCCCAGAATTGGGGACAATATACCAGCTGGGGTCGAACTAGTCTTCTATACAGATATTTTTCAAAAGGTGTTTGATAAAGTACCACATATTCAGCTTGTTGGCAAAATTATTCCATCTTCCACCAGCCTGGTGACCAGAGGGGCACCATGGCCCACGCAGGCAGCAAAAATAATAGATAACATTAAAGTATGCAAAGTAACAAAATGATAATTTGTCACAAAACAAAAACGTCACCATCCGCCCCCGGAGTCATTACTTGTTCTGGATGGAAAGCCTCTTCAGAGCTAGAATTGTTTGTCATTCATCATAGCTAACGTGTGAAAGAGAGAAAGAGATGAGGAGATTGCTGTGCAGTTGTAGCGGGCACAGAGGGACGATGAGGTCTGGCATCTAGTAACGATCAAAACCACTTCAGTATTCACTCTGGTAATTAGTTTAATAACACAATGAAAGGCTGACAGCCAAAAGGGAATAGACACTGCTTCTCATTCAATCATTCCCCAGAAAGCACAGCAGAATTATTGCTTTACACGCCAACTGTGCGATTAGATGGGACCTTGTTTACCGCAAAAAGATTGTCTGAAACTGGCCCTTAATCAGAAAGTACCAACTGACAGTGGCAGTGTGCAAACACAAACCAAGTGACAAGTGATTCCACTACACACACAAACACACAAAGGGAGCTCCTTATCTTATCGAACCTCACTGAAACAGACAGAGTTGTGTTAAGCTTGAAGCATGTCATTTACATTGTGGGCTGAATGCATTTGCGACAAGATGGGCTAATGCCCAGAGAGTTACAGCAGGCAAACACAATCCAAACTGATTTAGAAACTATCCAAGTATGGAGAACACAAGAAATAGGAGCAGGAGTAGACCATATAGCCCATCGAGCCTGCTCCGCCCTTCAATACAATCGTGGCTGATCTTAGGCTTCAACTCCACTTTCCCGCCCGCTCGCCAAATCCCGAGTCCCTGAGAGACCAAAAACCTATCTATCCCAGCCTTAAGTGTATTCAACGATGGAGCATCCACAACCCTCTGTGGTAGAGAATTCCAAAGATTCACAACCCTTTGAGTGAAGTAATTTCTCCTCATCTAAGTCCTAAATGATCGGCCCCTTATCTTGAAACTGTGCCCCCGTGTCTTAGATTCCCCAACCAGCGGAAACAATCTCTCAGTGTCTACCCTATCCAGCCCTTTCAGAATCTTATATGTTTCAATGAGATCGCCTCTCATTCTTCTAAATTCCAGAGACTATCGGCACAATTTACTCAGCCTCTCATCATAGGGCAACCCCCTCATCACAGGGACCAATTTAGTGAACCTTCGCTGTACTGTCTCCAATGCAAGTATATCTTTTCTTAAATGTGGGGACCAAAACTCCACACAGTATTCCAGATGTAATCTCACCAAAACCCTGTACAATTGTAGCAAGACTTCTTTATTCCTGTACTCCAATCCCCTTGCAATAAAGGCCAACATGCCATTTGCCTTCCTAATTGCTTGCTGTACCTGCATGTTAACTTTCTGTGTTCCTTGTACAAGCACACCCAAGTCTCTTTGAACATCGACACTTACAGGTTTCGCACCTTTTAAAAATATTTTGCTTTTCTATTCTAACGACCAAAGTGAATAACTTCACACTTCCCTACATTATACTCCCTTTGCCATCTTGTTGTCCACTCACACTGTGTATTTTTCTTTGCAGCCTCTCTGAGTCCTCCCCACAGCTTACCTTTCCACCTACCTTTGTATCATCAATAAACTTAGATACATTACTCTCCGTCTCTTCATCCAAGTCATTAATATAGATTGTAAATAGCTGAGGCCCCAGCACTGATCCTTATGGCATCCCACTATTCACTGCCTGCCCCATTTATGCCCACTCTTTTCTTCCTGTCCATTAACCAATCCTCTATCCACGCTAATATATTACCCCCAACTCCAAAAGCCCTCATCTTGCCTATTAACCTTTTGTGTGGAACCTTATCTAATGCCTTTTAGAAATCCAGGTATACTACATCTACTGGTTCCCCTTTATCTACCTTACTAGTTGCATCCTCAAAAAACTCTAATAAATTTGTCAAACAGAATTTCCCTTTAGTAAAACCATGTTGTCTTGTTCTAATCATACTGTGCTTTTCTAAGTGCATTTTTAAGACTTCCTTAATAATAGATTCCAGCATTTTCCCAACAACTGATGTTAGGCTAACTGACCTGTAGTTCCCTGTTTTCTCTCCACCTCCTATCTTGAAAAGCGGTGTAACATTTGCCAACTTCCAATCTGATGGGACTATTCCCAAATCTAAGGAATTTTAGAAAATTATACCTAGCATATGCACTACATCTGCAGCTATCTCTTTTAGAATTCAAGGATGTAGACCATCAGATCCTGGGGATTTGTCAGATTGCATACCCTTAAGTTTCTACAATAGTTTTTTTCTACTGATATTAATTTCCTCACTCTTTTTAGCCCCTAGGTTACCATCTATGTCTGGTATGAAACTTGTGTTTTCTACTGTGAAGATGGACACAAAATATTTGTTCATCGCCTCTGCCAGTTTCTCATTCCCCATGATAATTTCTCCTGTCTCTACTTCTTATGAACCAACATCTACTTTAGCTACTCTCTTCCTTTTTATATACGTATAAAAGTTCTTACAATCTGTTTTCATATTACTGGCCAGTTTACTCTCATATTCTATTGTTTTCTTTTTTTATCAACTTTTTACGGCTCTTTGCTGGTTTCTAAAACACTCCCAATCGTCAGACTCTTTCTTGCAACATTTTGCAAGCCTTTTCTTTTAATCTAATACTTTCCTTAACTTCCTGAGTGAGCCGCAGATGGGTCTTTCTGGCTGAGCTTTTGTTTTTCAAAGGAATGTATTTTTGTTGAACATTTTGAATTGTTTCTATAAAGGTTTCCCACTGTTTATTTCCCGCCTCACCTTTTAGTCTATTTACCTAATTTACTTTAACCAGTTCTCCCCTCTTACCTAATTGGCTTTGTTTAAGTTTAAGATTCTTGTTTGTGATTGGAGTGAGGAAAATGCCAGCTGGCTGCCAGTAGTTTTTTTGGCAAATATTGTCAGCTATTGTTAAAAATGTTTCCCCTCCCCCCAAGCCCCCCACACAAACACCATTGAAAGGTTATTCTAGCAATACAGGCTGGTGGATAAATTGCCCCCAGGACTCTGGCTATGTTATTCCATTTCCAGCGGCCAGGAGCAGTCTGGGCTCTGGGAATACTGTCCTCTCCCATTTCCCCTATCCCGTCCAGCAATGCCTTACCTTCCCTCCATGTGCCGCTTCGCTATTCTGTCCATTATAACACTGTTCTGTTTATTATAATACTGCTCTATATAGTACAACAATGCTCTGTTCATTATACCACTGCTGCATATATTACAACACTTCTCTGTACATTCTAACATGGATCTGTGCATAATAACACTGCTCTGTACATTATCAAACTTCTAAATATTATAAAATGGCTCTAATATATTATAACACTACTCTGTACATTATAACACTTCTGTATATAACAATGCTTTATACATTGTAACACTGCTCTGTATATAACAATTCTCTGTACATTATAAAACTGCTCTACATATAACACTGCTCTGTATATTATAATACTGCTCCATGTATTATAACATGGCCCTGTACATAACAAAAATGTTACATATATATTATAACATTACTTTGTACATTATAACACTGTTCTGTATATTTCATCACAGCTCTGTACATTATATCACTGCTCTATATGTTATAGCATGGCTAGAACAGTGTTATAAGAACATGGCTATTATAACACTTCTCTGTACCTTATAACACTTCTATATGTTATAACATGGCTCTATATATTATAACACTGCTCTGTATACTTTATAACAATGCTCTGTACATTATAACACTGCTATGTATATAATAACAATTCTCTGTACATTAATAGAGTGTCCTCCATATAATAACATTGTTCTGTATATTATAACAATGTTATGTATATTATAACACTACTTTGTACATTATAATACTGCTCTATAGATTATAATACTGCTCTGTATATTATAAAAATGCTCATGCATTATAACATGCTCTGTATATTAGGACACTGTTTGGAATATTCTGATTTATTAATCTCTACCACTATCATTTATTGAACTCTTTTTAATCCTTTAATTTTCATCTTCAGCTGGCTGCTCATATTTTACTTAATGCTGGACTCACCTGAAGCATTGAAAGTAAAACCTCACCAAGTAACTTCCAATGCAAATTAAAGTTGGAGCAGGCTTGGCTGAATTTACATCTATTTGCTTTATTATCTGGCATTGCAGCTGTATTTGAAATCTTCTTTTGGATCAAATTTAGTCTATAGACCCATGACAATACAATTCTTTAAAGTTAACTTAAATGTATAATTGGTCTCTATCAGTTCTTGAGTATATTCCTCCCTCTTCATGACATGGTTGGTCTGAGGAGAATGCAGCCCAGATGTTTTGGGAGGGGGCAGGGGGCTGAAATGAAGAGAGGTTCCACTTTCCCCCTCCCCCCCAACAATTCCTCCCCTTTTGGGCTACGACATCTCTGGGGGTCAGGAAGAGTCTCAAACATTTAGTAATTTGGGGCCGTGACCTGCCCCTTGGACGGAACTTAATCCGGTCCACGAGAGTGGGTAGCGAGGCAGGGGAGCCATAGAATCTGGAGGGAAGGTTGGGGAGGGGGAGAGGGGAGAGGGTGGCGTGCCCATCGCCTTACGACTCCGTCCAATTCGATCAAGGCCGGGGAAGGTTGAGGATGGCCAAGTGAAGTTCTTAAGTGGTCAATTAATGGCCACTTTAAGAGCTTCTACCTGCCACCTCTAGGGCGCCCTCCGCCATGTGGAGAGACCGTCCAGTAAAAGCTGGAAGACTCCCTGCGGCTCAGGGGTGGTGGCAGGGGGGTCCTCCTGATTGGCACCCTGCCCGACTGGCCCTGGCAAGCCCGACCCCACTTACCTGGATTCCGGGTCCTGCGACATCTTGCTTCGCTGGGCCAGGTGCAGTCCCACCAGTGGCCACTGCTCCCAGTGGCGCTACTGGGACTGAAGGGCTGCCGGCCCTCCAATCGGCCAGCAGCTCTTAGAGGTGGGAACTTCGCCTTTAAAAGGGGCAGGAGCCCTGACGCCAGGCAGTTAATTGCCTGATGGGAACAGAACACGCGTCAGGGCTCCCCCAAATGACCGTGGCAGGGTTGCCCCTACCTTTCCGGCCCGTTGTTGGAGCCACCGCCACCAGCATTAAATTCAGCCCTCTGTCCCACCGGCCTGATGACTGCCAATTGTGAATCGCTCCCATTTGAATGGGTGCCTGGGCTTACTGGGCCATAGGAAATATCTTGAAAGCAGATGGTTAAGGTTGGAACCATGTGAGGGCAGTCCCAGTGAGGGTTAGAAGGGACAGTTGAGAAAGGAGTTCCCTCCTGAGAGTTCCCTCCTCCAGTGGTGTGAGAGAGACCTCCAATCTGCTGTCCTGGGATATAAATATTCAAGTGACCCATCAGCTATCGTCACAGGCCATACAGTCCTCTTACTAATATTTGTATCACTAGAAGCTATGGGTGTTTGCAGTGGCCTGTTCCTTTACTTGTCAGTAGATGACAACAAGACCATCGCCCACTTTAAATTAAACTACACTTACATAGAAGAGAAACAGAAATCAGTTTTAAAACAATTCAAAGAATGACAAATGAATATTACAGAAATGTGAAAACGGCATTTAACCTCTCTGGTATCTGACTGTTCACATCTAGTCCCGTCATTAGATGTTCATCTGGTTATCTCGAATCAAGTTATACTATTTCCTGCGACTGGAAGCAAGTTGGGAAGTACAAAGTCTACGAGGGGCTTCGGGCAATATTTACACTGTTGCGGGATCTTCACTAACATTGCAAAAGGTCTTTAGTGTTTCCAGCAGGAGAGAATTCCCCACCAGGATACGCAAAGTCAGAAAATTTTCTTTGCTGTTTAAATCCAGAGTCCAGATCTGGCCCTTTTTTTTCATTCAACATGGGGATGAGCGCCACTGGCCAGGCCAGCATTTATTGCCCATCCCTAATTGCCCTTGAGAATGTGGTGGTGAGCCACCTTCTTGAACTTCTGCAGTTCGTGTGGTGTAGGTACACCCACAGTGCTGCGAGGGAGGTTCTTCCAGGATTTTGACCCAGCAATGATAAAGGAACAGCGACATAACTCCAAGTCTGAATGTTGTGTGGCTTGACTGGGAACTTGCAGCCCGTGGTGATCCCCTGCAACTGCTATCCCTGCTTCTCTAGATGGTAGAGGTCACCGGCTTTGAAGATGCCTTGGCAGGTTGCTGCAGTGCACCTTTTATGGTAGACACTGCAGCCACTGTGCACCGATGGTGGGGGGAATGAATGTTTAAGGTGGTGGATGGGTGCCGATCAAATGGGCTGTTTTGTCCTGGATGGTATCGAACTTCTTGAGTGTTGTTGGAGCTGCGCCCATCTAGGCAAGTGGAGAGTATTCCATCACACTCCTGACTTGTGCCTTGTAGATGGTGCACAGGCTTTGGGGGAGCCAAGTGGTGAGTTACTCGCTGTGGGATTCCCAGCTACTGACCTGCTCTTGTGGCCAGAGTATTTATGTGGCTAGTCCAGTTTCTGGTCAATGATGACCTCTAGGATGTTGATGATGGGGGAATTCAGTGATACTAATGCCATTGAATGTCAAGGGGAGGTGGTTAGATGCTCTCTTGTTGGAGATTAGTTAGATATCCACCACCATTCATGGCTGGATATAGGAGAACTGCAGAGCTTTGATTTGTTTCATTGGTTTTGGGATCACCAGACTCTGTCTATAGCATGCTGCTTTCACTGTTTAGCACACTTGTAGTCCTGTGTTGTAGCTTCACCAGGTTGGCCTGGAGGGAATGAGTTTCATTCTAGAGTCGGGTATGAGTCACAGAATCGTACATTGGTTACAGCACAGGAGGAGGCCATTCAGCCTGTCGGGCTCATGCCAACTCTCTGCAAGAGCAATCCAGCTAGTCCCACTCTGCCTTCTTGTCCCCCTAGCCATGCAATTTTTTTTCCCCTTCCAGTATTAATCTAATTCCTTTTTGAAAGCCACGATTGAATCTGCATCTGCTACAAATTCAGGCAGTGCATTCCAAGATCCTAACCACTCACTGTGTAAAAAAGAGTTTTTCCTCATGTCATCTTTGGTTCTTTTGCCAATCACCTTAAATCGGTGTCCTCTAGTTCTCCACCCTTCAGCCAATGAGAACAGTTTTTGCCTATCTACTCTGTCTAGACCCCTCATGATTTTGAACGCCTCTATCAAATCTCCTCTCAACCTTCTTTTCTCAAAAGAAAACAACCGCAGCTTCTCCAATCTGTGCACATAACTGATGTCCCTCAGCCCTGGAACCGTTTTAGTAAATCCTTTCCACACCCTCTCTAAGATCTTCGCATCCTTCCTAAAGTGCGGTGCCCAGGTTTGGACACCATGGTCGGGATTCTACGGGGAAATAGTGGATGGCGATGGAAGCCGGGGGTGGGGCGCGGGGGGTGGGGGGGGGTGGTGTCGTAAGATTGCATGAGATGGCGTTGGGTTGGGCCCCCGACATTAGCACACCGGGCTGCTATTTCACGAGTGGCAGATGGCGAGTCGCACGGGGACTCTGCTCGCGTTTCGAAAACGAGCAGTTGAACGGTAATTTCGATGATCAAGGAGGCAAGTGAAACTGATTTTATGGGCCCCTCCAAATTTTGTGAGTAGCGCACAGGCGCCACAGTGGGTCAAGCCTCGGCCACTTTTAAAGGGCGGCAGAAGAACGACCGCTGTTGGCGTTGCTGCACTTGGCAACTGTGCAGCAAGACATTTCACTTTCATTGCAAGCAAGGAGTAGGGAAACTACTTATTTGGGGTCTCGGCCCCCTTCTGGAGTTATTCCTCCTGACAGGGGCTCACTCGAGAGGGGTCTGAGAGGGGGTGGCTGGGTGACATTTCATCACTCACTGGAAGGATGCCCCTGTTATAGTGGTAGGGCCCAGGTGGCAAGGGCATCGTGCAGACTGTTGTCATGGGGGTCCTTGGCTGGAGGCTGAAGGGGCCTGGTTGCTTGCTGAAGAGGGTGGTCGCTGGTTGCAGGCTTCCTGCTGGCCACAGTTTAATACAGGGCTCGGGTGTGATGAACAGTGAGAATCACCCCTTGCCTCAGTATTCCTGTTGGATGCATTCAGGAAAATCCCTTAGATGGCGGACAAATCATTCTCAAACTCGTTTAATGTACTAGAATTAGTTTCTAACATACATATTTTAATCAAGTTAGACTTATTGTGATAGGGTAATATTTCGGTATTATTCATATGTAATATATCAATGAATGAGCAATGTACCCAAAATGAATTTCTATATGGACAGAAAATTGAAAGTGAATTGAATTGCACTGAAGGTGCTGGTTGCTTTTTAAACATGCCAACAGCACTTCCTTCCACATCAGCTGACGATGTGGCCGCCACCTCAAGGCCCACCTCCGGCTGCTGATTAGCCAGCCACCCCACCTGCCAACATTCCATTGGGAAGGGGAGTCGCAGCCAGGGGTCCTTCGCCACCCACTTGCAATTCCGCCTTCCCTTTCCCGCCAAGTCCCAGTTATGGCCGAAACAGTATTTTTACAAAGCTTCATCATAACTTCCCTGTACTCTATGGGATGAAATTTTACCACAGTGGTGGGGAAAAAAGAGCAGGGTCTGTTTTTGGGTCAGAAACCCACCTCCAGTGGGAAACTGATTAAAGTTCAGATTTTCACGCGGGTGAGCCCTTAATTAATATGAGGATGGGTTTCCCTGTCCACTGTGTGCATGGCAAAAGAGGCAGGTCAAGTAAAGTGGGGGCCTCATTGATGCTACTGGTTATCCTGAAGGAGAGATCTGCAGTTCAAAGTCTTCCACTTCATCAGAGGGAAGTGGGAGGTCACAG
The DNA here is from genome assembly GCF_036365525.1 of Heterodontus francisci. Lineage (NCBI taxonomy): Eukaryota > Metazoa > Chordata > Chondrichthyes > Heterodontiformes > Heterodontidae > Heterodontus > Heterodontus francisci. Next base: position 14,044,921 of record NC_090410.1, on the reverse strand, counting down.
GGAAGCCACAGGCTTGACACTCAGGGCAGGGCAGCCACTCATTTCATCGATGCTGGCCTGGATCTAATGCTGTAGGCCGTGAGGGACAGTAGGAATGTCCTCTTCCTGGAGTGTGGTAGGAGGAGACCACCTCATACAGCAGGGGCGCCTCTCTGTTCAACGTCATCTCCCTCCTCCTCCTTTTCCTGCCACTCTCTCACCTCCTGCTCCTCCCCCAATGAGCTGTCTCCTTCCAGGGCCTCACCATACTCAAGGAGAACGCAGCAGACCGTCATATTGACCAAGATGCTTGCAGGAGGGTATTGGAGGGCACCACCCGACTGATCCAGGCACCAGAATGGCACCTTCAGAAACCCGGTGGTTATTCTACTCAACAGGTGGCATTGGTTGTACTGCTTCTGTGCCTCTGTCTGGGACTCCCATAGAGAGGTCAGTAGCCATCTCTTCACCCTTGTACCCTAGGATCCATCACAAGAACAAGAAAACAAGAACACAAGAACACAAGAAATAGGAGCAGGAGTAGACCATATGGCCTGGCCAACCTGCTTCGCCATTCAATACGATTGTGGCTGATTGGCTGATCTTAGGCTTCAATTCCACTTACCCGCCTGCTCGCCAAATCCCTTGATTCCCTGAGAGACTAAAAATCTATCTATCCCAGCCTTAAATGTATTCAACGATGGAGCATCCACAACCATCTGGGGTAGAGAATTCCAAAGATTCACAACCTTTTGTGTGAAGTAATTTTTCCTCATCTCAGTCCTAAATGATTGGCCCCGTATCCTGAGACTGTGTCCTGGTGAGTTAGATCGCTCGATCAGCGGAAACAATCTCTCAGTGTCTACCCTATCCAGCCCCTTCAGAATCCTGTATGTTTCAATGAAGGCACTTCATTCTTCTAAACTCCAGAGAATAGAGTCCCAGTTGACTCAGCCTCTCATCATAGGTCAACCCCCTCATCGTAGGGACCAATTTACTGAACCTTCGTTGTACCATGCACTTTGGTGATTGTAGTGAAGATCTGAGGCAGCCTGGACTGGCGGAGGATGAAGGAGTCATGGCAGCTGCCAGGAAAGCGAGTGGACACATGAAGGAAGCTCTTGTTGTGGGCGCAGACCAATTGGACGTTGAGGGAGAGGAAGACCTTCCCGTTGATGGATTTCACTGGCCAGTCATTGGTGCCATGATGGCCACATGGGTGCTATCGATGATGCCCTACACCTGGGGGAAATCCAGTGATCGAGGTGAAACCAATGCCCTCTGTCCTTGCAAGGCCGTGTCTGTCATTAAATGAATGTATTGTCCAGCTCTGACAAAGAGGGTACCAGTGACCTAGTTGGTCACCTAGAACCTTGCTTCCAGGCAGGTGGCCGCCCAATTGTCCTTGGCAGCCTTGCCGACTGCTTTTCTGCCCCCATGATGTTCAGGGGGCGGGGGGGCCCTTCAAAGCCCGGGCACTGAGTGTCCACTCTACCTGCGCAGCACCAAGGGCACCCCTTTACCAAGTGCTCAGTCCCCCTTTGCCCCGCTGACCCTCTTACTGGGAATGGGGTGATGCCCTGGGGCAGCCATGACTGGCTCCACACTTTTTAACCCACCTGCCTTCAGTCAGTCAGTTTCTGACACCACAGCTTACCTGTCTGTCCCTTTAAAAATTTAAAGGTCATCCCTTGACAAGTTCCTAATGAGCTTTTTAACCGTTTTAATTGGTCTGCTCTCTCCCCGCCCTAATGATTATTGCCAGGATCAACACCTTGAAATTGACACACTGCCCAGTGCCAGTATTTTCGGCCCATCAACCACCCCCCCCCACCCCTGCCCCCCATCACCAACCACCCCAACACCACCCCCTCTGTTCCTGCCTTCCAGGGCCCCAAAAATTCAGCCCCAAATCTCTATTTATAAAGCCCAGGATCCCGTATGCTTATTTAACTGCTTTCTCAACCCACCCCGCCACCTTCAACGATTTGTACATTATACCCCCCCCACCCCCCCGGGGCTCTCTGTTCCTGCACCCCCTTTAGAATTGTACCTCTTAGCTCATATTGCCTCTCCTCATTCTTCCACCCAAAATGGTCACTTCGCACTTCTCTGCGTAGTCTGACTTTGGATTTACACTGCAACGTTTTGGTATCAGTGAAGACGCTGTGCACCAATGCTGCACTTATCATGTTAATATATGAAGGTTGGGTAATGAAGCCAAGAAACTGCAGGGAACCAGGAAAACTGGCAGGTAGAAGGTTGGAATGGCTTCCTGAAGTTCACTCTAAAGGGGTCAATGCTGGAGTTGGACAAGCTGCAGGCAGCATCAAGTCAAGTGGTGAGGGAAGCAGGTTTTTGGGAAAACCAGAGGAACCAACTTGAAGGCAAAGGGGCAACAGGGCACCTTTAAATTCAGGGCAGGAGAAGGAAAGTCGAGAGGCAGTATTAAAACAGGACAGGGACAGCAAGGACAACAGAGAATCAGCAAGGGCGGCAGGGGAGGGAGGAAGGATAAGGCAGGAAGAAGTTACAAGGGGTCAGCAAAGTAACCCCAGAATGGAAACCACTGGGCACCCAGTATCATTCAAGTTCAAAACAAAGAGAACCACAATGGGTGATTTCAAACACAAGTCAGGAGAGGAGGGTGCAGCAATGAGGAAGCAGGATGAGACAGAATGAGATACCAGAAATGATTGCAGTCCACATCTCTCTGTAATGCTGCTTAAAGAGCATCTTAATCCTTTATGCTAATGTGAAGTTTTAAAATGCCCTATTCTGATTTGCCTTCATTGCTGGTTAACGATTTTAACAATGAATGGTACTTGGGAGACAGCGAAGATTTAAGCAATGGGCGTCCAACTGTGCCAAGATTTACATTGCAATAGCTTCAGCTGAGATTGAAATTGAAAGGTACTGAGGCCAGTATCCCTTTACCTGAGCCTGGGAAGGTGCCTGGTCAGTGGGATTTGTACAGGCCGTGGGCTAATGATAGCCTAACTCTCCCAGTGGGTAATGGATGTCTTTGGGTCAGTTGCCTGTTAAACGCCCTCCCTGATCTTATCCTCCCACCAAGCCAATGGCAGTAAAATTGGGGCAGATATAAAATGGGTCTCCAACACCAAGCCGCCTGGTTTCCTGACTGCTGGGTGAGGTTAAAATTGAACTGATGGTGTGGTTTTAAATGGTCTCGAGCTGGGTGAGAGCAGATGTGAACACATTTGGACCAGAGCAGGCTGCTTGAAGGGATTCATCACCGGCTGACTATAATTGCTAAAGATTTGTGCAATCAGATTGATTATGCATTCAATGAATGGAGATCAGCAACAAAACACTATTGGCTGCTGCTGAAGGTTTGCCCTTGGGAAAGATAGCACGCTATCACTGACATGCTGTTACCGTGGTGATCACTGCCTAAGACACAATGCATCATGTCTGTATCTCCAAGGCCTGGGCACCTGTCACACCCACAGAACACAAGCAGCATTCTCTTCCAAATGAAGGCCAAGCTCTCCAGTCGTATGATGTCTCTCCGATCGCTGTGTGCCAAAATAGGATTTCTTTGGAACTTTCAGGCCCACAGGCACTACAGCTTTCAGACTAAGGTCTTTTATACCAGTCAATAGATCTTCAAAAACAACAGCATCACATTGAATTGATATTTTCCCAAATTTGGTTTATGAAATAAAGCAATTGATCACTATTGCAGCACTCCCCAATTCCCCATGTTCCCCAGCAAACTTCCTGATACTTCAGGAGCCTATGAGACTCTCTGCTTAGCCCACCCTTTCACAATAACACTCCCTGATATATCGTATTTTTCAATATAACCCTCTCCAATACATCGCCCCCTTTCACTGTAACCTTCTCCAATACATCTCCCCCTTTCACTGTAACCCTCTCCAATACATCTCCCCCTTTCACTGTAACCTTCTCCAATACATCTCCCCCTTTCACTGTAACCCTCTCCAATACATCTCCCCCGTTCACTGTAACCTTCTCCAATACATCGCCCCCTTTCACTGTAACCTTCTCCAATACATCTCCCCCGTTCACTGTAACCTTCTCCAATACATCGCCCCCTTTCACTGTAACCTTCTCCAATACATCTCCCCCTTTCACTGTAACCCTCTCCAATACATCTCCCCCTTTCACTGTAACCTTCTCCAATACATCTCCCCCTTTCACTGTAACCCTCTCCAATACATCTCCCCCGTTCACTGTAACCTTCTCCAATACATCTCCCCCTTTCACTGTAACCCTCTCCAATACATCTCCCCCTTTCACTGTAACCCTCTCCAATACATCTCCCCCGTTCACTGTAACCTTCTCCAATACATCTCCCCCTTTCACTGTAACCCTCTCCAATACATCTCCCCCTTTCACTGTAACCCTCTCCAATACATCTCCCCCGTTCATTGTAACCTTCTCCAATACATCTCCCCCTTTCACTGGAACCCTCTCCAATACATCTCCCCCGTTCACTGTAACCTTCTCCAATACATCTCCCCCTTTCACTGTAACCTTCTCCAATACATCTCCCCCTTTCACTGTAACCCTCTCCAATACATCTCCCCCTTTCACTGTAACCTTCTCCAATACATCTCCCCCTTTCACTGTAACACACTCCAATACATCTCCCCCTTTCACTGTAACACAGTCCAATACATCTCCCCTTTTCACTTTAAGACACCCCAATACATCTCCCCCTTTCACTGTAACCCTCTTCAATACATCTCCCCCTTTCACTGTAACCTTCTCCAATACATCTCCCTCTTTCACTGTAACCCTCTCCAATAAATCTCCCCCTTTCACTGTAACACACTCCAATACATCTCCCCCTTTCACTGTAACCTTCTCCAATACATCTCCCCCTTTCACTGGAACACACTCCAATACATCTCCCCCTTTCACTGTAACACACTCCAATACATCTCCCCCTTTCAGTGTAACACAGTCCAATGCATCTCCCCCTTTCACTGTAACCTTATCCAATACATCTCCCCCTTTCACTGTAACACACTCCAATGCATCTCCCCCTTTCACTGTAACCCTCTCCAATGCATCTCCCCCTTTCACTGTAACCTTCTCCAATACATCTCCCCCTTTCACTGTAACCCTCTCCAATACATCTCCCCCTTTCACTGTAACCTTCTCCAATACATCTCCCCCTTTCATGTAACCTTCTCCAATACATCTCCCCCTTTCACTGTAACCTTCTCCAATACATCTCCACCTTTCACTGTAACCTTCTCCAATACATCTCCCCCTTTCACTGTAACCCTCTCCAATACATCTCCCCCTTTCATTGTAACACAGTCCAATACATCTCCCCCTTTCACTGTAACCTTCTCCAATACATCTCCCCCTTTCACTGTAACCTTCTCCAACACATCTCCCCCTTTCACTGTAACACACTCCATTACATCTCCCCCTTTCACTGTAACACACTCCAATGCATCTCCCCCTTTCACTGTAACCTTCTCCAATACATCTCCCCCTTTCACTGTAACACACTCCATTACATCTCCCCCTTTCACTGTAACACACTCCAATGCAACTCCCCCTTTGACTGTAACCTTCTCCAATGCATTTCTCCCTTTCACTGTAACCTTCTCCATTACATCTCCCCCTTTCACTGTAACCTTCTCCAATACATCTCCCCCTTTCACTGTAACCTTCTCCAATACATCTCCCCCTTTCACTGTAACACACTCCAATGCATCTCCCCCTTTCACTGTAACCTTCTCCAATACATCTCCCCCTTTCACTGTAACACAGTCCATTACATCTACCCCTTTCACTGTAACACTCTCCAATGCAACTCCCCCTTTGACTGTAACCTTCTCCAATGCATTTCTCCCTTTCACTGTAACCTTCTCCATTACATCTCCCCCTTTCACTGTAACACACTCCAATACATCTCCCCCTTTCACTGCATGACACACCGATACATCATACCCTTACAGTGAGTTGATATCGCCCGTTTTACATCTCTCCTGATTTTAGTTTCCTCTGTCAATGAAAAATCGTGAAAGGCAATAATATGCAGCTTAATCGATATTGCCTGTTCTGCACTATTGCTCAAGACAAAATTACACCCAGGAGTCCAAACCCTAAACTCGGGGTGTTGATGCCAATTGTAACTTTCTACCTCACCTGAAATCTCCTCACTAACCACTGACCAGCTCACCTGGAATCAACTCATTCACCACTGACCAAACAACAAACCCGCTTGCCTAAATGGCTCTCATCCTGGATGTCTCACGTGGCAATGCCCTCACCACTTGAGTCATCCTGGCAGCAGCAATTACCCTCTGAAGGGTTAAAGGAGAGAATAAAGCCAATGCAAAAGAGAGAACGCTTAAATGAACGTTGTATATTCACTGCAGCGCCTGTCTCAGGCACAATGAGATTAATTACGAAAAGCACAGGGGGTGTGACCTGGCTTTCAGCAACAGCAATCGAATCCAACTTCTCTCAATAACTATCTAACTAACCAAAGCGTGAAACAAAACTGCACAAAAAAAAACATAGGTTGAACAATTACTGAAGTGCAATGAGATTAGTTAAATCCAGCTACAGATCATGTGGCACCAACACAACGCACCACCTTGGCTCAGTGTGTAGCACGATTTCATCTCATGGGATCAAATCCCCTTTGAGAGACTTGAGCACAAAATCTAGGTCAACACTTCAGTGCAATACTGAGGGGCTGCTGCACTGCGAGAGGCGCCTTCTTTCAGATGTTAAACCGTGGTCCTGTCTGTCCTCTCTGATGGATATAAAAGATCCAATGGCACTAATTCAAAGAAAAGCACGGGAGTTCTCTCTGTGGTCCTGGCCAATATTTATCCCTCAACCAACATTTTAATAAAAGATTATCAGGTCATTATCACATTGCTGTTTGTGGGTGCTTGCTGTGTGCAAATTGGTTGCTGTGACATTTCAACAGTGACTACACTTCAAAAACACTTCATTGGCTGTAAAGCACTTTAGGACATCCTGAGGTCATGAAAGGTGCTATAGAAATGCAAGTTCTTTCTTTAATAAGGACTTGAGTCTTTGCTGTATGAATATTAATGTTTGATTAATTCACACAAAGCAAGTTCCCATTTCCACTATTTTAACAGAGAGATCATTAAACTATTCAATTTAAATCAGTTAGTGCCTCACGCAATACAAAAGAATTTCACGCACAGGCGTGGAAGAAAGAAAGGTTTACATTTCTACAACACTTTTCACAACCAGTGAAATGGACAGTGAGAGAGTGAGGGATTGACAGTGAAGGACAGTTAGTGACGGATAGTCAGTGAGGGATGTTCAGTGACGGATGGTCAGTGAACAAAGAACAAAGAACAAAGAACAAAGAACAGTACAGCACAGGAAAAGGCCATTCGGCCCTCCAAGGCTGCGCCGATCTTGATGCCTGCCTAAACTAAAACCTTCTGCACTTCCGGGGCCCATATCCCTCTATTCCCTTCCTATTCATGTATTTGTCAAGATGTCTCTTAAACGTCGCTATCATATCTGCTTCCACCACCTCCCCCGGCAACAAGTTCCAGGCACTCACCACCCTCCGTGTAAAGAACTTGCCTCGCACATCCCCTCTAAACTTTGCCCCTCTCACCTTAAACCTATGTCCTCTAGTAACTGACTCTTCCACCCTGGGAAAAAGCTTCTGACTATCCACTCTGTCCATGCCGCTCATAACTTTGTAAACCTCTATCATGTCACCGCTCCACCTCCGTCGTTCCAGTGAAAACAATCCGAGTTTTTCCAACCTCTCCTCATAGCTAATGCCCTCCAGACCAGGCAACATCCTGGTAAACTTCCTCAATACCTTCTCCAAAGCCTCCACGTCCTTCTGGTAGTGTGGCGACCAGAATTGCACGCAATATTCTAAGTGTGGCCGAACTAAGGTTCTGTACAGCTGCAACATGACTTGCCAGTTTTTATACTCTATGCCCCGACCGATGAAGGCAAGCATGCCTTCTTGACTACCTTATCCAACTGCATTGCCACTTTCAGTGACCTGTGGACCTGCGCGCCCAGATCTCTCTGCCTGTCAATACTCCTAAGGGTTCTGCCATTTACTGTATACCTCCATCCTGCATTAGACCTTCCAAAATGCATGACCTCACATTTGTCCGGATTAAACTCCATCTGACATTTCTCCGCCCAAGTCTCCAACCAATCTATATCCTGCTGTATCCTCTGACAATCCTCATCATTATCCACAACTCCACCAACCTTTGTGTCGTCCACAAACTTACTAATCAGACCAGCTACATTTTCCTCCAAATCATTTATATATACTACAAACAGCAAAGGTCCCAGCACTGATCCCTGCGGAACACCACTAGTCACATCCCTCCATTCAGAAAAACACCCATCCACTGATACACTCTGTCTTCTATGACCGAGCCAGTTCTGTATCCATCTTGCCAGCTCACCTCTGATCCCGTGTGACTTCACCTTTTGTACCAGTCTGCCATGAGGGACCTTGTCAAAGGCTTTACTGAAGTCCATATAGATAACATCCACTGCCCTTCCTTCATCAATCATCTTTGTCACTTCCTCAAAAAACTCAATCAAATTAGTAGGACACGTCCTCCCCTTCACAAAACCATGCTGTCTCTCGCTAATAAGTTTGTTTGTTTCCAAATGGGAGTAAATCCTGTCCCGAATAATCCTCTCTAATAGTTTCCCTACCACTGACGTAAGGCTCACCGGCCTATAATTTCCTGGATTATCCTTGCCACCCTTCTTAAACAAAGGAACAACATTGGCTATTCTCCAGTCCTCTGGGACCTCACCCGTCGCCAATGAGGATGCAAAGATTTCTGTCAAGGCCCCAGCAATTTCCTCCCTTGCCTCCCTCAGTATTCTAGGGTAGATCCCATCAGGCCCTGGGGACTTATCTACCTTAATGCTTTGCAAGACACCCAACACCTCCTTTTTGATAATGAGATGACAGACTATCTACACTCCCTTCCCTAGGCTCACCATCCACCAAGTCCTTCTCTTTGGTGAATACTGATGCAAAGTACTCATTTAGCACCTCGCCCATTTCCTATGGCTCCACACATAGATTCCCATCTCTGTCCTTGAGCGGGCCAACCCTTTCCCTGGTTACCCTCTTGCTCTTTATATACGTATAAAAAGCCTTGGGATTTTCCTTAATCCTGTTTGCCAATGACTTTTCATGACCCCTTTTAGCCCTCCTAACTCCTTGCTTAAGTTCCTTCCTACTGTCTTTATATTGCTCAAGTGCTTCGTCTGTTCCTAGCCTTCCAGCCCTTACAAATGCTTCCTTTTTCTTTTTGACTAGGCTCACAATATCCCGCGTTATCCAAGCTTCCCGAAACTTGCCAAACTTGTCTTTCTTCCTCACAGGAACATGCTGGTCCTGGATTCCAATCAGCTGACGTTTGAAAGATTCCCACATGTCAGATGTTGATTTACCCTCAAACAGCTGCCCCCAATCTAAATTCTTCAGTTCCTGCCTAATATTGTTATAATTAGCCTTCCCCCCATTTAGCACCTTCACCCGAGGACTACTCTTATCCTTATCCACAAGTACCTTAAAACTTATGGAATTATGGTCACTGCTCCCGCAATGCTCCCCCACTGAAACTTCGACACCTGGCCGGGCTCATTCCCCAACATCTGGTCCAGAATGGCCCATCCCTAGTTGGACTATCTACATACTGTTTCAATAAGCCCTCCTGGATGCTCCTCACAAATTCTGCCCCATCCAAGCCCATATTGCCTCGCTGCATGACCCCTCTGAGGTGTCCTCCCGCAGTTCAGCTGTGATATTCTCCTTAACCAGTAATGCAACTCCCCCACCCTTTTTACATCCCCCTCTATCCCGCCTGAAGCTTCTAAATCCTGGAACATTTAGCTGCCAATCCTGCCCTTCCCTCAACCAAGTCTCTGTAATAACAACAACATCATATTTCCAAGTACTAATCCAGGCTCTAAGTTCATCTGCCTTACCTGTTATACTTCTCGCATTGAATCAAATGCACTTCAGACCACCAGTCCCGCTGTGCTCAGCAACATCTCCCTGCCTGCTCTTCCTCTTAGTCCTACTGGCCTTATTTACTATGTCCTCCTCATTTATTTCACTAGCTGTCCTACTGCTCTGGTTCCCACCCCCCGGCCACACTAGTTTAAACCCTCCCGAGTGATGCTAGCAAACCTTGCAGCCAGGATATTAGTGCCCCTCCAGTTTAGATGCAATCCGTCCTTCTTGTACAGGTCCCATCTGTCCCTGAAGAGATCCCAATGGTCCAGATATCTGAAACCCTCCCTTCTGCACCAGCTGCTCAGCCACGTGTTTAGCTGCACTATCTTCCTATTTCTAGCCTCACTGGCACGTGGCACAGGGGGTAATCCAGAGATTACAACCCGAGAGGTCCTGTTTTTTAACTTTCTACCTAATTCCCTAAACTCCCCCTGCAGGACCTCATCACTCTTCCTGCCTATGTCATTGGTACCGATGTGTACCACAACCTCTGGCTGTTCACCATCCCCCTTCAGAATGCCCCCTGTCCGTTCAGAGACATCCTTGACCCTGGCACCAGGGAGGCAACATACCATCCTGGAGTCTCTTTCACATCCACAGAAGTGCCTATCTGTGCCCCTGACTATAGAGTCCCCAATAACTATTGCTCTTCTGCACTTTGTCCCTCCCTGCTGAACAACAGTGCCAGCCATGGTGCCACTGCTCTGGCTGCTGTTGTTTTCCCCTGATAGGCCATCCCCCCCAACAGAATCCAAAACGGTATACTTGTTAGAGAGGGGGATAGCCACAGGGGATTCCTGCACTGACTGCCTGCCCCTTCTAGCAGTCACCCATCTATCTGCCTGCACCTTGGTGTAACCACTTCTCTAAAACTCCTGTCTATGATGTTTTCTGCCACCTGCATGCTCCTAAGTGCATCCAGTTGCCGCTCTAACCGATCCATGTCTCTGAGGACAGACATTGAGGGATAGAGTCATAGAGTTATACAGCGCAGAAATAGGCCCTTTGGCCCATCCTGCCTGTGCCGGCCATCAAGCACCTAACTATTCTAATCCCATTATCCAGCACTTGGCCTGTAGCCTTGTATGCTATGGCATTTCAAGTGCTCATCTAAATACTTCTTAAATGTTGTGAGGGTTCCTGCCTCTGCCACCCCTTCAGGCAGTGTGTTCCAGATTCCAACCACCCTCTGGGTGAAAAGTTTTTTCCTCAAATCCCCTCTAAACCTCCCGCCCCTTACCTTAAATCTATGCCTGCCCCCTGGTTATTGACACCTCCACTAAGGGAAAAAGTTTCTTCCTATCTAACCCATCAATGCCCCTCCTAATTTTGTATACGTCAATCAGGTCCCCCCTCAGCCTTCTCTGCTCTAAGGAAAACAACCCTGGCTTTTTCAGTTTCTCTTCATAGCTGAAATGCTCCAGCCCAGGCAACATCCTGGTGAATCTCCTCTGCACCCTCTCCAGTGCAATCACATCCTTCTTATAGTGTGGTGCCCAGAACTGTACACAGTACTCCAGCTGTGGCCAACTGGCGTTTTGTACAGCTCCGTCATAACCTCCCTTCTCTTACATTCTATGCCTTGGCTAATAAAGGCAAGTATCCCATATGCCTTCCTAACCACCACTGCTGCCTTCAGTGATCTGTGGACAAGTACACCAAGGTCCCTCTGACCCTCTGTACTTCCTCGGGTCTTACCATCCATTGTATATTCTTGTTAGCCCTCCCAAAATACATCACCTCACACTTCTCAGGATTAAATTCCATTTGCCACTGCTCCGCCCATTTTACCAGCCCATCTATATCGTCCTGTAATCTAAGGCTTTCCTCCTCACTATTTACGACACCACCAATTTTCATGTCATCTGCGAACTTACTTATCATACCTCCTATAGTCACGTCAAAATCATTAATGTACACTGCAAACTGCAAGGGTCCCAGCATCGATCCCTGTGGTACACCACTGGTCACAGGCTTCCACTCACAAAACAACCCTCAACCATCACCCTCAGCCTCCTGCCACTAAGCCAATTTTGGATCCAATTTTGGATCCAATTTTGGATCCAATTTGCCAAATTGCCCTGGATCCCATGGGCTCTTACCTTCTTAACCAATCTCCCATGCGGGACTTTATCAAAAGCCTTACTGAAGTCCATGTAGACTACATCAACTGCATTACCCTCATCTACACATCTAGACACCGCCTCGAAAAATTTAATCAAGTTAGTTAGACACGATCTCCCCCTGACAAAGCTATGCTGACTATCCCTGATTGATCCAGGTGGAGATTAATCCTGTCCCTCAGAATTTTTTCCAATAGTTTCCCAACCACTGATGTTAGACTCACCGGCCTGTAATTACCTGGTTTATCCCTGCTACAGTGAGAGATGGTCAGTGAGAGATGGTCAGCGAGGGATGGTCAATAAGGGATGGTCATTGAGAGACACAGCATGAGGGGCAGAGAGTGAGGGATGGTTAGTAAGGGACAGATCGTGAGGGATGGAGAGTGAGCGACGGAGAGTGAAGGAGAGTGAGGGATGAATTTGAAGCATTTATCAGCATAATGTCAAAAATATACAATAACCTTAAAAAACAAGATAATACAGGTAATAAAATAAGGAAACCTAATGCAAATTAACCACAATCTATTCTTCCTCATTCAAGAACTCAGCATAGTTTGATTTTTCTATGAATCACTGTGAAATATTAACTTGTGGGAATGTGCACACGGTTCCTCAGCTATAAACAAGCCATTAACTAGCTTAATATTGTTGCCACGTGAAGCGGATTATTATTCAATACCACATTTAACAAATACAAGCAATTTCATTGCAAGTGTGAAGGGTCCATGAATTAAGATTCTAATTAATTAGCAGTAACTGTGAACAAATGAGAATTGTTTTGTTGGGTTCGTATCTTTTGATTTAAAGTGGAGCTTTAGAAGGTCAAAATTGGATTTCACCTGCTTTATTGAAAATTGTAGGCAATTTGTCATGGAAACAATGTTCTTTGATGAAGAATTAGTTCAGATAAAAGCTGGGTGGAGTGGTTGAGATTCCTGAGCTTTATCAGGCAGTGCTGGATCAGGAGGGCAATTTGAATTGGACATTCCATCCTAGCAAGTCTAGCCTATCCCCTTTCTCCCAACATACGAACAGATGAACTAGGAGCAAGGGTCGGCCACTCGAGCCTGCTCCGCCATTCAATAAGATCATGGCTGATCTGATTGTAACCTCAACTCCACATTCTCACCTACCCCTCGATAACCTTTCACCCCCTTGCTTATCAAGAATCTATCTACCTGTGCCTTTAAAATATTCAAAGACTCTGCTTCCACCGCCTTTTGAGGAAGAGAATTCCAAAGACTCACAACCCTCTGAGAGAAAAAATGTCTCCACATCTCTGTCTTAAATGGGCGACCCCTTATTTTTAAACAGTGACCCTTAGTTCTAGATTCTCCCACAAGGGGAAACATCCTTTCCACATCCACCCTGTCAAGACTCTTCAGAATCTTATATGTTTCAACCAAGTCGTCTCTTACTCTTCTAAACTCCAGCGGATACAAGCCTACCCTGTCCAACCTTTCCTCATACGACAACCCGCCCATTCCAGGTATTAATCTAGTAAACCTTCTCTGAACTGCTTCCAATGCATTTACATCCTTCCTTAAATAAGGAGACCAGTACTGTACACAGTACTCCAGATGTGGTCTCACCAATGCCCTGTATAACTGAAGCATAACCTCCCTACTTTGTATTCAATTCCCCCGCAATAAACAACAACATTCAATTAGCTTTCCTAATTAATTGCTCTCCCTGTATACTAAACTTTTGCAATTCATGCACTAGGACCCCCAGATCCCTTGGAATCTCAGAGTTGTGCAATCTCTCACCATTTAGATAATGTGCTTCTTTTTTATTCTTCCTGCCAAAATGGACAATTTCACATTTTCCCACATATATTCCATTTGCCAGATCTTTGCCCACTCACAACCTATCGATATCCCTTTATAGCCTCCTTATGTCCTCTTCACAACTTACTTTCTTACCTATCTTTGTGTCATCAGCAAATTTAGCAACCATACCTTCAGTCCCTTCATCCAAGTTATTTATATAAATTGTAAAAAGTTGAGGCCCCAGCACTGATCCCTGTGGCACACCACATGATACATCTTACAATGACCAAATATTCTTATGGGAGAGAGGCAGTCACCACCTATGTCATCCTCTCCCAGCCTGGTGTCACTCAGAGCTACAGGAATGGCCGTCATCCATCCCACTCCAAGAATACCACCTGACTAGCATTTCTGACATCCAACTTGGGGTCAGAGGGTGGGAGGAGGTGAAAGTCTCACTCTTTTGGGAGGCGGGGGGGGGGGGGGGGGGTGGAGGTGGGGAGCGAGTCCAACTCTTAAGCTGGAGCTGGAGTTGAAGGAGAGTCCCACTCTCAACGTGGGGGTGGATCAGGGTTTCCCACTCTCAGTTGGGGACCATTCCTGGAAGCACTCGACCGCTGCGGTTGAACGCAGACACTCAAGACAGGAGACACAACCTTTCGACGATAAATACAATAACATCTGCAAACAGCAGGCATATATCACGTGATCAAAAGTCACATGGTCAAACCTCCAGGAAGACGTCTCCCCAGGGTTGACAACCACATATCCCCACCCACTGGTATTATGAGCACGGGTCTGGTATCACTAATCTCAGTCTTGCACTGTTTAGGACTGAATGAATACTCCAGTGTCAAAGCAATTTGACATAACAACACATTCCACTCATTACATCTTCATTAGATGAGAAAAAGCATCCTACATTTTCAAACAACTGAGCACAGGGTATTTAGTGTCTCCTTTGGGCTTTAATAATTGATATGATGAATGATATATTCAACATTAATAAAGCTATAAACTGCAAATCCTTAGTTACAAAGACTCAGTGGCTCAGTGCTATTGTTTAAGGGGCCCTGTGCCACACTGTCACTGAATTTATTTTGAACATGCTCTTGACTTCAATGTACAGGAGCCAACTCCACACTGGATGAGACATGGGGTACCCCTGGGAACTCTGCTCTTGGACTCCCATTCACCAGGTCCAAATTGACAGCTCAGCTGCTGCAGACCCTGTCTGGAGGAACTTTGGTCATGTTGGATGATGTTTTAGTTTGTGGGGTTCTGATATCGCAGGCAGGGCAGGGGTGGGGTGAGGGGGGATAGGTGGGGCGGGGAGGGAGAGCACGTTTTGGATCAGGAACAGCGATCAACCTCCCTCAGTGAAGCAAATCCCAATACGTAGAATTTCCAGCACAGAATCTGGCCGTTTGGCCCAGTTGGTCAGTGCTGGTGTTTTTGCTCTACAAGAGCCTCTTTCTACCTTACCTTGTCTCACCCTATCTGCATATCCTTCTTTTCCTTTCGCCCTCATGTTCCTATCTAGCTTTCCTCTAAGCAGTTCACACTAACTGTACTGTCCCCTCTACCCAGTTTGTTGACAGTACTGCCCCCTTTAAGCACATTACACTCGTACTACTTTGCCTTTTACTACCAACTTCCTTAAGACAGAATCAATGAGTTTGCTGTTTGCTATGTAGCTTTTAATAGATTAAAACACTGTAAGCAGTAAAGCACAGCTATCCACTCTCACTAATGATTCTTGAGGGAAATCAGACAGATCTTTTACAAGACTAATTTTGAAGACTGCACAGTACACCATTGCTTACACATTGCAGGACGATATAATGAGCTCTGCAGTCCTGATCAGCATTATTGGAAACACTCTTGAAATGCATGGAATTTATATAACAAATATTAACTCATGGCTTGTTCCAAATATATATCAGGAGCAAGCAGCCATGATAAACGGAAGCCCTTCAATTCACAGGCCGACGATCTATCTTAGTTTAGACAGGTGGTTGAGGGAAAGTGGGTAAAGGGATGTGGGCAGAGGGCAGACACATTGGGGCAGGAATTTTCCCTCTGGGGTCAAGAAATCAATGTCTGGGAGGGTAAATAGTCATCGCCTGCGATTTTGGCAGAGGCTGCTAATTGGTTGAAGGGTGGGTTTGGTGCCAATACGCGCCCACAGTGCTGGCTGTGGCTGCCATTTGCAAGGAGAAATGTAGGAATGAGGGAGTCAGGAAGAGAGGTAGACACCTGGCACCCAGGAAAGGGCCGCCCCTCACTTCTCAGATGCTGACGTCGAGGTCCTCCTGGGGGCTGTGAGGGAGAGAAGGGAGGTCCTCTCTGCGAAGGGTGGAAGGAGCAGGACACCCAGCCAAACAAAGCAGGCATGGTTGGAGATGGCCGGAATGAAGAGGTCAGCAGGGCCTAATCTCTCTCGCTTTCGTCCTTCCAGGAGAAAAAGGCACATAATGCCAGGGAGTGGGCTCTGACTGGAGGAGGAATGCCCCATCTCGCCATCATCACTGCCATGGAAAAGGACGCCATGGAAATCGCCAGGGTGGCCTTGCAAGAGCAAGTCAGGGAAGGAGAAATGGGCATACCTGGAAGAGAGGTTCTAAAGATATTAATATCTGAAGATGAAGGGTGGGGAATGCACCCCTCTCCATTCGACAGCATGCCAAAGACTCAGTTGCATTGGGAAGCCTGGCACTGCAGAGGCTTCTGCTGTCAAAGGCTCATTACCATAATCTCCTTCTATTGTCTCCCGTGCAGGGGGAGCTCCTGAGTCCTGTCCCAGAAGCCGAGATAGCAAAGCCAGCACCATCACGTCTTACAAGCACACCTCAACCAGCTCAGAGACACTCACATTGGTGGGTCCTCGCGCACCGTTAGATAGGGTGGCACTGGGTGAACAGCACGCCACTAGTGTGCAGGAGGAAATAAGAGAGACAGGGGCAGCTGTGGGCAGTCCCCCTTAGAGGTTGGAGGACAGTCACGGCCATGCTCAGCTGGGTGCATATGCAGGGTGTTGCGAGTCACAGGAAAGGAGGTTCTACGTAGATCAGCAGCAGATGTCAGAGGTCCCGGCGGCAGTGCGCGATCATGGGGTGAGAATGGAGAAGTCCATTCAGCTCCAGTGCACCACCACGGCTCAGGGCTTTGAACACATGACCTCCTCCATGGAGAGCACAGCCAACCTCATGGAGAGCCATATGCAACAGCAGTGGGAATTGTCATTGGCATGGACAGGTCAGTGGCACTGTTGGTGAAAGATGTTTGGAGTAGATTCCAGTTGCGCCCCAGCTGGAGGTCCCCTCCAGCCATCCAGATCGCCATCCAAGGGCTGAGGCAGTCATTGAAGAGGATGAGGGTGCCACCCCTCAAGGGGCACCATCGTTGTCATCGGCCTCCTTGGCCCCTCTGACTGAGGCAGCATCTATGACAGAGGCTGCCCTGGTGTTGACGACGGTGCAGCAGCCTCCGGAGGTGCCCTGACTGGCAGCTCCATGACGAGGACGACCGCCACGTGCATCTCAGCCGCAAGAAGACAGGGACGTGAGCAGGTTGCCTCCACCTCATCCAAGGCCACAAGGGGAACACTGCTCGGGAGTGGCTGAGAGCAGAGACAGAGCACCGAGTGGTTCACCATAGTTTGCACTTTGTTAATTTTGGAAGACATTGTAAATATTGGCACATGACACCAGATGTGTGAACTTCCAATCTTTAATGGCGAAACTGGAAATGAGGGATGAAGGGAAGCAAAGGTTTTTGAAGGGGAACAGAGAGACTGCTGGACAGATCCACGTCATTCATCGGCAGTAAAAATGGATCTAATCCAGGCTGCATGTTCAATGCAAGTGTTCTCATAGGCAGCTCAAATTGAGATCCAGTGCATGTCGTCCTCCTGGGTGAAAAGGGCTCAGCTAAAACGTGTCTGAATTAGATGATCCCTGATGTTGATGGCCTCCTGATGAGACCCTCAAGTCCTGTGCCAGAACCAACCACTCCACCCCACATCCCCCCCCACCACCCAACCCTGGGTAGCCAGGGCACCTCGACGTTCTGCATCGTCCTCTTCATCCTCCTTTTCCAACTCCTCCTCCACCTCTAGCTCCTCTGATGAGCTGTGCCATTCCAGGGCCTCACCCTCTTCAAGGACCACACCTCTCTGGACAGCCATATTATGGAGAGCGTAGCAGACCACCACAATGCGTGATACCCTTGAAGGAGTGTACTGCAGGGCGCCGCCTGACCAGTCTAAGTACCAGCCCGATGGTCTGCTCGATGTTGATCCTTGTGAGCATATGGCTTCAGTGTAGCACCTCTGTGGCTCCATCGTGGGGTCACTTGATGGGGTGAATATCCATCTCTTCAAGGGATAACCCTTGTCCACTAGAATCCATCCAAGAAGTTTGGGGGGTGCAAGGAAGAGCTGAGGCACCCTGGTCTTCTGGGTGATGAAGGAATCATGGCAACTGCCAGCATAGCGAATGCACACATGCATGAAGCACTTGTTGTGGTCCAGTGGCACTGATTCTCTGACATGTCCAGGTAGCTTCTTCTTCAGTGGTAGACCCTATGCTGAGGGTATGGCCTCTGTTACCTTCCTGCCCCTCGTCCCTCTCCTCTGCCCTCCACATGCCCAGGGCTCTGCCCCTGCTGCTGAGGATGTTGATTTCATCATCGGTATCTGAGAACCGTAATCCCATCACCAGCTGTTGCCTTACTTGTGTTCAGCTGCACTCACAATAATGTCCGCTACCCTGAAGCTCCTCTTCTTATGCCCCTGCGATGCCAGCAGGGTCACAACTTTTGCATTGCCTGAGTGCGCAGCGACCACTCTCCCGATGGCACCTGTGTGCCAATGGCTGTGTGCCCTTTTCAGCTATGCTCCCTTTTATGGGCCAACCTAGTATCATGACTGTCTCCTACCCACTGTTTTTTTTTCATGTTTGTGCTTGTGGCTGTTCAGTCTTCAGTCCATTAACACCCTATCTGTACTCATGCTTTGTCTTTCAACACACCATTAGCATATTGTTTCCCTTTGCTCCATGACCTTCTGGCCGGTTATTCTCTGTGACCTTGCCCTATCTACACCTTCTCCTTTGTTATCTCTTGCCCCACCCCCGCTTGCTTAAAACCTTTCACGTTTCTAATATGTCAGTTCTGAAGATGGGTCACTGGCCTGAAACGTTAACTCTGCTTCTCTCTCCACAGATGCTGCCAGACCTGCTGAGTATTTCCAGCATTTCTTGTTTTTATTTCAGATTTCCAGCATCCGCAGTGTTTTTGCTTTTATTATTATGACAGTCTCCTCGCTGTTTCGCCACCTCCAGGCACCTGGTCTGTCACTGATTCAGCGTGCCACCCATGTGCCTGCAGCAAACTGGCTCTCAACGAGCTGGCAGTGAACTCGGTAACATGATCAATTGGCCTCATTTCCAACTCGGGAGGGTTTCCAGGGCCCACCTTGCCCCCTCCTGAGGTAAATCACCAGTGATGTGAAACTGCTACACTCGCCAGTGGCACTAAATTTCCGTGCCTGCCCACACTTTGCCCGCCCCCATCCATCCCTAAAATTACAGCCCATGGGATTAGAATACTGCTCCTGCGGAGGATAAACACCAACATAGATATTCATAATATATTCAAGGCTGAGTTAGACAGATTTTTGATCTACAAGGCAATCAAGGGTTATGGGGGGGCCAGGCAGGAAAGTGGGGTTAAGACCACAATCAGATCAGCTATGATCTTATTGAAAGGCGGAGCAGGCTCGAGGGGCCGAATGGCCTACTCCTGCTCCTCTTTCTATGTAACACTGACTGGATGGGCTAAACGTTCTTACCCCTGTGTTTTTCTGATTTCTATGTAACTAAATCTTTGATCTTTGCACGCAGGGACGATTTTGACTTTTGTGAGGTCACAGCCCGCACAACACGCCAGTCAATCACCCGCACCGAACAATCGGGGAGACTCAGATAGTGGGGAGTCTCAAAATTCTGTGGGGGGAGGGGCGGTTCTGAGCTATCAAGGTTGGGGGGGGGGTGGTGTCTGAAATTGGAGGGGGCTCGAGAGTGGGGGCGAGAGAAATAGAGACCGTGGGTGAAATCTTACTGGTCCTCCTGAGGCGACTTTGAACGCGGAACCGGGAGGAAAGTAGGATGTGAAGGGGTCGGGTCAGCAGGCCGAGGTATTCCAGCTCCGGCTGATCTCCAGGTGGCATGAGGCGGGCACCAACTTCCAGCCTGGCGGGAGCGGGTAGCCAATCTAAAGATTTAAGGGCCCACTTAGGGGCAGACTGGGAACGCCACCGGGAGGGATGGTCCCCCCACACTGCACCCCCCCCTCCCCTACTCCCACCCCGAGTCCGAAGCAGCTTCCTGCAGGTGGCTTGCTGGTGGCAGGTCACGGGGGGCAGCGAGGCCTCTTTAAGATC
Organism: Heterodontus francisci; assembly: GCF_036365525.1. Classification (NCBI taxonomy): domain Eukaryota; kingdom Metazoa; phylum Chordata; class Chondrichthyes; order Heterodontiformes; family Heterodontidae; genus Heterodontus; species Heterodontus francisci. The sequence goes on along the minus strand of NC_090410.1, from coordinate 14,024,566 downwards.
TGCCCCCACATCCCCCATCCCACTGGAGCAGGATGGATCAGTGGGCCACAGCTGCGGCCGCAGGCCTTCCTGGGGAGGAGTCTCCCCTCCACAGGGATGGCCTGGCAGCTGGGGCCAGAGTATATTTTGAGAAGGTAGAAACCTCCTCAAGATGGCGGCCTGCAGCTGTAGGAACCTGCCCACCAACCTGAATTGGTCTGTGGCGGCAAATTAGGGACGTCGTCTCCCATAAGATCGCGCCAGCGGGGTCGGGACGCAGAAATGGTCGCTCCTGACGATTATTTTTCAAGTGGATAAGATCCCGCCTTGGAGTCGGGGAAACCGGGTTGGGCTGTGGGTGATGGGAATGTGGGACTGGAGAGAGGGACGGGAATGGAGACTGGGAAATGGGGGCTTGGGCTGAGCGAGGGAGACTGAGAAATGGAGGTCTAGGGAGAGAGGAAAACTGGGGATGGGGATTATCAGGCTCAGAGTTTGGGGGAGAGATGAGAACAGGGGGTCAGATGATTGGGGTTCAAGCAGATGGCATTGGGTGGAGATGGGTAGGGGGTCCGGCATTTTCTGCAGACGGGGGAGCAGCAACTGCAACATGGTGAGCAGGAGTGGTAGTGAGGGAGGAGCAATGAGTAAAGGGGCAAGTAAAATCTGGAGATCTTACTGTGGGTAAATAGTGAAAGATTATTCCCACTGTTGGGCAAATGGGGATGAAGGGGATGGAAACCAAGGTTGCTCATTAGAAGAACCAGTGGGGAAGAGAAAAAGAACGTTCTTGAACCGAGGGCTATTAGACCATGAGATACTTCACCACATGTGGCTATTGAAGTAGAATCTAAAATATAATTTCAAAGGGAATTATATTAAACCGCGACCTAAAACACTCAACTACAGAAAACCCAACCTTTACAAGAGAAATGCGATAAATTTATCAGTCATGTGATCGAATGTCACATGACCAAAACGCCACATGTTCAGAATGTCAGGTGATCAAACCTCCAGGAATGCCTCCTATCAGTGTTGGTAACCCGATTTTACGGGTGCCCAGCGTTAGGCCGCATTCAAAATGGCGTCAGGGTTAATGGTAAGGATACTGACCCCATTTTGAGGGCAACACTGACCCTTTAACCCCAGGCCCAACAAGTTAAAAATCACCTCCTCAGAGTGCTGCCGGTGAAATTTGCCTCCTCCATGTTTTCAATGGGCTGCTCCACTGCACAGTGTCACTGAGATTCAGGTTACAATATTATCAGTGACGGGGGGGGCGTGGATATAGAACGTACATTTTGCAGTAAAACTGATGGTGCAGAGCAAGAATTGGAAACTGTCGAGTGTTCTCCTTTCAAGGGTGGGGAGGGGGGGACATTAGCCCATTAGCAAACAGTTTTGACAGGAGCCCTGGCAAGAGGTTTATACAGAGAAGACAGTCAGAGAGTGAACAAACGATGGGTTAAAATGGCTTGTGTCTGGCTACTGATTTCACTCAGTACCTGCACTGCAAGAATTCCCCAGATCAAAACTACTGATGCAACGTACCGAGCTTTGCAAATTAAATTTTCTGCGAGGCATATTTTATTACATAATGGCTTTTCAAGTTAATAAAATGAGCATTAGGGCTGGAGCGTGGGTGGGTTTCAAATGTAAATACGACTTTTGCTTGTGACAGGAGGCAGTTGCTGTGAAGGCATTCCTTGTGTCTGCTGTACCTTATGCCAGCTAGTACCATCTGCTCACAGATAGAATTAGGCACTCCTGGAGGTAAATCTTATCTCCCCAGCAACCCCACAACACACTCCACTCATCCACTCCCTCTCAGTAAACAGCACCGAGTAAATGAGGCAGGACTTCAGAGGATAATCACTTCATCGAAGAACAGGACTCTAAATCGTCCGCTCTCTCAGCCAAACTATAGTGAGGGATGGGAAGCAGTGGTGGGGAGGGGGGAGGAATTGGGAGGGGGGGGGGGGGGGGTGCGGGGAAGAGCAGTCATGAGAAGCGATGGTAAGAGAACTGCTGAGTAACACACACGCGGGACATCCTTAATACACTTCCTGGCAGCTGATAGCAGAGGAACATTTGCCCAGCCTAAAGGCAATACCATTATGAATAACACAGAAAATCTAACAAGGGTGAGAAAACAGGGAGGACAATAAATCTAGACTGTGTCCACATTAGCCCCCAACATATCTCCTGTATTGAGAGACTCCCCTTGCAAGATTATTGCAGTTTCTCCATAACATCGCCCGACATTGCCCCGTCTCAACTCATCTGCTGCTGAAACCCTCATTGATGCATTAGTTACATCTAAACTTGACTACTCCAATGCTCTCCTGGCTGGGCTCCCACATTCTACTCTCCATAAACCGGAGGTCATCCAAAACTCTGCTGCCCGTGTCCTAACTCGCACCAAGTCCTGTTCCCCTATCACCCCTGCACTCGCTGACCTACATTGGCTCCTGGTCAAGCAACATCTTGATTTTAAAATTCCCATCCTTGTTTTCAAATCCCTCCAAGGCCTCACCCTCCCTATCCCGGTAATCTCCTCCATGGGATATTGACATGTTACGTGAGTGGGCAAGAAGGTGGAAGATGAAGTATTTTGTAGGGAACTATGAGGTTATTTGCTTTGGTAGCAAGAATAGAATAGCAGAATATGGTTTAAATGATGAGAAACTATTAAATGTTGGTGTTTAGGAGATTTGGTTATCTTTGTACAAGAAACACAGAAATTTAGAAAGCAGGTACATCAAGCAATTAGGAAGGTCAATGGTCTATGTTGGCCTTTATTGCAAGGAAGTTGGGGGACAAGAGTAAGGAAGTCTCGCTGCAATTGTACAGGGCATTGGTGAGACCACACCTAGAGTACTGTATGCAGTTTTGGACTCCGTACCTCAGGAAGGATATACTTGCCTTTGGCAGGGTGCAATGAAGGTTCACGAGATTGATTCCTTGGATGAAAGGGTTGTCTTATGCAGAGAGATTGAGTAAAATGGGTCTATACTCGCTGCAGTTTCGAAGAATAATAGGTGATCTTATTGAAACATGTAAGATTCTGAGAGGGCTTGAAAGGGAAGATGCTGAGAGGCTGTTTCCCCCGTGGCTGGAGAGTAAAGAGCGAGAGGTCATGGTCTCACGATAAGGAGGCAGTCATTTCAGACAGAGATAAGGAGAAATTTCTTCACTCGGAAGGCTGTGAATCTTTGCAATTCTTTACCCGCGAAGGCTGTAGATGGTCAGTCATTAGGTATATTCTGAGGTCGATAGATTTTTGAACTTTACGGACAGCAAGGAATATGGAGATCAGGCAGGAAAGTGGAGTTGAGGTCAAGGATCATCCATGATTAGAGCAGACTAGAGGAGCTATACATCCTACTCCTGCTCCTATTTCTTATGTTCTTAAGTTTGCCCTATAAAATATTCCACGTACAAAGTAACCTTCCATAATGCTAATATCCATTAACCCTGGTCCCCAACATCACTGATTTCCAAAATAATAGAACCCAATTAGTGCTGTATACGGACAGCATTCAACCCTGTTAGTACCAACCCATGTTAATATCAATTCATGTTAATACTGATCTGTGTTAATACTGACCCCCATTAATGCTGATCCCTGTTAATACATGACCCATGTTCATACTGACTGAGGTTATTATTGATCATTGTTAATACTGACCCATGTTACTATTGATCACTCTTCATACTGACCCATGCCAGAACTGATCCCTGTTAATACTGACCAATGTAAATACTGACCAATGTTTATACTGACCTGTTAATACTGACCCCTGTTAATACTGACCCATCAATACCGATCCCTGTTAATACCAATCCCTATCAATACTGATTCATATTAATACAGATCCAAGTAAATGCAGATCCCTATCACTGCTTTACACTGGCATTACAGATTACTATAAGCACTGAGCCCTGTTAATACTTTCGAAGTACTGATCCCTATTTGCACTGATCCTTGTTAATGCTGTTCCCTGGTAGTGCTGTTCACCAACAGTGCTGATCCCTGTTAATATAGATTTCTATTCATACTGATCTGCTTAATACTGATCTCTATTAATGATGACCCCTGTTAGTGCTGATCACCATTGGCACTGTTTCCAGTTACTATTACAATTGATCCTGTTAGTGTTATGCATTGAGAATACTGATGTTTGTTATTACTGATTCATGCTAATACAATACTCATCCCTAGTGTTAGCACTAGTTACTCTTAAATATTGATCCATGTAAGAACTGATCCTGTTGGTACTGTTTTTGTAAGTACTGATCACGTATAGTACTGATCCTGTTGGTACTGAACCATGTTAAGCACTGAACCCCTGTAAAGAGGCATGGGTCACCAGATCTGGGGTAGGTAGCAGACATAGCTCAGTTACAAGGGAAACGCAACCTTTTCAGGAACTGGAGAGTCGTCTACCTCAGATAAGACCACCTAGGGTGATGGGCACAAAGATGCAGTTATCTAGGGGTCTGTGCCAAATGCTTCCCACAGTGGCGCAGTGGTTAGCACTGCAGCCTCACAGCTCCAGCGACCCGGGTTCAATTCTGGGTACTGCCTGTGTGGAGTTTGCAAGTTCTCCCTGTGTCTGCGTGGGTTTCCTCTGGGCGCTCCGGTTTCCTCCCACATGCCAAAGACTTGCAGGTTGATAGGTTAATTGGCCATTATAAATTGCCCCTAGTATAGGTAGGTGGTAGGGAAATATAGGGACAGGTGGGGATGTGGTAGGAATATGGGATTAGTGTAGGATTAGTATAAATGGGTGGTTGATGGTTGGCACAGACTCGGTGGGCCGAAGGGCCTGTTTCAGTGCTGTATCTCTAAACTAAATGTGATGCACCTGTCATCCCTGTGGAGCATTTTCTATAGTGAATGCCTTGCAAGGAAGTGCAATGAAGATACCCAAGTCAATGCTGAATCTATCAGGAAGGTTGAGCTACAAACAATGGGTAAAACATGAGTACTGAGCAGTAATGTTTTAACAGTTCTCAGTAGATAGTCTTTAACAGCCTGTTAACTGCTGCCTAGCAACTAGTAGTGCCTCTTTTATGCAAGCATTGACCTTTTGAGGTGGATCACTGGAGGTCAAGGAGGAACATCCAACTTTGTACAGCACTGCCCAATTTAAATAGATTTGCATGCAGAAGCAAATCATTGAAAGAAACAGCACAGAAGGAGGCCATTCAGCCCATTGTTCCTGTGCCAGCCCTTTGAAAGAACTATCCAATTAGTCCCATCATTCCCCATAGCCCTGTAAATTTTTCGACTTCAAGTAATTATTTTGAAATTTATTATTGAGTCTGTTTCCAACACTCCTCCAGGCAGTGCGCTCCAGATCATAACAAAAAAATTCTCCTCTTCTCCCCTCTGGTTGTTTTGCCAATTACCTTAAATCTGTGCCCTCTAGTTACTGACCCTCTGTTACTAGAAACAGTTTCTCATTATTTACTCATCAAAATACTTCATGACCTCTAGCAAATCTCCCCGTAACCTCCTCAGTGCCAAGGAAAACAACTTCAGTTTCTCTAGTCTCTCCAGATGATTGAAGCCTTTCATCCCAGCTACCATTCTATTAAATCTCCTCTGCACCATCTCCGAAGCCTTGATTTCACTCTAGTCTGAAAAACAACTGTTTACCACCACTCTCCGCTTTCTTCAAATTTGCTAACAGGTCTAATATGTGACACTTTATTGAAGGCCTTTTAAAAGTCCACCTTCACATCAACCTCACTACCCTTATCAACACTCTCCGTTACTTCATCAAAGAACTCAATCAAGTTAGTCAACATGACTTGTCTTTATCAAATCCATATTGGCTTTTATTTATTAAACCACATTTTTTCAAGTGACAATTAATTTTGTTCCAGATTAATGTCTCTCAACGTTTCCCCGCCACTGGTGTCAGAGTGGCCCCCAGTCCCATAAAGGAAAAGGAAGAATTGCATTTATATAGTGACTTTCATGACCACAGGATGTCCCAAAGCGCTTTATTTTGTGTAGTTACTGTTGTAATGTAGGAAACACGGCAACAATTGTCACACAGCAAGATCCCACGAAGAGAAATGGGGTAACACGGGTGGGTTCAGGTCAGGTGAGATGTTAGGCTGCACTTTATTATTGCGATGAGAGTCCCAGCAGCGGACCAGAAGGCCAGTGGGGGAGACCCCGCCTCGGTCCTCCGTCAGACCCTGGGAGCAGTGGCGACTGCCACTACTGCAGGTGGCAGTGCAGCACCAAAGAAGAAGGAGACCCCAGGAAAGGTGAGTGGGGCTGGGGTTGCCGGGGCCATTCAGGTTGGTGAAGGTGAGGGGTTTCTTCCCCGGGGGGAAAACCAGCCAGTTAGCCTAATATCAGTATGCAAAATGCTAGAATCTATTATTAGGGATGTGGTAACAGGGCATGTCGAAAATCATAATATGAAAAGTAGAGTCAACGCGGATTTAGGAAAGGAAAATTGTGTTGGACAAATCTGTTAGAGTTTTTTGAGGATGTAATTAGTAGGATGGATAAGGGGGAACCAGTGGAAGTAGTGTATTTGGATTTTCAAAAACCATTTGATAAGGTGCCTCACAAGAGGTTATTACACAAAATGGGATTGGGAGTAACATATAAACATGGATTGAAGATTGTACGATGGGTAGAAAACAGACAGTAGGAATAAAAGGGGCATTTTCAGGTTGGCAGGCTGTAACTAGCGGGGTACCGCTAGAATCAGTACTTGGGCCTCAGCCATTTACAATTTATATTAAAGCCTTAGATGAGGGGACTGAATGCAACACATCTAAGTTTGCTGACGATACAAAGTTAGGTGGCAAAGTAAGTGGTGAGGACATAAATAGGCTGCAGAGGAATCTGGGCCAGTTTGGTGAGTGGGCAAGACATGGCAGATGGAATACAGGTGTGACGAAGTGTGAAGTTATCCACTTTGGTAGGCAAAATAAAAGAGTAGGATATTTTTTGAATGGTAAGAGTGCAAGAAATGTTTGCATTTCGAGGGACCTGGGTGTTTTGTACATGAATCACAGAAAGTTAATATGCAGGTACAGCAAGCAAGTAGGAAGGAATAAGCTATATTAGCATTGTTATAAAGGAATTAGAGTATAAGAGTAAAGAAGTCTTCCTACAATTATACAGGGCATTGGTGAGGCCACAACTGGAGTACTGTTTTGGTCTCCTTACCCTAAGGAAAGATATACTTGCCCTAGAGGGAGTGCAACAGAGGTTCACTAGACTGGTTCCTGGGATGTGCAGACTGTCCTATGAGGAGAGATAGACTAGACTAGGCTTATATTCCCTGGAGTTTAGAAGAATGAGAGGTGATCCAATTGAAACATGTAACGTTTTTAAGCAGCTTGACAGGGTAGACGCTGAAAAAATGTTTCCACTAACTGGGGAATCTAGGGCACGGGGTCACAGTCTCAGAATAAGGGGTCAGCCATTTCAGACTGAGATGAGGAAAACTCGCCACTCCTCCGCCCGAAGAAACAAAGTGGGTTAGATTAGATTAGATTAGATTAGATTAAAGATACAGCACTGAAACAGGCCCTTCAGCCCACCGAGTCTGTGCCGACCATCAACCACCCATTTATACTAATCCTACACTAATCCCATATTCCTACCAAACATCCCCACCTGTCCCTATATTTCCCTACCACCTACCTATACTAGTGACAATTTATAATGGCCAATTTACCTACCAACCTGCAAGTCTTTTGGCTTGTGGGAGGAAACCGGAGCACCCGGAGAAAACCCACGCAGACACAGGGAGAACTTGCAAACTCCACACAGGCAGTACCCAGAATCGAACCCGGGTCCCTGCAGCTGTGAGGCTGCAGTGCTAACCACTGCGCCACTGTGCCGCGAGGGCTGACGGGGCGATGTGGGAGCGAGTGGCCGAGAGGAGGGAAGCAGCGCGGCCCGCAGCCTAGAGCTGGCGTCTGGAGGGAAACGGGGAGTGAGCGGATGTAGAGCAGTGGTGGTGGTGGGGGGAACGGGGAGTGAGTGGCCGGAGAGTGGGATGGTGGGCGGGGGGGTGGGGAAGCGGGGAGTGAGTGGCTGAAGAGCGGGATGGGGGTGAGTGAGCAGCCAGAGAGCAGATGGCACTAAAACCTCACAGAATTACAGAGGGTGTGCAGCACTGTCAGAGATGCTGAACTTCTGATGAGACTTTAAACAGCGCAATGTTCTCCGAGTATCAAACATGTTCATTGTGCGTTGCCATAGTTTGAAGTTGTTTTTCAGTGATAAATTGAGCAGTGCCATATTTAATCCTGGCAGCTGCGTGAAGGTCGCAGACAGTGTCATTTCAGTGGAACAGGCTGCATTTGCGCATGTGCTAGTACAGCGCCACATAGTGGTTGCATTGTCGGCAAACGCAGCCTTTTTTCATAGCGTCAACCGCTTTGCTGTGGGTCTGGAGTCACATGTAGGCCAGACCAGGTAAGGACGGCAGATTTCCTTCCCTAAAGGACGTCAGTGAGCCAGACGATGTTTTACAACAATCGACAGTGGTTTCATGGTCACTATTAGACTAACGTTTTAATAAAATTCCATGGTGGGATTTGAACCCATGTCCCCAGAGCATTAGCCTGGGCTCTGGATTATTAGTCTAGTGACATTACCACTACGCCACCGCTTCCCAAATTGCTGTCATTGAGTATATTCAAGACCGAGGCCGACAGATTTATGGATACTCAGAAAATTGAGGGATATGGGAATATTATGGAAGGTGGAGTTGAGGTAAATGATCAGCCATGATCTTGTTGAATGGCAGAGCAGGATCAAAGGGCCTCCAGCTCCTATTTCTTATGGCCTTACAGGTGCTTTTCCAGCACCTCTTGTGGGCCAGGAGTAGCAGGAATACTTGGCCCTGGCCCACCAAGCAAACTTGTCCCCACTCCATGCAGTCAGACTCCCCCACCTGTGATTGAACCCCCTTCCTCCAACCTGATTGGAATCCGTCCCTACCCTGTAATTACTGACCACCTCCGACCACCCATCTCTTCGATCTCTCTCAAACCCCTGGCAATCGCCACCCCCCAACCCTCCAAACCATGCTGTACCCTATCTCCTGGAAATTTCTATCCCAGCAGCAGAAACCTACCTGCTCCTGGGTGACGGGCTCTTTTGTAGAATTCCCGTCTGACAGAAGGCCAAATCTGTGAATCAGGCTGGCTTCGGACAGGGAAAATGTTTAATAAAGCCCATGCACACAGTGTTCACCATAATGCCTCCCTCATCTTAGAAATCCCTCCCCAGTAAAGATCAGGGCCAATAAGTAATGTTGGTTGAGTGATAAATATTGGTCAGGACACTAGGGAGAACACTTCTTCTTCGAATCATGCCATAGGAAATTTTACATTCATCTGAAAGGGTAGGCAGGGCCTCGGTTTAACATCTCATCCAAAAGACAGCATCTCCAACAGTGCAGCACTCCCTCGGTAATGCACTGGGAGCGTCAGCCTAGATTTTGTGCTCAAGTCTCTGGGATGGGACTTGAACCTATGAACTTCCGACCCAGAGGTGAGAGTTGCTACCACCATCTGCCCTGTAGCCACCTTGAAACAATGGTAAAAGACCTCAGCCCCCAGTATTGTTTCAGGATGTTAAGTGTTAATCAGGTCCACACTGAAGAAACAGACATGCTAATTGCTCAGCATTCGATACTGACAAATAAACATTTGCCGAGAAGTCCTATGATGCAAATAATATGCATAATCCTGTAGCCCCCCTGCTAATTTAGCACTCAGGGCTTTAATAGCACTTTGCTGAATACTAAAATCCAGTTGGCTCAAGGATGTCCTCAAATGTGGTTGAGGACAATTGGTAGGAGTTCTCAATCTGTGAACAAAGTCATTTGGTACACTCAATAGTCTCCCTTGTACCAACTCTCTTCCTTATATTCCTTTCACCCTGCTGCCTAACCAGTAAACATTGCTGGTGAATGTGATGCTCTGCCCTTTGCCGGGTAATTGGGCCTGAAACTGCATTGGCAGGAGTCACCTGCAAGATATCACCCCTTCCCCTCCCCATGCCAGTTAAAGACCCAAGCTCTGACGGCAGCTCGAAACACTGGCAGCAGCCACTGGCGATCATGTTAACAATCACATTAATTGGTCATTAGAGGGGGAGCTTGGCAAAGACAGTGGCACAAGATCTCAGACAAGTCTCACCACTACATGATATGACCAATCCAGTCCGCAGCTTGTCCAATAGGAGGACCCGAGTATACACCTGGGATCAGTACACACATGTTGAGCACAAGTCTGGACTGGAAGCGAAGGCGCAGACTAAAAGATGTCGAGCAAGCAGCGGCAAGGGAGTGGGGAGCTAACTAAAGACATGGACAAAGATAGACGTGTTAAGGGGGTCTTTTGAAGAATGATAGAGAAGAGAGAAAGCATTGGGGTACAAAGATTGAAATTTTGGCAGCCAATGATGAATTAGAAGGAATGGGGAGGGGTGGGGGGGGGGGGGGGCGGTGATTTCCTGGAACAAATAAGGAAGCTGAAACCCTTGGCTCGAACTCATATGTATTTAACTAAAGAAAAGAAAATAGAAAAGCTTTCAATTCAGAAACCTTTTCTATGTTTTCCAGATTGACTGTTGCAGTGGTGTTTAGACTTGTCAGGTTAACTACTGCAAGAATGGAAAATACAGATGTGAGAATGGAAACAACAAGGCACTTAGGGGGAAAAAAATTAACCTTCCTCTTTCATTACAGTCATTTCCCTCCACTACTTTGCCACCACATTCATCTCCTGAAATATCAGCAATATAACCAGTTCTGATTCAAATGCTGAAAAACCGCAGCGTTGTCTGCATATAAACAATCGCTGCTCTTCAAATCTACCCACGCCCAGTAAATACATTGTAAAACATTTTTTTAAACTCTGTCTGGGGACTTGGAAAGTCAGCCTGCAATTTCCACAGAAATAAACCTGAGACAAGAGCTGGGATATTGTTTACAGCTCAGTGTCAGTCTGTAATGCTCAGGAAGATGGAATCAATTCAGATTATTCTCAATTCCCATTATCGATGATCCGTGGATTATTTAAACTATTATAACTGACAGTCCCACAGTGAAAATAGGGTTTAATCGGGAGACTGTTATCGCTCATCAGATGGTAATGAGGGAAGAGTAATCGAGGGAATGTTAGAACTGGGAGCCATATAATAAGTTTGGATGTAACTTAGAGAGTATTAGAACGAAAAGACATCATCAGGATGGGTGTTTCAGACAGAGTATTATAACTGAGACATCTCGTGACAGGTGTATCAGAGAGCGTCATAACTCTGAGCCTGTGATGCTTCTAAAACCTGTGGTGTAGGTTTCTTTTCATTTGTTTTTGTGGCTAGGCCAGCATTTATTGCCCATCCCTAATTGCCCTTGAACTGAGTGGCTTGCTAGGCCATTTCAGGGGGCGATTTAAGAGTTAGCCACATTGCTGTGGGTCTGGAGTCACATGTAGGCCAGACCAGGTAAGGACGGCAGATTTCCTTATCTAAAGAACATTAGTAAGTTCCAGCAGGAACAGACTTTCAAACTCTGCCGTTCCTTTCCCACGTCTCTCACTCGCTGGGAATTATCTCTCAGCCTTTTGTATTACCTCCAATCATCCTCCTGTTCTCTATATCCTGCAATATTCCTCCAGCTCCAGCTTTCCCTTCTCACCGGTGCCTTGCTCCCGCATGTCCCATTCTGGCTCTGTGCCTCGCCTCTGTGCCCTTATCCCAGTCTCTGCTTCTCTCCCCTTGTCCCTATCCCACTCTCTGCCCTTCTCCCTCTGTGTGCCTATTCCTCTCTCTACCTCTGTGACTTTATCCCACTCTCTGCCCCTCTCTCCCTCTGTGTCCCTCTCTCTACCTCTGTGTCCTTATCCCACTCTCTGCCTCTCTCTCCCTCTGTGTCCCTCTCTCTACCTCTGTGTCCTTATCCCACTCTCTGCCCCTCTCTCCCTCTGTGTCCCTCTCTCTACCTCTGTGTCCTTATCCCACTGTCTGCCTCTCTCTTCCTCTGTGTCCCTCTCTCTACCTCTGTGTCCTTATCCCACTCTCTGCCCCTCTCTCCCTCTGTGTCCCTCTCTCTACCTCTGGGTGCTTATCCCACTCTCTGCCTCTTCCTCCTTCAGTGTCCCTATCCCACTGTCTGCTTCTCTCCCCATGACCCTATCCCACTCCTCTGTGCCTCTCTCTCTCTCTCTCTCTCTCTCTCTCTCTATCCCACTCTCTACCCCCATTCCCATTCTCTGCCTCACTCACTCTCTGGCTTTCTTGCTCAGGGCCTCTATTTCTCTGCATTCCCATCCATGCCAGAAACTCTTTGCCCCCTTTCCGAGCTGACTATGTTCCTCTCTCCCCCATGACCAATCAATTACCCTGTCCCTCACTGTGGCCCCATATCCTTATCTCACACCCCAGCACACTCTGTCTCCCTGTTTCCCTATCTGTCTCTTTCTCTCCCTGTCTCCCTTTATCAGTCTCTGCCACTCCCTGTTTCTCTATCTCAGTCTCTGTACCTCTCTCCCTGTCTTTTTCTCTCAGTCTCTCTCTCTCCGTCTCCCTATCTCAGTCTCTGTCTCTCTCCCTGTGTCTCTATCTCAGTCTTTGTCTCTCTTCCTCTGTTCCTTCCTCAGTCTCTGTATCTCTCTCCCTGTCTCTTTCTCTCCGTCTCTGTCTCTCTCCCTGTGTCCCTACCTCAGTCTCTGTCTCTCTCCCTGTGTCCCTATCTCAGTGTCTCTCTCCCTGTGTCTCTATCTCAGTCTCTGTCTCTCTCCCTGTGTCCCTATCTCAGTCTCTGTCTCTCTCTCCCTGTGTTCCTTCCTCAGTCTCTGTATCCCTCTCCCTGTCTTTCTCTCAGTCTCTGTCTCTCTCCCTGTGTCCCTATCTCAGTCTCTGTCTCTCTCCCTGTGTCGCTATCTCAGTGTCTCTCTCCCTGTGTCTCTATCTCAGTCTCTGTCTCTCTTCCTGTGTTCCTTCCTCAGTCTCTGTATCTCTCTCCCTGTCTCTTTCTCTCCGTCTCTGTCTCTCTCCCTGTGTCCCTATCAGTCTCTGTCTCTCTCCCTGTGTCCCTATCTCAGTCTGTCTCTCTCTCCCTGTGTTCCTTCCTCAGTCTCTGTATCTCTCTCCCTGTCTTTCTCTCAGTCTCTGTCTCTCTCTCTGTGTCCCTATCTCAGTCTCTATCACTCTCTCTCTGTGTCCCTACCTCAGTCTCTGTCTCTTTCCCTGTCTTTTTCTCTCAGTCTCTGTCTCTCTCTCCCTGTCTCCCGATCTCAGTCTCTATCTCTCTCCCTGTCTCCTTCTACATAAGAACTAGGAGCAGGAGTAGGCAATTCAGTCCCTCGAGCCTGCTCCGCCATTCAATTCGATCATGGCTGATCTCATCTCGGCCTCAACTCCACTTTCCTACTCGTTTTCCATAACCCTTCAGCCCATTACTAATTAAAAATCTGTCTATCTCCTCCTTAAATTTACTCAATGCCCCGGCATTCACCACACTCTGGGGTAATGAATTCCACAGACTCATGTCCCTTTAAGAGAAGTAATTTCTCCTCATCTCTGTTTTAAATCTGCTACCCTTTATCCTAAAACTATGACCTCTCATTCTAGATTGCCCCACCAGAGGAAACATCCTCTCTACGTCTAATTTGTAATCCCCTTAATCATCTTATATACCTCAATTAGATCTCCTCTCATTCTTCTAAACTCTAGAGTAAAAGCCTAAACTGCTCAATCTCTCTTCATAAGACAAACCCCTCATCTCTGGAATCAATCGAGTGAACCTCCTCTGAACTGCCTCCAATGTAACTACATCCCTCCTCAAGTCAGGGGACCAAAACTGGACGCAATACTCCAGGTGCGGTCTTACTAATGCCTTGTACAGTTGCAGCAACATTTCCCTACTTTTTCCTCTATTCCTTTAGCAATAAATGCCAAAATTCCATTTGCCTTCCTTATTACCTGCTGTACCTGCATACTAGTTTTCTACGATTCGTGCACGAGGACACTCAGATCCCTCTGCACCGTAGCACTCTGAAGTTTCTCTCCATTTAGATAATAATTTGCCTTTCTATTTTTCCGACCAAAATGGATAACCTCACACTTATCCACGTTAAAACTCCATCTGCCAAATTTTGGCCCATTCACCTAACCTAGCGATATCCATTTGTAAATTTCTTATTTCTTTATTGCAACTTACTATCCCACCTATTTTAGTGTCATCTGCAAATTTGGCTACAGTATCTTCTAATCCTGCATTCAAGTCATTAATATATATTGTAAATAGTTGGGGCCCAAGGACCGAACCCTGTGGCACCCCACTAGTTACATCTTGCCAACCAGAAAAAGACCCATTTATCCTGACTTTCTGTTTTCTGTTGGTTAGCCAATCCTCTATCCAAGTTAATAAATTGCCCCTAACCCCATGTGATCTTACCTTGTGTATTAACCTTTTGTGCGGCACCTTATCAAATGCCTTCTGGAAGTCCAGATATACTACATCTACAAGATCCCCTTTACCCACCTTGCTTGTCACAGCTTCAAAGGACTCTAGCAAATAGTCAAACACGATTTACCCTTCATAAAACCATGCTGACTCTGATGGATTGCGTTTTAACTTTCTAAATGTCCTGTTATTACTTCCTTAATAATGATTCTCTCAGTCTCTGTCTCTGTCCCTGTGTCCCTATCTCAGTCTCTGTCACTCTCTCCCTGTGTCCCTATCTCAGCCTCTGTCACTCTCTCTCTATCACAGTCTCTGTCACTCTCTCTCTATCACAGTCTCTCTCTCTCCCAGTCTCCCTATCATTTGTTTCTGTCTCTCTCACTGACTCCCTATATCAATCTCTGTCTCTCTCTCTCTATCCCCCTCTCTCAGTCTCTGTCTTTCTCTCTCTGTCATCCTCTCGCAGTCTCTGTCTCTCTCTCGGTCTCTGTATCTCAGTCTCTGGCTTTCTCTCTCTCCTTATCTGAGTCTCTGTCACTCGCTCTCTCCCTATCTCAGCCTCTGTCTCTCTCTCCCTATCTCAGTCTCTGTCACTCTCTCTCTATCACAGTCTCTCTCTCTCCCAGTCTCCCTATCATTTGTTTCTGTCTCTCTCACTGACTCCCTATATCAATCTCTGTCTCTCTCTCTCCGTGTCCCTATCTCAGTCTCTGTCTCTCTCTCTCCCTCTCTCCCTCTCTCAGTCACTATCTCTTTCTCCCTCTCTCCGCATCTCAGTCTCTATCTCTCTCTGTCTCCCTATATCAGTCTCTGTCTCTCTCTCTCTGTCTCCCTATATCAGTCTCTGTCTCTCTCTCTCTGTCTCCCTATCTCAGTCTCTGTCTCTCTCTCCCTCTCTGTCTCTCTCTCCCTCGCTATCCATCTCAGTCTCTCTGTCTCTCTCTCCTCTCTCCCTATCTCAGTCTCTATCTCTCTCTGTCTCCCTATCTCAGTTTCTGTCTCTCTCTCCCTCTCTCCCTCTCTGTCTCTCTCTCCCTCTCTGTCCATGTCAGTCTCTGTCTCTCTCACTCTCTCTCCGTCTCACTATCTCAGTCTCTCTCTCTCCATCTCTCTGTCTCTATCTCTCTCTGGCTGTGTCTCTCTCTTCATCTCTACCTATCTCAGTCTCTGTCACTCTCTCTCTCGCTATCTCAGTCTCTGTCTCTCTCTCTCCCTATCTCAGTCCCTGTCTCTCTCTCTCTCTCTCTCTCCGTCTCCCTATCTCGGTCTCTGTCACTCTCTCTCTCCCTATTTCAGTCTCTGTCTCTCTCTCACCCCCCTATCTCAGTCTTTCTCTCTCTCTCTCTCTCTCTCCCTACCTCAGTCTCTGTCTCTGTCGCTCTCCCTCCCTCCCGATCTCAGTCTCTGTCTCGCTCTGTGTTCCTATCTCCGTCTGTCTCTCTCCCTCTCTCCCCATCTCAGTCTCTGTCTCTCTCTCTCCATCTCAGTCTCTATCTCTCTCTCTCACTCACTCCGTCTCTGTCTCTCTCTCTCCCTCTCTCCCTCTCCCTGTCACCCTATCTCAGTCTCTGTCTCTCTCCCTCCCTGTCTCCCTATCACACTCTCTCTCTCTCTCTCTGTCTCCCTATCTCAGTGTCTGTCTGTCTCTCTCTCTCTCTCTCTCCCGATCTCAGTCTCTGTCTCCCTCTCCCTCTCTCCCTATCTCAGTCTCTGTCTCCCTCTCCCTGTCTCCCTACCTCAGTCTCCCTCTCTCTCCCTCTCCCCTATCTCAGTCTCAGTCTCTCTCCCTATATTAGACTCAGTCTCTCTCCCTGTGTCCCTATCTCAGTCTCGATCTCTCTCTGTCTCCCTATCTCACTCTCTGGCTCCCTCTCCCTGTCTCCCTACCTCAGTCTCTGTCTCTCACTCTCTCTCTCCCTGTCTCTCTATCTCAGTCTCTCTCTCTCTGTCTCCCCATCTCAGTCTCTGTCTCTCTCTCTCGCCCTCTATCCCTATCTCAGTCTCTATCTCTCTCTCCCTCCCTCCGTCTCTGTCTCTCTCTCTCCCCGTCTCCCTATCTCAGTCTCTGTCACTCTCCCGGCGTCCCTATCTCAGTCTCTCTCTCTCTCTCTCTCCCTCCCTATCTCAGTCTCTCTTTCTCTCTCGCCCTTTCTCCTTATCAGTCTCTCTCCCTCTCTCCCTGTCTCAGTCTCTGTCTTTCTCTCCCTCTCTCTGTCTCTGTTGCAATCCGTGTTCCTATCTCCATCTCTTTCCCTCTCTCCCTATCTCAGTCTCTGTCTCTCTCCCTGTCTCCCTATCTCAATCTCTCTCTCTCCCTGTCTCCCTATCTCAGTCTCTGTCTCTCTCCCTGTCTTCCTATCTCAGTCTCTCTCTCTCCCTATCTCAGTCTCTCTCTCTCCCTGTCTCCCGATCTCAGTCTCTCTCTCTCCCTGTCTCCCTACCTCAGTCTCTCCCTCTCCCTGTCTCCCTATCTCAGTCTCTGTCTCTCTCCCTGTCTTCCTATCTCAATCTCTCTCTCTCCCTGTCTCCCGATCTCAGTCTCTGTCTCTCTCCCTGTCTTCCTATCTCAGTCTCTCTCTCTCCCTATCTCAGTCTCTCTCTCTCCCTGTCTCCCGATCTCAGTCTCTCTCTCTCCCTGTCTCCCATTCTCAGTCTCTCTCTCTCCCTATCTCAGTCTCTGTCTCTCTCTCTCCCCGTCTCAGTCTCTGTCTCTCTCTCTCTCTATCTTAGTCTCTGTCTCTCTCTCTCCCTCTCCCCCATCTCAGTTTTTGTCGCTCTCCCTCCCTGTCTCCCTATCGCACTCTCTCTCTCTCACTGTCTCCCTATCTCAGTCTCGGTCTCTCTTGCTCCCTGTCTCCTTTGCTCAGTCTCTCTTTCTCTCTCCCTGTCTCCCTATCTCAGTCTCTCTCTCTCTCTCTCTCCCTATCTCAGTCTCTCTTTCTCTCTCCCTGTCTCCCTATCTCAGTCTCTCTCTCTCTCTCTCTCTCCCTATCTCAGTCTCTGTCTCTCTCTCTCCCTCTCCCCCATCTCAGTTTTTGTAGCTCTCCCTCCCTGTCTCCCTATCTCAGTCTCTCTCTCTCTCCCTATCTCAGTCCCTCTCTTTCTCTCCCTATCTCAGTCTCTGTTGCAATCTGTGTTCTTCTCTCTGTCTCTCTCCGTCTCCCTATCTCAGTCTCCGTCTCTCTCCCTGTCTCCCTATCTCAGTCTCTCTCTCTCCCTATCTCAGTCTCTGTCTCTCTCTCTCCCTGTCTCCCTATCTCAGCCTCTCTCTCTCTCCCTGTCTCCCTATCTCAGTCTCTCTCTCACCCTATCTCAGTCTCTTTCTCTCTCTCTCCCTCTCTCCCTATCTCAGTCTCTGTCTCTCTCCCTGTCTCCCTATCTCTGTCTCTCTCTCTCCCTCTTCCTCCTATCTCAGTCTCTGTCTCTCTCTCCCTCCCTCCCTATTTCAGTCTCTGTCTCTCTCTCTCCCTCTTCCTCCTATCTCAGTCTCTGTCTCTCTCTCCCTCCCTCCCTATTTCAGTCTCTGTCTCTCTCTCTCCCTCTTCCTCCTATCTCAGTCTCTGTCTCTCTCTCTCCCTCTTCCTCCTATCTCAGTCTCTGTCTCTCTCTCCCTCCCTCCCTATCTCAGTCTCTGTCTCTCTCCCTGTCTCCCTATCTCTCTCTCTCTCTCCCTCTTCCTCCTATCTCAGTCTCTGTCTCTCTCTCCCTGTCTCCCGATCTCAGTCTCTCTCTCTCCCTGTCTCCCATTCTCAGTCTCTCTCTCTCCCTATCTCAGTCTCTGTCTCTCTCTCTCCCCGTCTCAGTCTCTGTCTCTCTCTCTCTCTATCTTAGTCTCTGTCTCTCTCTCTCCCTCTCCCCCATCTCAGTTTTTGTCGCTCTCCCTCCCTGTCTCCCTATCGCACTCTCTCTCTCTCACTGTCTCCCTATCTCAGTCTCGGTCTCTCTTGCTCCCTGTCTCCTTTGCTCAGTCTCTCTTTCTCTCTCCCTGTCTCCCTATCTCAGTCTCTCTCTCTCTCTCCCTATCTCAGTCTCTCTTTCTCTCTCCCTGTCTCCCTATCTCAGTCTCTCTCTCTCTCTCTCTCCCTATCTCAGTCTCTGTCTCTCTCTCTCCCTCTCCCCCATCTCAGTTTTTGTAGCTCTCCCTCCCTGTCTCCCTATCTCAGTCTCTCTCTCTCTCCCTATCTCAGTCCCTCTCTTTCTCTCCCTATCTCAGTCTCTGTTGCAATCCGTGTTCTTCTCTCTGTCTCTCTCCGTCTCCCTATCTCAGTCTCCGTCTCTCTCCCTGTCTCCCTATCTCAGTCTCTCTCTCTCCCTATCTCAGTCTCTGTCTCTCTCTCTCCCTGTCTCCCTATCTCAGCCTCTCTCTCTCCCTGTCTCCCTATCTCAGTCTCTCTCTCACCCTATCTCAGTCTCTTTCTCTCTCTCTCCCTCTCTCCCTATCTCAGTCTCTGTCTCTCTCCCTGTCTCCCTATCTCTGTCTCTCTCTCTCCCTCTTCCTCCTATCTCAGTCTCTGTCTCTCTCTCCCTCCCTCCCTATTTCAGTCTCTGTCTCTCTCTCTCCCTCTTCCTCCTATCTCAGTCTCTGTCTCTCTCTCCCTCCCTCCCTATTTCAGTCTCTGTCTCTCTCCCTGTCTCCCTATCTCTCTCTCTCTCTCCCTCTTCCTCCTATCTCAGTCTCTGTCTCTCTCTCCCTCCCTCCCTATCTCAGTCTCTGTCTCTCTCTCTCCCTCTTCCTCCTATCTCAGTCTCTGTCTCTCTCTCCCCCTCTCTCCCTACCTCAGTCTCTCTCTCTCCCTTTCTCCCTATCTCAGTCGCTGTCTCTCTCTCGCTCTCCCTCTCTCCTTACCTCAGTCTCTCTCTCTCTCTACCTATCTCAGTCTCTGTCTGTCTCTCTCTCCCTATATCAGTCAGCCTCTCTCCCTGTCTCCCTATCTCAGTCTCTGTCTCTCTCTCGCTGACTCCCTATCTCAGTCTCTGTCTCTCTCTCTCCCTATCTCAGTCTCTGTTTCTCTCTCTCCCTGACTCCCTATCTCAGTCTCTGTCTCTCTCTCTCCCTGTCTCACTGTCTCAGTCTGTCTCTCTCCGTCTCCCTAACTCAGTCTCTGTCCCTCTCTCTCTCTCTCTCTCCTATCACAGTCTCTGTCTCTCTCTCTCTCTCTCTCTTTCTCTCCTTATCTCAGTCTCTCTCCCTCTCTCCCTATCTCAGCCTCTGTCTCTCTCTCACTCTCTCCGTCTCTGTAACTCTCTCCATCTCTACCTATCAGTCTCTGTCATTCTCTCTCTCCCTATCTCAGTCTCTGTCTCTCTCTCTCTCTCCCAATCTCAGTCTCTGTCTCTGTCGTTCTCCCTCCGTCCCGATCTCAGTCTCGGTCTCGCTCCGTGTTCCTATCTCCATCTCTGTCTCTATCCCTATCTCAGTCCCTGTCTCTCGCTCTCTATCTTAGTCTCCATCTTTCTCTCTCCCTCACCCTGTCTCTGTCTCTCTCTCTCCCTCTCTCCCTATCTCAGTCTCTGTCTCCCTCTCCCTACCTGTCGCCCTATCTCACTCTCTCTCTCTCCCTGTCTCCCTATTTCCCTCTCTCTCTGTCTCCCTGTCTCCCTATCTCATTCTCTCTCTCTCCCTGTCTCCCTATCTCACTCTCTATCTCTCTCCCTGTCGCCCTATCTCACTCTCTCTCTCTCTCCCTGTCTCCCTATCTCACTCTCTCTCTCTCCCTGTCTCCCTATCTCACTCTCTCTCTCTCTCCCTGTCTCCCTATCTCACTCTCTCTCTTGCTCCCTGTCTCCTTATCTCACTCTGTCTCTCTCTCTCCCTATCTCAGTCTCTCTCTCTCTCTCCCACTCTCAGTCTCTGTCTCCCTCTCCCTGTCTCCCTATCTCAGTCTCTGTCTCTCTCGCTCACTGTCTCCTTTCCTCAGTCTCTCTCTCTCTCTCCCCGTCTCCCTATCTCAGTCTCTCTCTCTCTCTCTCCCCATCTCAGTCTCTGTCTCTCTCTCTTGCTCTCTATCTTAGTCTCTATCTCTCTCTCTCCCTCACTCCGTCTCTGTCTCTCTCTCTCCCTCTCCCCCATCTTAGTTTTTGTCCCTCTCCCTCCCTGTCTCCCTATCGCACTCTCTCTCTCTCACTGTCTCCCTATCTCAAACTCGGTCTCTCTTGCTCCCTGTCTCCTTTGCTCAGTCTCTCGCTCTCTCCCTATCCCAGTCTCTGTCTCTCTCCCTCTTCCTCCTATCTCAGTCTCTGTCTCTCTCTCCCTCTCTCAATCCCTGTCTTTCTCTCCCTATCTCAGTCTCTGTTGCAATCCGTGTTCTTCTCTCTGTCTCTCTCTCTCTCCCTATCTCAGTCTCTGTCTCTCTCTCTCCCTGTCTCTTCATCTCAGTCTCTCTCTCCGTCTCTGTCTCTCCCGCCCTCTCTCCCTATTTCATTCTCTGTCTCTCTCTCTCTCTCTCTCTTCCTCCTCTCAGTCTCTCTCTCTCCCTCCCGATCTCAGTCACTGTGTCAATCCGTGTTCCTATCTCCGTCTCTGTCTCTCCCTTTCTCCCCATCTCAGTCTCTGTCGCTCTCTCACTCTCCCTCTCTCCCTACCTCAGTCACTCTCTCTCCCTTTCGCCCCATCTCAGTCGCTGTCGCTCTCTCGCTCTCCCTCTCTCCTTACCTCAGTCTCTCTCACTCTCTACCTACCTCAGTCTCTGTCTCTCTCCCTGTCTCCCTGTCTCAGTCTCTGTCTGTCTCTCTCTCTCTCTCTCTTTCTCTCCTTATCTCAGTCTCTCTCTCACCCTATCTCAGTCTCTGTCTTTCTCTCACTCTCCGTCTCTGTAACTCTCTCCCTCTCTACCTATCGCTGTCTCTGTCACTCTCTCTCTCGCTATCTCAGTCTCTGTCACTCTCTCTCTCCCTATCTCAGTCTCTGTCGCTCTGTCTGTCTCTCCCTATCTCAGTCTCTGTCTCTGTCATTCTCCCTCCCTCCCGATCTCAGTCTCGGACTCGCTCCGTGTTCCTATCTCCATCTCTGTCTCTCTCCCTCTCTCCCCATCTCAGTCTCTGTTTCTCTCTCTCCCTCTCCCTAACTCAGTCTCTGTCCCTCTCCCTACCTGTCGCCCTATCTCACTCTCTCACTCTCTCCCTATCTCACTCTCTCTCTCTCTCCCTGTCTCCCTATCTCACTCTCTTTCTCTCTCCCTGTCTCCCTATCTCACTCTGTCTCTCACTCTCTGTCTCCCTATATCAGTCTCTGTCTCTCTTTCTCTGTCTCCCTATCTCAGTCTCTGTCTCTCTCTCCCTCTCTGTCTCTCTCTCCCTCGCTATCCATCTCAGTCTCTCTGTCTCTCTCTCCTCTCTCCCTATCTCAGTCTCTATCTCTCTCTGTCTCCCTATCTCAGTTTCTGTCTCTCTCTCCCTCTCTCCCTCTCTGTCTCTCTCTCCCTCTCTGTCCATGTCAGTCTCTGTCTCTCTCACTCTCTCTCCGTCTCACTATCTCAGTCTCTCTCTCTCCGTCTCTCTGTCTCTATCTCTCTCTGGCTGTGTCTCTCTCTCCATCTCTACCTATCGCTGTCTCTGTCACTCTATCTCTCGCTATCTCAGTCTCTGTCATTCTCTCTCTCCCTATCGCAGTCTCTGTCTCTCTGTCTGTCTCACCCTATCTCAGTCTCTGTCTCTGTCGTTCTCCCTCCCTCCCGATCTCAGTCTCGGACTCGCTCCGTGTTCCTATCTCCATCTCTGTCTCTCTCCCTCTCTCCCCATCTCAGTCTCTGTCTGTCTCTCTCTCTCTCTCTCCCTATCTCAGTTTCTGTCTCTCTCCCTGTCTCCCTGTCTCAGTCTCTGTCTGTCTCTCTCTCTCTCTCTCTCTGTCTCTTCTTACCTCAGTCTCTCTCCCTCTCTACCTATCTCAGTTTCTCTCTCACCCTATCTCATTCTCTGTCACTCTCTCTCTCCCTATCTCAGTCTCTGTCGCTCTGTCTGTCTCTCCCTATCTCAGTCTCTGTCTCTGTCGTTCTCCCTCCCTCCCGATCTCAGTCTCGGACTCGTTCCGTGTTCCTATCCATCTCTGTCTCTCTCCCTCTCTCCCCATCTCAGTCTCTGTCTCTCTCTCTCCCTCTCCCTATCTCAGTCTCTGTCCCTCTCCCTACCTGTCGCCCTATCTCACTCTCTCTCTCTCTCCCTGTCTCCCTATCTCACTCTCTCTCTCTCTCCCTGTCTCCCTATCTCACTCTCTTTCGCTCTCCCTGTCTCCCTATCTCACTCTCCCTCTCTCCCTGTCTCCCTATCTCACTCTGTCTCTCTTTCTCTCTATCTCTCTCCCTATCTCAGTCTCTGTTTCTCTCGCTCCCTGTCTCCTTTTCTCAGTCTCTCTCTCTCTCTCTCTCTCCCCGTCTCCCTATCTCAGTCTCTCTCTCTCTCTCTCCCCATCTCAGTCTCTGTCTCTCTCTCTCTCTATCTTAGTCTCTATCTCTTTCTTTCCCTCACTCCGTCTCTGTCTCTCTCTCCCTCTCCCCCTATCTCAGTTTTTGTCCCTCTCCCTCCTTGTCTCCCTATCTCACTCTCTCTCTCTCCCTGTCTCCCTATCGCACTCTCTCTCTCTCCCTGTCTCCCTATCTCACTCTCTCTCTCTCCCTGTCTCCCTATCGCACTCTCTCTCTCTCCCTGTCTCCCTATCTCAATCTCTGTCTCTCTCCCTCTCTCCCTATCTCACTCTCTGTCTCTCTCCCTCTCTCCCTATCTCACTCTCTGTCTCTCCCTCTCTCCCTATCTCAGTCTCTGTCTCTCTCGCTCCCTGTCTCCTTTTCTCAGTCTCTGTCTCTCTCTCTCCCTCTCCCTATCTCAGTCTCTGTCCCTCTCCCTACCTGTCGCCCTATCTCACTCTCTCTCTCTCTCCCTGTCTCCCTATCTCACTCCCTCTCTCTCTCCCTGTCTCCCTATCTCACTCTCTTTCTCTCTCCCTGTCTCCCTATCTCACTCTCTTTCTCTCTCCCTGTCTCCCTATCTCACTCTCCCTCTCTCCCTGTCTC
This sequence comes from Heterodontus francisci, assembly GCF_036365525.1. Taxonomy (NCBI): domain Eukaryota; kingdom Metazoa; phylum Chordata; class Chondrichthyes; order Heterodontiformes; family Heterodontidae; genus Heterodontus; species Heterodontus francisci. The sequence continues at coordinate 14,001,111 of NC_090410.1, read as the reverse complement.
CCTATCTCACTCTGTCTCTCTTTCTCTCTATCTCTCTCCCTATCTCAGTCTCTGTCTCCCTCGCTCCCTGTCTCCTTTTCTCAGTCTCTCTCTCTCTCTCCCCGTCTCCCTATCAGTCTCTCTCTCTCTCTCTCTCTCCCCATCTCAGTCTCTATCTCTCTCTCTCTCCCTCACTCCGTCTCTGTCCATCTCCCTCCCTGTCTCCCTATCTCACTCTCTCTCTCTCCCTGTCTCCCTATCGCACTCTCTCTCTCTCCCTGTCTCCCTATCGCACTCTCTCTCTCTCTCCCTATCTCACTCTCTCTCTCTCCCTGTCTCCTTATCGCACTCTCTCTCTCTCCCTGTCTCCCTATCTCACTCTCTGTCTCTCTCCCTCTCTCCCTATCTCACTCTCTGTCTCTCTCCCTATCTCACTCTCTGTCTCTCTCCCTCTCTCCCTATCTCACTCTGTCTCTCTCCCTCTCTCCCTATCTCACTCTCTGTCTCTCTCCCTCTCTCCCTATCTCAGTCTCTGTCTCTCTCTCCCTCTCTCAGTCCCTGTCTTTATCTCCCTATCCCAGTCTCTGTTGCAATCCGTGTTCCTCCCTCTGTCTCTCTCCATCTCCCTATCTCAGTCTCTGTCTCTCTCTCTCCCTATCTCAGTCTCTGTCTCTCTCTCTCTCTCCCTGTCTCCCTATCTCAGTCTCTCTCTCTCTCCCTGTCTCCCTATCTCAGTCTCTCTCTCTCCCTGTCTCTTCATCTCAGTCTCTCTCTCTCCCTGTCTCTCGCCCTCTCTCCCTATCTCAGTCTCTATCTCTCTCCCTGTCTCCCTATCTCACTCTCTTTCTCTCTCCCTGTCTCCCTATCTCACTCTGTCTCTCACTCTCTGTCTCCCTATATCAGTCTCTGTCTCTCTTTCTCTGTCTCCCTATCTCAGTCTCTGTCTCTCTCTCCCTCTCTGTCTCTCTCTCCCTCGCTATCCATCTCAGTCTCTCTGTCTCTCTCTCCTCTCTCCCTATCTCAGTCTCTATCTCTCTCTGTCTCCCTATCTCAGTTTCTGTCTCTCTCTCCCTCTCTCCCTCTCTGTCTCTCTCTCCCTCTCTGTCCATGTCAGTCTCTGTCTCTCTCACTCTCTCTCCGTCTCACTATCTCAGTCTCTCTCTCTCCGTCTCTCTGTCTCTATCTCTCTCTGGCTGTGTCTCTCTCTCCATCTCTACCTATCGCTGTCTCTGTCACTCTATCTCTCGCTATCTCAGTCTCTGTCATTCTCTCTCTCCCTATCGCAGTCTCTGTCTCTCTGTCTGTCTCACCCTATCTCAGTCTCTGTCTCTGTCGTTCTCCCTCCCTCCCGATCTCAGTCTCGGACTCGCTCCGTGTTCCTATCTCCATCTCTGTCTCTCTCCCTCTCTCCCCATCTCAGTCTCTGTCTGTCTCTCTCTCTCTCTCTCCCTATCTCAGTTTCTGTCTCTCTCCCTGTCTCCCTGTCTCAGTCTCTGTCTGTCTCTCTCTCTCTCTCTCTCTGTCTCTTCTTACCTCAGTCTCTCTCCCTCTCTACCTATCTCAGTTTCTCTCTCACCCTATCTCATTCTCTGTCACTCTCTCTCTCCCTATCTCAGTCTCTGTCGCTCTGTCTGTCTCTCCCTATCTCAGTCTCTGTCTCTGTCGTTCTCCCTCCCTCCCGATCTCAGTCTCGGACTCGTTCCGTGTTCCTATCTCCATCTCTGTCTCTCTCCCTCTCTCCCCATCTCAGTCTCTGTCTCTCTCTCTCCCTCTCCCTATCTCAGTCTCTGTCCCTCTCCCTACCTGTCGCCCTATCTCACTCTCTCTCTCTCTCCCTGTCTCCCTATCTCACTCTCTCTCTCTCTCCCTGTCTCCCTATCTCACTCTCTTTCGCTCTCCCTGTCTCCCTATCTCACTCTCCCTCTCTCCCTGTCTCCCTATCTCACTCTGTCTCTCTTTCTCTCTATCTCTCTCCCTATCTCAGTCTCTGTTTCTCTCGCTCCCTGTCTCCTTTTCTCAGTCTCTCTCTCTCTCTCTCTCTCCCCGTCTCCCTATCTCAGTCTCTCTCTCTCTCTCTCCCCATCTCAGTCTCTGTCTCTCTCTCTCTCTATCTTAGTCTCTATCTCTTTCTTTCCCTCACTCCGTCTCTGTCTCTCTCTCCCTCTCCCCCTATCTCAGTTTTTGTCCCTCTCCCTCCTTGTCTCCCTATCTCACTCTCTCTCTCTCCCTGTCTCCCTATCGCACTCTCTCTCTCTCCCTGTCTCCCTATCTCACTCTCTCTCTCTCCCTGTCTCCCTATCGCACTCTCTCTCTCTCCCTGTCTCCCTATCTCAATCTCTGTCTCTCTCCCTCTCTCCCTATCTCACTCTCTGTCTCTCTCCCTCTCTCCCTATCTCACTCTCTGTCTCTCCCTCTCTCCCTATCTCAGTCTCTGTCTCTCTCGCTCCCTGTCTCCTTTTCTCAGTCTCTGTCTCTCTCTCTCCCTCTCCCTATCTCAGTCTCTGTCCCTCTCCCTACCTGTCGCCCTATCTCACTCTCTCTCTCTCTCCCTGTCTCCCTATCTCACTCCCTCTCTCTCTCCCTGTCTCCCTATCTCACTCTCTTTCTCTCTCCCTGTCTCCCTATCTCACTCTCTTTCTCTCTCCCTGTCTCCCTATCTCACTCTCCCTCTCTCCCTGTCTCCCTATCTCACTCTGTCTCTCTTTCTCTCTATCTCTCTCCCTATCTCAGTCTCTGTCTCCCTCGCTCCCTGTCTCCTTTTCTCAGTCTCTCTCTCTCTCTCCCCGTCTCCCTATCAGTCTCTCTCTCTCTCTCTCTCTCCCCATCTCAGTCTCTATCTCTCTCTCTCTCCCTCACTCCGTCTCTGTCCATCTCCCTCCCTGTCTCCCTATCTCACTCTCTCTCTCTCCCTGTCTCCCTATCGCACTCTCTCTCTCTCCCTGTCTCCCTATCGCACTCTCTCTCTCTCTCCCTATCTCACTCTCTCTCTCTCCCTGTCTCCTTATCGCACTCTCTCTCTCTCCCTGTCTCCCTATCTCACTCTCTGTCTCTCTCCCTCTCTCCCTATCTCACTCTCTGTCTCTCTCCCTATCTCACTCTCTGTCTCTCTCCCTATCTCACTCTGTCTCTCTCCCTCTCTCCCTATCTCACTCTCTGTCTCTCTCCCTCTCTCCCTATCTCAGTCTCTGTCTCTCTCTCCCTCTCTCAGTCCCTGTCTTTATCTCCCTATCCCAGTCTCTGTTGCAATCCGTGTTCCTCCCTCTGTCTCTCTCCATCTCCCTATCTCAGTCTCTGTCTCTCTCTCTCCCTATCTCAGTCTCTGTCTCTCTCTCTCTCTCCCTGTCTCCCTATCTCAGTCTCTCTCTCTCTCCCTGTCTCCCTATCTCAGTCTCTCTCTCTCCCTGTCTCTTCATCTCAGTCTCTCTCTCTCCCTGTCTCTCGCCCTCTCTCCCTATCTCAGTCTCTATCTCTCTCTCCGTCTCTGTCTCTCTCTCCCTCTCTCCTGATTTCAGTCTCTCTCCCTATCTCAGTCTCTGTCTCAATCCGTGTTCCTATCTCAGTCTCTGTCTCTCTCTCACTATCTCAGTCTCAGTATCGTTTCCTGTGTTCCTATCACTGTCTCTGTCTCTCTCCCTGTGTCCCTATCTCAGTCTCTGTCTCTCTCCGTCTCCCTATCTCAGTCTCTCTCTCTCCCCATCTCCCCATCTCAGTCTCTATCTCTCTCTCCCTGTCTCATTATCTCAGTCTCTGTCTCTCTCTCTGCCTGTTTCCCTATCTCAGTCTCTCTCTCTCCCTTTCTCCCCATCTCAGTCTCTGTCTCTCTCTCTCTCCCATCTCAGTCTCTGGCTCTCTCTCTCCCTATCTTAGTCTCTCTCTCTCTCTCTCCCTCTCTCAGTCTGTGTTTCTGTCTCCTTCTCTGTCTCTGTCTCTCACTCCCTGTCTCCCTATCTCAGTCTCTCTCTCTCTCCCTCTCTCCCCATCTCTCTCTCTCCCTATCTCAGTCTCTGTCTCTCTCCCTATCTCATTCTTTGTCTCTCTCTCTCCCTATCTCAGTGTCTCTGTCGTTCTCCGTCCCTCCCTATCTCAGTCTCTGTCTCACTCCGTGTTCCTATCTCCGTCTCTGTCTCGCTCCCTGTGTCCCTCTCTCAGTCTCTGTCACACTCCCTGTCTCCTTTTCTCAGTCTCTCTCTCTCCCTGTCTCACGATCTCAGTTGCTGTCTCTCTCTCTCCCTCTATCTCCTATCTCAGTCTCTGTCTCTCCCTCCCTCTCTCAGTCTCTCTCCCTATCTCAGTCTCTGTCTCTCTCCATGTTCTTATCTCCGTCTCTGTCTTGCTCTCCCTCTCTCCCTATCTCAGTCTCTATCTCTCTCTCCCTCTCTCCGTTTGTCTCTCTCTCCCTCTCTCCTTATATCAGTCTCAGTCTCTCTCCCCGTGTCCCTATCTCAGTCTCTGTCTCGCTCCCCGTCTCCCTATCTCTGTTATGTCTGTAAGGTATGATTCCGTGAGTATGACTATGTCAGGCTGTTGCTTGACTAGTCTGTGGGACAGCTCTCCCAACTTTGGCCCAAGCCCCCAGATGTTAGTAAGGGGGACTTTGCAGGGTTGACAGGGCTGGGTTTGTCGTTGTCGTTTCCGGTGCCTCAGTCGATGCCAGGTGGTCCGTCCGGTTTCATTCCTTTTTATTTAAGGGGAGGCAGTGGTGCAGTGGTATTATCACTGGACTAGTATTTATTTATCTTAAATTAATTTATTAATTAGTGCTAGTAATGGTAGTTAGAGGGGTGAATTGCTTCACCTGTGAGATGTGGGAGGTCTGTGATGCTTCCAGCGTTCCGGATACTACATCTGCAGGAAGTGTACCCAGTTGCAGCTCCTCACAGACCGCATGGATCAGTTGGAGCAGCAACTGGATGCACTTAGGAGCATGCAGGTGGCAGAAAGCATCATAGACAGGAGTTTTAGAGAAGTGGTTACACCCAAGGTGCAGGCAGATAGATGGGTGACCGCTAGAAGGGGCAGGCAGTCAATGCAGGAATCCCCTGTGGTTATCCCCCTCTCTAACAAGTATACCGTTTTGGATACGGTTGGGGGGGATGGCCTATCAGGGGAAAACAGCAGCAGCCAGAGCAGTGGCACCATGGCTGGCTCTGTTGCTCAGCAGGGAGGGACAAAGCGCAGAAGAGCAATAGTTATAGGGGACTCGATAGTCAGGGGCACAGATAGGCACTTCTGTGGATGTGAAAGAGACTCCAGGATGGTATGTTGCCTCCCTGGTGCCAGGGTCAAGGATGTCTCTGAACGGACAGGGGGCATTCTGAAGGGGGATGGTGAACAGCCAGAGGTTGTGGTACACATCGGTACCAATGACATAGGCAGGAAGAGTGACGAGGTCCTGCAGGGGGAGTTTAGGGAATTAGGTAGAAAGTGAAAAGACAGGACCTCTCGGGTTGTAATCTCGGGATTACTCCCTGTGCCACATGCCAGTGAGGCTAGAAATAGGAACATAGTGCAGCTAAACACGTGGCTGAACAGCTGGTGTAGAAGGGAGGGTTTCAGATATCTGGACCGTTGGGATCTCTTCAGGGACAGATGGGATCTGTACAAGAAGGACGGGTTGCATCTAAACTGGAGGGGCACAAATATCCTGGCTGCGAGGTTTGCTAGCGTCACTCAGGAGTGTTTAAACTAGTGTGGCCGGGGGGTGGGAACCAGAGCAGTAGGACAGCTAGTGAAATAAATGAGGGGGAACTAGTAAATAAGGCCAGTAAGACTAAGAGGAAGAGCAGGCAGGGAGATGTTGCGGAGCACAGTGGGACTGGTGGTCTGAAGTGCATTTGTTTCAATGCGAGAAGTATAACAGGTAAGGCAGATGAACTCAGAGCTTGGATTAGTACTTGGAACTATGATGTTGTTGCTATTACAGAGACTTGGTTGAGGGAAGGACAGGATTGGCAGCTAAATGTTCCAGGATTTAGAAGCTTCAGGTGGGATAGAGGGGGATGTAAAAGGGGTGGGGGAGTTGCATTACTTGTTAAGGAGAATATCACAGCTGTACTGTGGGAGGACACCTCGGAGGGGTCGTGCAGCGAGGCAATATGGGTGGAGCTCAGGAATAGGAAGGGTGCAGTCACCTGTTGGGGGTTTTCTACAGGCCTCCCAACAGACAGCGGGAGGTAGAGGAGCAGATATGTAGACAGATTTTGGAAAGATGTAAAGGTAACAGGGTTGTAGTGGTGGGTGATTTTAACTTCCCGTATATTGACTGGGACTCACTTAGTGTTAGGGGCTTAGATGGGGCAGAATTTGTAAGAAGCATCCAGGAGGGTTTCTTGAAACAATATGTAGATAGTCCAACTAGGGATGGGGCCGTACTGGACCTGGTATTGGGGAATGAGCCCGGACAGGTATTCGAAGTTTCAGTAGGGGAGCATTTCGGGAACAGTGACCATAATTCCATAAGTTTTAAGGTACTTGTGGATAAGGATAAGAGTAGTCCTCGGGTGAAGGTGCTAAATTGGGGGGAAGGCTAATTATAACAATATTAGGCAGGAACTGAAGAATTTAGATTGGGGGTGGCTGTTTGAGGGTAAATCAACATCTGACATGTGGGTGTCTTTCAAATGTGAGTTGATTAGAATCCAGGACCAGCATGTTCCTGTGAGGAAGAAGGATAAGTTTGGCAAGTTTCGGATACCTTGGATAACACGGGATATTGTGAGCCTAGTCAAAAAGAAAAAGGAAGCGTTCGTAAGGGCTGGAAGGCTAGGAACAGACGAATCCCTTGAGGAATATAAAGACAGTAGAAAGGAATTTAAGCAATGAGTCAGGAGGGCTAAAAGGGGTCATGAAATGTCATTGGCAAACAGGATTAAGGAGAATCCCAAGGCTTTTTATACATATATAAAGAGCAAGAGGGTAACTAGGGAAAGGGTTGGCCCACTCAAGGACAGAGAAGGGAATCTATGTGTGGAGCCAGAGGAAATGGGCGAGGTACTAAATGTGTACTTTGCATCAGTATTCACCAAAGAGAAGGACTTGGTGGATGATGAGCCTAGGGAAGGGAGTGTAGATAGTCTCAGTCATCTCATTATCAAAAAGGAGGAGGTGTTGGGTGTCTTGCAAAGCATTAAGGTAGATAAGTCCCCAGGGCCTGATGGGATCTACCCCAGAATACTGAGGGAGGCAAGGGAAGAAATTGTTGGGGCCTTGACAGAAATCTTTGCATCCTCATTGGCTACAGGTGAGGTCCCAGAAGACTGGAGAATAGCCAATGTTGTTCCTATGTTTAAGAAGGGTAGCAAGGATAATCTAGGAAATTATAGGCCGGTGAACCTTACGTCAGTGGTAGGGAAACTATTAGAGAGGATTCTTCGGGACAGGATTTACTCTCATTTGGAAACAAATGGACTTATTAGTGAGAGGCAGCATGGTTTTGTGAAGGGGAGGTCATGTCTCACTAATTTGATTGAGTTTTTTGAGGAAGTGACAAAGATAATTGATGAAGGAAGGGCAGTGGATGTTATCTATATGGACTTCAGTAAAGCCTTTGACAAGGTCCCTCATGGCAGACTGGTACAAAAGGTGAAGTCAGAAGGGATCAGAGGTGAGCTGGCAAGATGGATACAGAAACAAGAAATGCTGGATTCACTCAGCAGGTCTGGCAGCATCTGTGGAAAGAGAAGCAGAGTTAACGTTTCGGGTCACTGACCCGAAACATTAACTCTGCTTCTCTTTCCACAGATGCTGCCAGACCTGCTGAGTGAATCCAGTATTTCTTGTTTTTGTTTCAGATTTCCAGCATCCGCAGTATTTTGCTTTTATTTAAGATGGATACAGAACTGGCTCTGTTATAGAAGACAGAGGGTATCAGTGGATGGGTGCTTTTCTGAATGGAGGGATGTGACTAGTGGTGTTCCGCAGGGATCAGTTCTGGGACCTTTGCTGTTTGTAGTAGATATAAATGATTTGGAGGAAAATGTAGCTGGTCTGATTAGTAAGTTTGCGGACGACACAAAGGTTGGTGGAGTTGTGGATAATGATGAGGATATAGATCGGTTGGAGACTTGGGCGGAGAAATGGCAGATGGAGTTTAATCCGGACAAATGTGAGGTAATGCATTTTGGAAGGTCTAATGCAGGTGGGAAGTATACTGTAAATGGCAGAACCCTTAGAAGTATTGACAGGCAGAGAGATCTGGGAATACAGGTCCACAGGTCACTGAAAGTGGCAACGCAGGTGGATAAGGTAGTCAAGAAGGCATACAGCATGCTTGCCTTCATCGATCGGAGCATAGAGTATAAAAATTGGCAAGTCATGCTGCAGCTGTACAGAACTTTAGTTAGGCCACACTTAGAATATTGCGTGCAATTCTGGTCGCCACACTACCAGAAGGACGTGGAGGCTTTGGAGAGGGTACAGAAGAGGTTTACCAGGATGTTGCCTGGTCTGGAGGGCATTAGCTATGAGGAGAGGTTGGATAAACCCGGATTGTTTTCACTGGAACGACGGAGGTGGAGGGGCGACATGATAGAGGTTTACAAAGTTATGAGCGGCATGGACAGAGTGGATAGTCAGAAGCTTTTTCCCAGGGTGGAAGAGTCAGTTACTGGGGGACATAGGTTTAAGGTGAGAGGGGCAAAGTTTAGAGGGGATGTGCGAGGCAAGTTCTTTACACAGAGGGTGGTGAGTGCCTGGAACTTGCTGCCGGGGGAGGTGGTGGAAGCAGGTACGATAATGACTTTTAAGAGACATCTTGACAAATACATGAATAGGAAGGGAATAGAGGGATATGGGTCCCGGAAGTGCAGAAGGTTTTAGTTTAGGCAGGCATCAAGATCGGCGCAGGCTTGGAGGGCTGAATGGCCTGTTCCTGTGCTGTACTGTTCTTTGTTCTTTTGTTCTTTGTTCTAGTAACCCAGAGACCCAGGGTATTGATCTGGAGACATGGGTGCGAATCCCACCACAGCAGAAGGTGGAATTTGAATTTAATTAATAAATCTGGAATTAAAAGCTAGTCTAATGATGGCCATGAAACCATTGTCGATTGTTGTAAAAACAAATCAGATTCACTAATGTCCTTTAGGGAAGGAAATCTGCTGTTCTTACCTGGTCTGGCCTACATGTGACTCCAGACCCACAGCAATGCGGTTAACTCTTACATGTCCTCTGAAATGGCCCAGCAAGCCATTCAGTTGTACCTAACCGCTACGAAGTCAAAATCCCACGGATTGTTAGGTTTCAAATCATAGGGATTATTAAAATGTCAGGAACTCCAGGATTGCAAATTCTGCTGGGAGGGACCGGAAAAGGGTAATTTGGCTGATTTCCTCCTCTCTAACCCAGGGGCCCTGATGCCAATTATAGCGCGGCAACTGGCAACAGGCAATCCAGCTGAGATTAGCAAAATTAGCAGGGACTCGGGCTTGTAAAGCTCAGACTAACATTGGGTTTCCTAACAGGAGTAGGCTATTCTACACTGAACCACATGCAGTTCTCCATTAGGTTCCAGAATTGTTCACTTTGCACTTCTCTGCTTAAATTGTGATCGATCTTCCCTCTTAAAGCATTAAAACAAAAAGCCAGCAAGTGTTGCTGACTCGAGTCCTTCCCAGGGGCCAAAAACACACACACAGACACAGAGCAGATTACTCTATGACAGCAATTATTAGTTGTGTCCATCGACACACAGCAACAGGACCACATGCTATTCTAAGAAGAACAACTCTGAGCTGCCTCAGGGTATTTTCCAAAGGGACAAAACTTGACGGGAGTGAAATCAGACTTGGGCGGGATTGGAAAACCAGACAATATCGCAGCCTGAGAGGTGAGTATGTGGAAGGTGCTAACACGTGGAATAATGAGGTGAATAACAGAGATGCCTTTAAGAGGAAGCCATACACATGAAAGGGAAAGGAATAGGAGGTTATGCTGATTGGGTGAGATGAAATGGGCCGGGAGAAGGCTAGAGCAGAGCATAAACACCAACATAAACCTGTTGGGCCGAATGGCCTGTTTCTGAGCTGTAAATTCCATATAGTTCTATGGAATTATCCATCCCGTTTGATAATGGACTTCCATGGAATATTCGGCAGTGGTATAACGAGCAGCTGATGCGATATCGCCTGTTTCCTGTCCCCATCCAAGTCATATTTCACCCCCATTGTGTTTATAAATACAGAAATTAAGAGCAAAATGGCTCTGTCGGACTCTCCCGGGAACAATCCATCTGATCCTCCCTCTCAGCCCAGTATCACAGAATCACAGAATAATACAGTGCAGAAGAGGCCCTTCGGCCCATCGAGTCTGCACCTATGCATTAAAACACCTGACCTGTCTACCTAATCCCATTTGCCAGCACTTGGCACGTAGCCTTGAACGTTATGATGTGCCAAGTGCTCATCCAGGTACTTTTTAAAGGATGTGAGGCAACCCGCCTCTACCATCCTCCCAGGCAGGGCATTTCAGACCGTCACCACCCTCTGGGTAAAAAAGTTCTTCCTCAAATCCCCCTTAAACCTCCCACCCCTCACCTTAAACTTGTGACCCCTCGTAACTGACCCTTCAACTAAGGGGAACAGCTGCTCCCTATCCACCCTGTCCATGCCCCTCATAATCTTGTACATCTCGATCAGGTCACCCCTCAATCTTCTCTGCTCCAGCGAAAACAACCCAAGCCTATCCAACCTCTCTTCATAGCTTAAATATTCCATCCCAGGCAACATCCTGGTGACTCTCCTCTGCACCCCCTCCAATGCAATCACATCCTTCCTATAATGTGGCGACCAGAATTGCACACAGTACTCCAGCTGTGGCCTTACCAAAGTTCTATACAACTCCAACATGACCTCCCTGCTTTTGTAATCTATGCCTCGATTGATAAAGGCAAGTGTCCTATATGCCTTTTTCGTCACCCTATTAACTTGCCTTTCTGCCTTCAGAGATCTATGGACAAACATGCCAAGGTCCCTTTGTTCCTCGGAACTTCCCAGTGTCAGGCCATTCATTTAATACTTCCGTGTCACATTACTCCTTCCAAAGTGTATCACCTCACACTTTTCAGCGTTAAATTCGATCTGCCACTTTTCTGCCCATTTGACCATCCAGTCTATATCTTAATATAGAACATAGAACATAGAACATTACAGCGCAGTACAGGCCCTTCGGCCCTCGATGTTGCGCCGACCTGTGAAACCATCTGACCTACACTATTCCATTTTCATCCATATGTCTATCCAATGACCACTTAAATGCCCTTAAAGTTGGCGAGTCTACTACTGTTGCATGCAGGGCGTTCCACGCCCCTACTACTCTCTGAGTAAAGAAACTACCTCTGACATCTGTCCTATATCTATCACCCCTCAACTTAAAGCTATGTCCCCTCGTGTTTGCCATCACCATCCGAGGAAAAAGACTCTCACTATCCACCCTATCTAACCCTCTGATTATCTTATATGTCTCTATTAAGTCACCTCTCCTCCTCCTTCTCTCTTCCTGTAACCTAAGACACTCCACCTCACTGTTAACCACTCAGCCAATCTTTGTGTCATCCGCAAACTTACTGATCCTACCCCCCACATCGTCATCTATGTCGTTTATATAAATGACAAATAATAGGGGACCCAGCACAGATCCCTGTGGTACGCCACTGGACACTGGCTTCCAGTCACTAAAACAGCCGTCTGTCATCACTCTCTGTCTGCTACAGCTAAGCCAATTTTGAATCCCATGTAGGACCTTGTCAAAGGCTTTGCTGAAATCCATGTAAACTACATCAACTGCACTACCCTCATCTACACACTTGTCACATGCTCAAAAAATTCAATCAAATTTGTTAGGCATGACCTCCCTCTGACAAAGCCATGCTGACTATTCCTAATCAAATTTTGCCTCTCCAAGTGGTGATAGATTCTCTCCTTCAGAATTTTCTCCAATAGTTTCCCTACCACTGACGTGAGACTCACTGGTCTGTAGTTCCCTGGCTTATCTCTACAACCTTTCCTAAATAGTGGGATCACATTAGCTGTTCTCCAGTCCTCTGGCACCTTCCCCGTGGCCAGAGAGGAATTAAAAATTAGGGTCAGAGCCCCTGCAATCTCCACCCTCCCCTCCCACAGCATCCGGGGACACAAATCATCCGGACATGGAGATTTGTCCACTTTTAAGCCTTCCAAAACCTCCAATACCTTCTCACTCCCTATGACAATTTTCTCAAGAACCTCACAGTCTCTCTCTCTAATTTCCATTTCTACATCCTTATTCTCTTGGGTGAAGACAGATATGAAGTATTCATTCAACACCCTACCAATGTCCTCTGGCTCCACCCACAAATTTCCCCCTTGGTCCCTAATGGGTCTTACTCTTTCCCTGGTTATCCTCTTCCCATTGATATACTTATAGAATATCTTAGGATTTTCCCTACTTTTACCAGCCAGATCTTTCTCAGATCCCCTCTTTGCTTTCCTAATTGCTTTCTTAAGCTCTATCCTACACTTTCTGTACTCCACTAATGCTTCCATTGATTTTCTCTCCTTGTATTTGCTAAAAGCCTCTCTTTTCCTACTCATCGTACCCTGAATGTTTTTGGTCATCCATGGTTCTCTGGGCTTGTTGCTCCTACCTATTACCCTATTACCTTTATGGGCGGCACAGTGGCGCAGTGGTTAGCACCGCAGCCTCACAGCTCCAGCGACCCGGGTTCAATTCTGGGTACTGCCTGTGTGGAGTTTGCAAGTTCTCCCTGTGTCTGCGTGGGTTTCCTCCGGGTGCTCCGGTTTCCTCCCACATGCCAAAAGACTTGCAGGTTGATAGGTAAATTGGCCATTAGCAATTGCCCCTAGTATAGGTAGGTGGTAGGGAAATATAGAGACAGGTGGGGATGTGGTAGGAATATGGAATTAGTGTAGGATTAGTATAAATGGGTGGTTGATGGTCGGCACAGACTCGGTGGGCCGAAGGGCCTGTTTCAGTGCTGTATCTGTAAACTAAAGTAAACTAGAGGGAACATGTTGGGCCTGTACCCTCCCCATTTCCTTTTTGACTGCCCCCCATTGCTCTTCTGTAGATTTCCCAACAAGTAACTCTTTCCAGTCTACCTTGGCCAGATCCTGCCTTATTTTACTAAAATTTGCTCTCCCCCAATCCAAAACCTTTTTTTGCAACTTGTCTATTTCTTTCTCCATCACAAGCTTAAATTGTACCATTTTGTGGTCGCTATCACCAAAATGGTCCCCCACCAACACATCAACCACCTGTTCGGCTTCATTCCCCAGAATTAGGTCCAGCACTGCACCCTCCCTTGTTGGATCCTCTACATATTGAGCTAAAAATTTCTCTTGTGTACATTTTAAGAACTCCACTCCATCTAAGCCCTCAACACGATGACTATCCCAATTAATGTTGGTAGGTTGCCTGCTGATTGTTGCAGATGTTACCGAGGCGAGGTTTTTGGTACGCTTGTTTCACACATCATTGAATGCAATTTTTTTTGTTCAAAACGTGCTGATAAAATGGACGATCTGCTGACCTCTTTGCATTGTTCAGCGTAGGCCCCGTCACAACTGGGATCGTTCTCAAGGCAAGTCGCTTACAAGATTCTCACTAAAGCCATATGGACGTGCATCATCGTAGAGAGGTAAATCAACAGGGGACAGATGGTCCTATTATACAACAATGTTTATATTGAATTCATGCCTGGTGTGCTATAAATCTGCTGTGAGCTTTGGAAGCTCAGTGAGCAAATGTGCTACAGCTCTGAGCCACGGAGGCTGGGCAGGTTCAGGAGTTTCTGCTGCATTTTAATCTCACCAAGGGTGGAGAGAGCACCAAATGGAACACCACCTATGGACTCTCGCTGGGCACCATCCAGTTACCACCGCTGGAATACAGTTCTGGAGTCTGACTACAGAGAAGGAGCCCGCTCAGCCCACTGTACATGTGCCAGCTGTCTGATAGATTCATTACTTAGGGCCATTCCCCGTACCTTTTTACCATTTCCTTGTTCAAATGTGGACTCTTTTACCTTTCAATAGCTAATTACAGACTCAGCTCCCACCACGTCCTCTCAATCATCTACTGGACTAGTTGGGATTTTGAAAGTGCAGTTGTAAGTGAATTGGGAGGGAGTTTTTTCTCCGAGCAGACATAGAAGGAAATAAGAAACAAAAACAAAAAGTGCTGGAAAAACTCAGCAGGTCTGGCAGCATCTGTGGATAGAGAAGCAAAGTTAATGTTTCAGGTCAGTGACCTCTCATCAGAACAGGTACTGACAGACCTGCTGAGTTTTTCCAGCACTTTTTGTTTTTGTTTCAGATTTCCAGCATCTTCAGTATTTTGCTTTTATAGCAGGAAGTAAGGTCGGGAGGAGGAGAGGTGATGTGGGTGGACAGCGATGAGAGGGAGCAATCAGCGATGGCCTTACCTGTGATTGATACGATGGGAGTAGTGAGGCTATGTGAGAAGGTTAGGTCAACAGGATGGCCGTGTATATGGACTGTGAAGTTTACATGGTGGGAGAAATTAAGGGAGGATGAGAGGGCAATGAGAGGAGACAGAGAAGATGATGAGTTGAGATTGAAGTCGAAATCACCAAGGATGAGAAGTGACTTGGTGGAGAGGCTGATGAAGTGAAGATAGCTCGGGGAGAAATCTTCTGTGGTACTTGGGTGGGCGGGACCTCATTTGCCTTTAATTTTTTGTTTTCTGTTCTGTTCGATGAAACATGGTGGGAATTCTAGCAGGTGGCTTCTCAGGACCTGCCGGGGCTAAAACTGAGGCGTTGTTTCCCTTATCGTATCGAATGTTGTCAACACCTTGTCTATAAAAGCTTAACCATCATAAAAGATGATGGTTTACAGCTCCTCTCTGCAATGGTGCTACATCACCAAGGCTTTCTCATTCATGTGAAAGCTTGTAAGTCACTTGTGGTTGTGTTGCATGTATCAGGAGTTACAGCTTTATTCCATCTGTAACACACTGTCACCTGCCTAGTGACCCATTGATCTCATTACCATTCCAGCCTGCAAAGGCCAACAGGCAAAAGAATAAATCAAAACTTTCAAACAAATTAACTGCCTGCCTACACATGGAGCCAAAGGAACACTCACTATCAATAAAAAAAAAACAGGACTGAAAGCAGCAAGGCCACTCACTGTAAAGGGTGGTAGGGAGGGACCATCCTTGGTCTCCACATTTAAGGAAGGATATACTTGCATTGGAGACAGTACAGCGAAAGTTCACTAAATTGGTCCCTGCCATGTGAGGGTTGTCCTATGTTGAGAGGCTGTATTGGACCTGTATTCTCTGGAATTTAGAAGAACGTGAGGCGGTCTCATTGAAACATGCAAGATTCTGAAAGGGCTGGATAGGGTAGACACTGAGAGATTGCTTCCGCTGGTCGGTGAATCTAAAACACGGGGGCACAGTCTCAGGATAAGGGGCTGATCATTTACTACTGAGATAAGGAGAAATTATTTCACTCAAAGGGTAATGAATCTTTGGAATTCTCTACCAAGGGTTGTGGATGCTCCATCGTTGGATATATTTAAGGCTGGGATAGATAGATATTTGGTCTCTCGGGGAATCAAGGGATTTGGGGAGTGGATGGGAAAGTGGTGTTCAAGCCTCAGATCAGCCACGATTGTATTGAATGGCGGAGCCGGCTCGGTGGGCCGAATGGTCTACTCCGGCTCCTATTTCTTGTGACCTCTGGAACACATCACCTCAAACGCTGCGAGGCTGAGTTGGTAACACTGCAACAGATGCTTTGCCTGATGTGAAACATGTCGTAACAGAAACTTTATACACCGCACGGAAACAAAATAAAACCTTTGAGAACAAGGCAGGAAGGCACAGCTACTGTTTGAGCCGTGACTCAGTGGGTAGTATTGTTGCTTTGAGTCAGAAGATTGCGGGTTCAAGTCCGACTCCAGATATGTGAGCACATAATCTAGGCAGATACTCCCAGTGCAGTACTGAAAGAGTGCGGTACTGTTGGAGGTGCTATCTTTCACATGTGATGACAAAGCAAGGACCCTGCTTGCCTTCTCAGATGGACTGTAAAACATGCCATGGCATTTCTGGAAGAAGATGCTCTCCCTGGGGTTAATATTTATCCCTCAAACAACACTATTGAAACATATTATCTGGTCATTATCACACTGCTATTTGTGGGACCTTGCTCTACGCGTATTAGTTGCTGCAATTCCTACATTACAACCAGGAAAACACATTAAAAAGTAATTAAGTGCTTTGGGACATCCCAAGGTCATAAAAGACACTATAGAAATACAAGTTCTTTATTTTCCTAGGCAACAGGTGCATTGGATGACTGTCATTCTGGTTACATCATTTCCAATTTGCTGGTGATTGCTCTATAATCTATTAAGGGTCTAGGAAGGGTTATTAAATACCTCGTGCTCCTAACTTGCCTGAAGGGGAGCGGATTCAATAACAACTTTCAAAAGGGGATTGGGTAAAGAATTGAAAGGCAGAAGATTGCAAAGCTACAGAGGAAGAGCAGGGGAGTGGGATGAATTGGACAGACCTTTCAAAGAGCTAGCACAGGCACGATGGACCAAATGGCCTCCTTCTGTGCTGGGTGATTTTATAACAGCTTCCTCCTCTCTTACTCAGCAAAGAGCGTCCACGAGTGTCTCTCACACACCGGTGCCACCTCCTTCCCCTTACTTTAACTGTCAGCCTTTCTCTGAGATAAGGTGGAGATCATGGTGAGTCAAACCTTCCCAAGATCTCTGGATGCCATCCCAAATCCCACTCATTACTTTCCATGGTGTTGCCTTGTCCTGGATAGTTTGGGATGGAACGCCAGATTCGAGCCAACCATCCAGAACATTCCTGCTGCTTCTTTGTAAAGAGCACTCAATTTTATCAGCCGTCTAGGGACAGGGAGAGCCCATAAAACTGTGAGGGAAGGAGGCGAGGAAGGACGGTCTTCCCCCACAGAGGCCAATTGAGGTCTTTAAGTGGCCAATTGATGGTCACTCAAGGGCCTCATCGCGCCACCATTGGCATTTTACCAGCAGCACATACAGAGGTGACCCAGATGGGGATCTGAAGGCGCGAGAGTGCCAGCCGCCACACCAAAGTTCGCGGCAGGCCCTCGAGATTGGAGTTAAGTGTATTTAAATTTAATTAATTTGATTGATTTACATATTTAAATTGTGGTCTCATTGCCTAGCAGCGAGGTGGGGGGGGTGGGGGGGGGGTGCCACCACCGGGTGGATTGGGCTGGCCCCTTCCGTGTTTTGAGGTCCATGGCGAGCTTCATCCAGAACCATCTTCAAACCCCCCCTGTCACAGATCACAATGTCGAGGGTTTGTTAAAATCCAGCCCATTGTGTGTGCGTGTGTACACACTCCGTCGTGTTCACACTCCCATGCAAGTGCGTAAGAGGTTTCAACTCAACACACCGAGATCTCACTCACAGGTCCCCACACTCTGAGATCCTCACTCACAGGTCCCCACACTCTGAGATCCCCACACTCTGAGATCCTCACTCACAGGTCCCCACACTCTGAGATCTCCACACTCTGAGATCCCCACACTCTGAGATCCCCACACTCTGAGGTCCCCACACTCTGAGATCCCCACACTCTGAGATCCTCACTCACAGGTCCCCACACTCTGAGATCCCCACACTCTGAGATCCTCACTCACAGATCCCCACACTCTGAGATTCCCACACTCTGAGATCCCCACACTCTGAGATCCTCACTCACAGGTCCCCACACTCTGAGATCCCCACACTCTGAGATCCTCACTCACAGATCCCCACACTCTGAGATTCCCACACTCTGAGATCCCCACACTCTGAGATCCTCACTCACAGGTCCCCACACTCTGAGATCCCCACACTCTGAGATCCCCACTCTCTGAAATCCTCACTCACAGGTCCCCACACTCTGAGATCCTCACTCACAGGTCCCCACACTCTGAGATCCCCACACTCTGAGATCCCCACACTCTGAGATCCTCACTCACAGGTCCCCACACTCTGAGATCCCCACACTCTGAGATCCTCACTCACAGGTCCCCACACTCTGAGATCCCTACACGCTGAGATCCCCACACTCTGAGATCCTCACTCACAGGTCCCCACACTCTGAGATCCCCACACTCTGAGATCCCCACACTCTGAAATCCTCACTCACAGGTCCCCACACTCTGAGATCCTCACTCACAGGTCCCCACACTCTGAGATCCCCACACTCTGAGACCCCCACACTCTGAGATCCCCACACTCTGAGATCCCCACTCTCTGAAATCCTCACTCACAGGTCCCCACACTCTGAGATCCTCACTCACAGGTCCCCACACTCTGAGATCCCCACACTCTGAGATCCTCACTCACAGGTCCCCACACTCTGAGATCCCCACACTCTGAGATCCTCACTCACAGGTCCCCACACTCTGAGATTCCCACACTCTGAGATCCCCACACTCTGAGATCCTCACTCACAGGTCCCCACACTCTGAGATCCCCACACTCTGAGATCCCCACACTCTGAAATCCTCACTCACAGGTCCCCACACTCTGAGATCCTCACCCACAGGTCCCCACACTCTGAGATCCCCACACTCTGAGATCCCCACACTCTGAGATCCTCACTCACAGGTCCCCACACTCTGAGATCCTCACACTCTGAGATCCTCACTCACAGGTCCCCACACTCTGAGATCCCCACACTCTGAGATCCTCACTCACAGGTCCCCACACTCTGAGATCCCCACACTCTGAGATCCCCACACTCTGAGATCCCCACACTCTGAGATCCTCACTCACAGGTCCCCACACTCTGAGATCCCCACACTCTGAGATCCTCACTCACAGATCCCCACACTCTGAGATTCCCACACTCTGAGATCCCCACACTCTGAGATCCTCACTCACAGGTCCCCACACTCTGAGATCCCCACACTCTGAGATCCCCACACTCTGAAATCCTCACTCACAGGTCCCCACACTCTGAGATCCTCACTCACAGGTCCCCACACTCTGAGATCCCCACACTCTGAGATCCTCACTCACAGGTCCCCACACTCTGAGATCCCCACACTCTGAGATCCTCACTCACAGGTCCCCACACTCTGAGATCCGCACACTCTGAGATCCCCACACTCTGAGGTCCCCACACTCTGAGATCCTCACTCACAGGTCCCCACACTCTGAGATCCCCACACTCTGAGATCCTCACTCACAGATCCCCACACTCTGAGATTCCCACACTCTGAGATCCCCACACTCTGAGATCCTCACTCACAGGTCCCCACACTCTGAGATGCCCACACTCTGAGATCCCCACACTCTGAGATCCCCACACTCTGAGATCCTCACTCACAGGTCCCCACACTCTGAGATCCCCACACTCTGAGATCCTCACTCACAGGTCCCCACACTCTGAGATCCCCACACTCTGAGATCCTTAATCACAGGTCCCCACACTCTGAGATCCCCACACTCTGAGATCCCCACACTCTGAGATCCTCACTCACAGGTCCCCACACTCTGAGATCCCCACACTCTGAGTTCCTCACGCACAGGTCCCCACACTCTGAGATCCCCACACTCTGAAATCCCCACACTCTGAGATTCTCACTCACAGGTCCCCACACTCTGAGATCCCCACACTCTGAGATCTCCACACTCTGAGATTCTCACTCACAGGTCCCCGCGCTCTGAGATCCCCACACTCTGAGATCCTCACTCACAGGTCCCCACACTCTGAGATCCTCACTCACAGGTCCCCACACTCTGAGATTCTCACTCACAGGTCCCCACACTCTGAGATCCCCACACTCTGAGATCCTCACTCACAGGTCCCCACACTCTGAGATCCCCACACTCTGAGATCCCCACACTCTGAGATCCTCACTCACAGGTCCCCACACTCTGAGATCCCCACACTCTGAGATCCTCACTCACAGGTCCCCACACTCTGAGATCCCCACACTCTGAGATCCCCACACTCTGAGATCCTCACTCACAGGTCCCCACACTCTGAGATCCCCACACTCTGAGATCCTCACGCACAGGTCCCCACACTCTGAGATCCCCACACTCTGAAATCCCCACACTCTGAGATTCTCACTCACAGGTCCCCACACTCTGAGATCCCCACACTCTGAGATCTCCACACTCTGAGATTCTCACTCACAGGTCCCCGCGCTCTGAGATCCCCACACTCTGAGATCCTCACTCACAGGTCCCCACACTCTGAGATCCTCACTCACAGGTCCCCACACTCTGAGATTCTCACTCACAGGTCCCCACACTCTGAGATCCCCACACTCTGAGATCTCCACACTCTGAGATTCTCACTCACAGGTCCCCGCGCTCTGAGATCCCCACACTCTGAGATCCTCACTCACAGGTCCCCACACTCTGAGATCCTCACTCACAGGTCCCCACACTCTGAGATTCTCACTCACAGGTCCCCACACTCTGAGATCCCCACACTCTGAGATCTCCACACTCTGAGATTCTCACTCACAGGTCCCCGCGCTCTGAGATCCCCACACTCTGAGATCCTCACTCACAGGTCCCCACACTCTGAGATCCTCACTCACAGGTCCCCACACTCTGAGATTCTCACTCACAGGTCCCCACACTCTGAGATCCCCACACTCTGAGATCTCCACACTCTGAGATCCTCACTCACAGGTCCCCACACTCTGAGATCCTCACTCACAGGTCCCCACACTCTGAGATTCTCACTCACAGGTCCCCACGCTCTGAGATCCCCACACTCTGAGATCCTCACTCACAGGTCCCCACACTCTGAGATCCCCACGCTCTGAAATCCCCACACTCTGAGATTCTCACTCACAGGTCCCCACACTTTGAGATCCCCACACTCTGAGATCCTCACTCACAGGTCCCCATACTTTGGGATCCCCACACTCTGAGATCCCCACACTCTGAGATCCTCACTCACAGGTCCCCACGCTCTGAGATCCCCACACTCTGAGATTCTCACTCACAGGTCCCCACACTTTGAGATCCCCACACTCTGAGATCCTCACTCACAGGTCCCCATACTTTGGGATCCCCACACTCTGAGATCCCCACACTCTGTGATCCTCACTCACAGGTCCCCATACTTTGGGATCCCCACTCTCAGGTTCTCATTCTCACCAATGGTTTCTTTTGCAGGTCCCTAGGCTTTCTGACCCAGTCCCTTCTCAGTTTTCCTCACTGACACCATTTGGCCTGTAGGCAGCTTAAGCCTAAATCTAGATCCATTCTATTCTCAGCAATATTTTGCTAAAGCATAAGTAGATTACAGTTAATCTGTTAAAAGGTACATTTTATTTTGCATTTAACTGTCCAGCCCCTCCGTCCAACTCAACTAGGAATCTCTTGCCAGATTACTGTCTCTGTTAGCCATGGCTCAGTGGGTCACATTCCCAGCTGAGACAGAAGGCCAGGGTTCAAATCTCACTCCAGGGACTTGAACGCGAAATCTAGGTTAGCACCCCCAGTGCAATACTGAGGGAATGCTACTGTGTCAGAGTTGCCTTTTCTCAGATGACACAATGAACTGAGTTTGCCCTCTCAAGTGTGTTGCCTTAAGAGTGATGTCCCTTTAAGAACTCAGTATGCTAATGAGCTAAGTACCAGGGATGTAGTCACATAGCTGGAAGACATAGCCACTCTGCAACAGTAACACCCTAAACAAAGGTTCTGTATATAGTTTGCTCTGAAGTGTATATACTAGATTAGCTGTTAATAAACCTGTTAGAGATCATCAATGAACTGGAATCCATACACTTCATTGTGTTGCATAAAACAACACAAAGAACATATGACATGGTGGCGGATGTGGTGAAAAGACAAGATCTAAGCTTGAAGACCATGGGTAAAACAGCATGACAAAGTGGATATAAGAATCCCTTGACACCATCTTGAAGAGCAAGGGAATTCTCCTTGGTATCTAGGCCGATATTTATCCCTCAACTAACATCACTAAAAACACAGATGATCGGGTCACTTATCTTATTGCTGTCTGTGGGACCTTGCTTTGCACAAAATTTGATAGGTTTCCCCACAACAGTGACTACATTTCAACGTGTATTCCCATATTCCATAACCACTCCCTTTTGCCTTGCACCATCATTCCTTCCCGATCACAAGCATTCCCCTTTTGCTCGTTCCTCCATCCCCACACCCTTTTCCCTGCCTCCATACTTGTTTAAAACTTGTTATATCTTTAACTTCTTCCAGTTCTGAAGAAAGGTCATCGACCTGAAATGTTAAATCTGTTCCTCTGTCCACAGACGCCGCCTGACCTGCCGAGTTTTTTTTCCAGCATTTTCTGTTCTTATCCCTTACAATGTTGGAAAGGCTCGGTGTAATCTACCAGTGTCACACTCACTGATTGCACAATGAGCATCGCAAGGCAAACTCACCTTTGTGGCCGTTTCTAGAAAAGAATAAAGGACATAAAACACCTTCTATAAAATCCCCACAGAGAGTTTCCCTGGAGACTGGTTGCTGTGTGAACTCTCCATAATTAACCTGTCGAGGACACAATGCTTCCCCTGCTGTTTGACTTCATGCTCGAGATACACGGTGACTCAGTGCCCAGTTTGATACTGGTTCTCCAGCTCATATTTGTTTTTAAACCAGGTGGAGACTGTCCCCTCACTGAGCAAAAACATGCTGGGATCTTCCCTGTTCTGAATGCTTGCAGATAGTGACTGGCAGCACCAAGGCACCAGATGCAGAAAGCAGGTTAGGATGGGGTGCCAAGGAAGCACAACAGGAGCCCATTTAAAGAACAAAGTGCCCATCAAGATGAGGGATGTTAGTGCTCTGTCTCCCTACACTATCTCCAAAAACTCTGCATTCCTCCAATTCTGGCCTCTTGCACATTTCCGGTTTCCTTCGCACCATCGTTGGCGGCCGTGCCTTCAGTTAACCAGCACCTACGCTCTAGAATTCCCTCCTTTAAGACACTCTTTAAAGCCTTCCTCTTTGTCCAAGCTATTGGTCACCTGTCCTAATATCTCCATATGCGGCTCGGTGTCAAATTTTATCCGATAACTTTCCTGTGAAGCACCTTGGGGTGTTTACTCTGGTCAGGACGCTATATAAAGGCAAGTGTCGGCAATAAGCACCCACAGGTCAGTTACAATGTGCCAAGATAGTGGTTGAAGCTTTCCAACACTGCGCCCCAACATCAACCTCAATCAGCATCAGCCTGGACCACTGTCACGTCCCCGCTCCCTCCCCGTCACCCCCACCTGCCATCCTGCAGCCACTCTGGATAAGATTCAAATGAAGAACAAATGTAAATAATCATTGCTAAATTAAAATTGCCAAAGTTGCCATGAGGGTCTTAATCTGAGGTTATGGCGGCCATGTTTCCAAGTGTTTGGGAGTTGCACCACCCTCCGATATCAGCAGAGGGTGGGAGAGAGTGGGTGTGTTAGACGTCAAGGTAGGAAACACAAATCAACGGCAAAGCACGTCCCAAAGAGTCAAAAGCTCATATAGTTTCAAATTCTGATCACTGGGTTTTAGTTCTTTTGCATCCTATGGCAGTGTTCTGTTAAACCCTCTACACTCCATGCCCACGAGCAAGTTCAGAGTTCTTCCTTGATTTTCAATAATAGGACAAAGCATCTGAGGCAGAAATTCAATCTCCCAAGTGTTTCTCTGTCATAGCAATTACAGCCTAACCTCTCCCTTGCACTCGGGCCTACTCCCCAGGCGTGCTGATCCATGATAAGTGTCGGCCTTTATAGCTTTTCATCTGGTAACAAGTTCTCCCTTTGTGCTGTAAGGATTCCGGAGTGTGACTCTTTCCCTGTCATGTCTATTGACCAGAGCACACAGTCATACTGTTACCAGATTTGTTCATTACCTGAGGGGAAAGAATCAGATTGAATTTGCATTACTGCTGCCTCGTGTCAACTGCTGTGCATGAAAATATAGCAGAGAAATAAAATGAAGAAAAGTTGGATTATTTTCTTTCCACCTTTCCATCAGATTCCCAGGCTGCGGCCTAGCTTTTCTTCCTGCGTCCCTCAGCTTCCTGCTGGAAGTGCAAAGGTCTCTGATGCTGGAACTAAGCGACCGGTTGTTAGGGTGAGAGGCCAGCATAGTCAACTTGTGTTCTCACCTTCTCTTTTCAGCTCACTGAGAAAGAGGTTCATTAATCTCCCTCAGAGGCTCAGCCATGCCTAGCAGCTGAGGGTGCAGGAAATCAGACACACTAACTCACTTTATACCTACGAGTGCTTTGCCTTCCAACTTCTTCCCATGCCATGCACCATAAGTGGCCAAGGAGATGGGCCTGCAACCAGTCACTGACCATCCACCAATACCAGCCACGAGGAGGTGCACAGGAGTAAGGCTGTGGTACATCTCCCACCTCCCTAGGGTACCTCTTCCCCGAATTCCCCTCCTCCCCCTGGGTTATCTCTCCCTCTCATTTCCCCCTATCCTTAATTGGGGTGCCTGTACATCTAATTGCCCTCCTCTCCCTGGGATATCTCTCGCTCTCATATTCTCCTCTCTCTGGGGGGATTACACCCTCTCATTTCCCCTCTCTCCCTGGGGTATTGTTCCCTTTGATGGCTCTCTCTCTCACGAGGGTACCTTTTCCACTCATTTCCCCTCCCCTCTCTGGGTCTTCCTTTCAGCAGTCAACATTTTCCACAAAGGCAGGATTGAAACCAGCACCTGGCGATTTAAAGGTGCACACACATTCCAGCGAGCCTGCAGAACATGCCCCACCAGTTGCTCCAGATTCAATTTGCCTTTAAAACTCCCCTGTCCATTTTAAACATGTTATTCTTACTGCTTTGTTTTCAATCTACAATTCTTATCTTGCATTGTGTGATCATGCTCCCAATCCTCCCTTTAATATATTTCAGCCTTCACTCAGTTTCCCTGTGGTTTCTGCAATGCCCACTTCTGTGACTGAGAATTCTCTCTGTGTTTGCCCATTCTCTGCCTCTGTTTCTGTGCAGTCATGTGAGCAGAAAGGCACCAGAACTTCTAATTAAAATTTTCCCGAATGTTCTGTGATCTACTTTCTGCTGCTAATGTTTATTTTGTCCTCTCGAGCGCACCAGGACACCCAGAATCGTTTTTTCTCCGCCTCTCTCTTCCTCTGTCTCTTTTACGATTTTCCCTCAGTGTTTCTCCTTCAATCGTTCCTCAACTTGTCTTTCAAAATGCTTCCATTACATTTTTGTTTTTGCGCCCACTTGTTTATCAGGCTCCCTCACGCTTTGGAGCAGAAACACTGGGTGAGACACCCTCTGCCTTTACAGTTGTGAGATTGGTAAACATGGATTTGAATTTCCTACTATTTTGGTCCGTTGAACAATAATGAAAGAAATATGGAAACAACACATTGGCAGGAATGGAGAATACTCAAAGGAAAATAATGGTGTGGAACTAAACATTCTGGGATTTGAATAATATTAATGCCTGGGTTACCTGTCTCTAGATGCAGAAATCAACAAGCGCATGGGTAAGGCTTCCACTGCTATGTTCAGACTGGCCAAGAGAGTGTGGGAAAATGGCGCACTGACACGGAACACAAAAGTCCGAGTGTATCAGGCCTGTGTCCTCAGTACCTTGCTCTACGGCAGCGAGGCCTGGACAACGTATGCCAGCCAAGAGCGACGTCTCAATTCATTCCATCTTCGCTGCCTTCGGAGAATACTTGGCATCAGGTGGCAGGACTATATCTCCAACACAGAAGTCCTTGAAGCGGCCAACATCCCCAGCTTATACACACTACTGAGTCAGCGGCGCTTGAGATGGCTTGGCCATGTGAGCCGCATGGAAGATGGCAGGATCCCCAAAGACACATTGTACAGCGAGCTCGCCACTGGTATCAGACCCACCGGCCGTCCATGTCTCCGTTATAAAGACGTCTGCAAACGCGACATGAAATCGTGTGACATTGATCACAAGTCGTGGGAGTCAGTTGCCAGCATTCGCCAGAGCTGGCGGGCAGCCATAAAGACAGGGCTAAATTGTGGCGAGTCGAAGAGACTTAGTAGTTGGCAGGAAAAAAGACAGAGGCGCAAGGGGAGAGCCAACTGTGCAACAGCCCCAACAAACAAATTTCTCTGCAGCACCTGTGGAAGAGCCTGTCACTCCAGAATTGGCCTTTATAGCCACTCCAGGCGCTGCTTCACAAACCACTGACCACCTCCAGGCGCGTATCCATTGTCTCTCGAGATAAGGAGGCCCAAAAGAAAAAGAAGGCTAAGGGAGTAAACCCTAACAGAAAATCCGGAGCGGAACCCCGTAGGCGGTCATGTGTCACCTTTGGCATGTTTCCGGCAGTTCCTGCAGCCATACTGGTGCCAAACGTCGTGTCCTGCACTCCTTTGGACCCCACCAGAAAGGCCGAGAGGGGGGTTTTGACGACTGGGCAACTCTCAACCTCCATAAATTTGCCCAGGCATGCGCCATGGAGAGGTCACTCCATAATCACTGACCACCTCCAGGCGCGTATCCATTGTCTCTCGAGATAAGGAGGCCCAAAAGGAAAGGAATGCCTGGGTTCTTATCCTTCTGTTTCTCATTATGGTGCCAATACACTGCATCAAATATTAGTAAATAACACAGATATAGTGAGGGGAGCGTGTTCTGCACACTGCCCACTCGGGTCTGGAGTGCGAGACAAGTTGTTCTCTTCATCTCCCCGATGACAACACTAATCCGATGCAGGCACAAATTCCTTCTGTTCTGCATCATTCCATGATATTCCCTCTGTTTCATTTGAGTGCATTAATCTTGCTTCTTCACACTGGCCTTGCTAACTCAAACAACAACCCCTGATGAGAAAACATCTCCCACTGTTTCAAAATAAAAAATCAACACTGTGACAGGCATTTGGTATTCCCTCCTTTCTGTTTTGCTGTCTGGATGTGGATGTCACTGGCAAGGTGGGCACTTACTGACCGTCACCAGTTGTCCCGAGAAGGTGGGTCTTCTCCTTGAACTGCAGCGGTCAGTGTGGTGAAGCTGCTCCCACAAATTGCAGCAATTATCTTTACGACGAAGCATGGGCTTCGGCTACCTCAGGGCCCATGTGGTGTGGGGACTTACTCTTCTCACTGTTTTCAGCCTCAGTGATATCCTGCGTGATGGGTCACTGCCTTTTCCCCTTTGCTTCCCAAATTACTCACCAAATTAGTCAGGCGTTTTACCACGGGCTTCAGGGCCCCGATGTTGGGACCAAAATGGGGGTCCTGAGCCCCCACTCGCTGGCAGTGGGACTGATTCAGCCATTCTTTGCCAAAGGCGGCCTCTTAATTGGCCGCCTCCAGGCATGGGGCCTCCAGCTCCAACAGTCCGACCGGATAGCCGCACGGAGACTGCCTCCATGAAGCCGCTGTGCTGCTGGAAAAATGCCGGCGGGTCAGGAGAATTGCCCTTAGTAGGGCTTTTAATTATTTAAATTGGCTGCCCTTCGTCAACCAGTGGGCACCCCATCCGCACCTGGCCCCACCACTGGGAAACTTCCCAAGCCGTCCCAAGCGGCACCCTGCTGTTTTCCCAGCCCCACCCCTCCCCCCCACGCCTCCCAGCCCACCACCCCGGAGCAGGGAAAAAACCCTGCCCTTGATTTCCCAGTCAGTGATTCCTTCTCCTCTCCTGGAAATCAGCCCTCTTGCTTCATCTGTGCCTCACGCTGAGTAATGGTCAAACGTTGCTCCAGTTGTTGTCCGGTTAGCACTAACCACTTCTCAAACTCCACCTAACATCTCCCTCCCACTATTAGAAGTGCTGCATTCTGAACCTACCCAACACTGAGGTCATCAGCTCCATCTGTCATGACCTTTGCCTTTTGACCTTTTGACTCTTTGGCCTTCCCGGTGATTTAATTCAACTTGTTACCCAACTATGATGTCCCATTTCTTCTCCTGTTTCCACTGGCAGGAGGGTTGGTAGCCAGAGCACAGAGATTTAAGGTAATTGGCCAAAAAAAAAAAAATACAAGGGAACATGAGGAGAATTTTTTTCATGGAACAAGTTGTTACGATTTGGAATGTGCTGCCTGAATGCCTGGTGAGAGCAGATTCAATCATTACTTTCAATGAGGAATTGGACATATAATTGAAAAGGAAAAAGTTGCAGGGCTACGTGGAAAGACCAGGGGGGCGTGGGATTAATCGGATAGCTCTTTCAAAGAGCTAGTACAGGCACAAGGGCCAAATGGCCTCCTTCTGTGCTGCATGATCCTAGAATTCTATTTCCGCCAATAGTCCTTAATCATCCATGAAACCAAGATGTCAGAGTGTTTGGAGCTTGCTCCGTCTGTGCCCACAATTCCTCCCCTAATTGCTTCCGTGCATTCTCAGGCCCAAATAACAAGCCCAAATAAGGTAATTTTGTGGTGACGGAAAGCTGCATTAAATTCTGTAAATCTGGTAACCTTTGGGGTAACATGTTGGGAAATGGCTGGCAAAGCTACCCATTTGTCCTAAAATCCCAACCTTCAGGGAAAGGGAATCAGCCACCTCGAGCCAGTCTGGAATGCATGGGACTTCAGTCAGCTGTGGCTCAGTGGGTAGTACTCTTGCCTCTGAGACAGCAGGTCATAGGTTTAAGTCCCACTCCAGGACTTGAGCACAAAAATCTAGGCTGACGCTTCAGTGCAGCTCTGAGGGAATGCTGCACTGTCAGAGGTGCTGTCATTTGGATGAGATATGACACCAAGGCCCCGTCGTCCCTCTCAAGTGGACGGAAAAGGTCCCACGATGCTATTTCAAAGAAAAGGGGTGTTATCTATCCCCAGTTTCCTGGCCAATAGTAATCCCTCAATCAGCATCACACAACAAAAAAATGATCTGGTCATTGTCACATTGCTGTTTGTGGGAGCTTGCTGTGCAAAAATTGCCTGCTGCATTTCCTACAGTACAACAGTGACAATACTTCATTGGCTGTAAAGCACTTTGGGATGTCTGGAGATTGTGAAAGGTGCCATAAAAATGCAAGTCTTTCTTTTGTTCTTTCAGTCCCACTCTATGTGGCTGTCCGTTGAAGTGGCCGAGCAAGCCATTCAGAACGAGGCCTTGCCAGTGTCACTCACACTATAAGAACCAATTAAAAAGGCATCCCTCACAGACACAGAGCTCTAATTAAACCACCTTGCTCCAGTCTCCACCTTAGAGAAAATCCAATCACCCCAGCCCCTGAGCTTAATGATGCTGTGATACTTCTGAAAACAAATCAATAATGCTGTAAAATTACCACAGTGTAAATCCCTCTGGGTTAGCAAAGGCCTTTCCAAATCGAATTAAGTTAACTATGAAGTTGACATAGAACCACAGAAATTTACAGGTTGGAAAGAGGCCATTTGGTCCATTGTAGATATCCTGAGGAATTTAAGGCTAATGACACTGTCCTGCACTCTCCCACAGTCCTGTAGCTAGAAAGGGGAACTCACTCTACCCTTGAAAAATAAAATGGTCCCTACTTCAAGCAGTCTCTGGGGCAAAGCATTCTGTGATCCAATAGCTCTACAACATTTCCACTGACTTCTCTCTCCGTACTCTCTTTATGACCCCTTGTCACCGATTCCCCCGCCAGAGAAAATTGTTGAAATCTGTTCATCGGGTTCCCTACATCACAAAGATTTGATTGTTGCACAAACCTCTGTCTCTAAATCCAGCCAGTCCTCAAAACACTCACTTAACGAGAGCCTTGCCAGTCTCAACAGCAAAAGAAAATTGCATTTATATAGCACCTTAACATAGTGTTATGATCCTGTAGTTTTTATTTTCTGGGAATTGCAGTGTGCCTTTAAGGCTGGAAAAGGATCCGTACTGCTTTAAGAACCAGCAAGCCTCAGGAGTTAGAGAAAATGCATTTTGGTTGCTGTTGGATACAAGCATATGGAGAGGGGACCAACAAGTTTCAGAGAATGCATCCTGGTTACCCGGCAACAGCCATTCAGGGACCCAGGACCGGATATACGATGTTTTTTTTTATTCATTCATGGGATGTGGGCGACGCTGACCAGGCCAGCATTTATTGCCCATCCCTAATTGCCCTTGAGAAGGTGGTGGTGAGCTGTCTTCTTGAACCACTGCAGTCCATTTCGGGTAGATACACCCACAGTGCTGTTAGGAAGGGAGTTCCAGGATTTTGACCCAGTGACAGTGAAGGAACGGTGATATAGTTCCAAGTCAGGATGGTGTGTGACTTGGAGGGAAACTTGCAGATGGTGGTGTTCCCATGTATTTGCTGCCCTTGTCCTTCTAGTTGGCAGAGTTCGCGGGTTTGGAAGGTGCTGTCTAAGGAGCCTTGGTGCATTGCTGCAGTGCATCTTGTAGATGGTACACACTGCTGCCACTGTGCGTTGGTGAAGGAGGGAGTGAATGTTTGTAGATGGGGTGCCAATCAAGCAGGCTGCTTTGTCCTGGATAGTGTCGAGCTTCTTGAGTGTAGTTGGAGCTGCACCCATCCAGGCAAGTGGAGAGTATTCCATCACACTCCTGACTTGTGCCTTGTAGATGTTGGACAGGCTTTGGGGAGTCAGGAGGTGAGTTACTCGCCTCAGGATTCCTAGCCTCTGACCTGCTCATGTAGCCACGCTATTTATATGGCCACTCCAGTTCAGTTTCTGGTCAATGGTAACCCCGATGATGTTGATAGTGGGGGATTCAGCGATGGTAATGCTGTTGAATGTCAAGGGGAGATGGTTAGATTCTCACTTGTTGGAGATGGTCATTGCCTGGCACTTGTGTGGCGCGAATGTTACTTGCCACTGATCAGCCCAAGCCTGGATATTGTCCAGGTCTTGCTGCATTTCTACATGGACGGCTTCAGTATCTGAGGAGTCACAAATGGTGCTGAACATTGTGCAATCATCAGCGAACATCCCCACTTCTGACCTTATGATTGAAGGAAAGTCATTGATGAAGCAGCTGAAGATGGTTGGGCCTAGGATACTACCCTGAGGAACTCCTGCAATGATGTCCTGGAGCTCAGATGATTGACCTCCAACAACCACAACCATCTTCCTTTGCGCTAGGTATGACTCCAGCCAGCGGAGGGTTTTCCCCCTGATTCCCATTGACCGCAGTTTTGCTAGGGCTCCTTGATGCCATACTTGGTCAAAAGCTGCCTTGATGTCAAGGGCAGTCCCTCTCACCTGACCTCTTGAGTTCTGCTCTTTTGTCCATGTTTGAACCAAGGCTGTAATGAGGTCAGGAGCTGAGTTGCCCAGGCAGAACCCAAACTGAGCATCACTGAGAAGGTTATTGCTAAGCAAGTGCCACTTGAAGACACCTTCCATCACTTTACTGATGAAAGAGAGTAGGCTGATGGGGCGGTAATTGGCCGGGTTGGATTTGTCCTGCTTTTTGTGTACAGGACATACCTGGGCAATTTTCCACATTGCAGGATAGATGCCAGTGTTATAGCTGTACTGGAACTGCTTGGCTAGGGGCGAGGCAAGTTCTGGAGCACAGGTCTTCAGTTCTATTGCCGGAATATTGTCAAGGCCCATAGCCTTTGCAGTATCCAGTTCCTTCAGTCGTTTCTTGATATCACGCGGAGTGAATCGAATTGGCTGAAGTCTGGCATCTGTGATGCTGGGGACTTCAGGAGGAGGCCGAGATGGATCATCAACGCGGCACTTCTGGCTGAAGATTGTTGCAAATGCTTCAGCCTTATCTCTCGCACTGATGTGCTGGGCTCCCCATCATTGAGGATGGGGATATTTGTGGAGCCACCTCCTCCAGTTAGTTGTTTAATTGTCCACCACCATTCATGGCTGGATGTGGCAGGACTGCAGAGCTTAGATCTGATCCGTTGGTTATGGGATTGCTTAACTATGTCTATCGCAAGCTGAGTACGCAGTTTGCACACAGATAGTACTGTATTGCAGTTTCACCAGGTTGACACCTCATTTTGAGGTATGCCTGGTGCTGCTCCTGGCATGCCCTCCTGCACTGTTCATTGAACCAGGGTTGGTCTCCTGGCTTGATGGTAATAGTAGAGTGGGGGATATGCTGGGCCATGAGGTTACAGATTGTGGTTGAGTACAATTCTGCTGCTGCTGATAGCCCACAACGCCTCATGGATGCCCAGTTTTGCATTGCTAGATCTGTTCAAAATCTATCCCATTTAGCACGGTGATAGTGCCACACAACACGATGGACGGTATCCTCAATGTGAATTTGGGACTTCGTCTCCACAAGGACTGTGCGGTGGTCACTCCTACCAATACAGTCATGGACAGAACCATCTGCAGCAGGCAGATTGGTGAGGAAGAGGTCAAGTATGCTTTTCCCTCGTATTGGTTCCCCCACCACCTGCCGCAGACAGTCTAGCAGCTATGTCCTTTAGGATTCGGCCAGCAGTGGTGCTACCAAGCCTCTCTTGGTGATGGACATTGAAGTCCCCCAGCCAGAGTACATTTTGTGCCCTTGCCACCCTCAGTGCTTCCTCCAAGTGGTGTTCAACATGGTGGAGTACTGAGTCATCAGCTGAGGGAGGGCGGTAGGTGGTAATCAGTAGGAGGCTACCTTGCCCATGTTTGACCTGATGCCATGAGACTTCATGGGGTCCAGAGTCGATGTTGAGGACTCCCAGGGCAACTCCCTCCCTACTGTATACCACTGTGCCACCACCTCTGCTGGGTCTGTCCTGCGGTGGGACAGGACATACCCAGGGATGGTGATTGCAGTGTCTGGGACATTGTCTGTAAGGTATGATTCTGTGAGTATGGCTCTGTCAGGCTGTTGCTTGACTAGTCTGTGGGACTGCTCTCCCAACTTTGGCACAAGCCCCCAGATGTTAGTAAGGAGGACTTTGCAGGTTCGACAGGGCTGGGGTGTGCCGTTGTCGTTTCCGGTGCCTTGGTTGATGCCGGGTGATCCATCCGGTTTCATTCCTTTTTATTAACTTCGTAGCGGTTAGATACAATTGAGTGGCTTGCTAGGCCATTTCAGAGGGCATGTAAGAGTTAACCACATTGCTGTGGGTCTGGAGTCACATGTCGGCCAGACCAGGTAAGGACAGCAGATTTCCTTCCCTAAAGGACATTAGTGAACCAGATGGGTTTTTACAACAATCAACAATGCCATCATTAGACTAGCTTTTAATTCCAGATTTATTAATTAAATTCAAATTCCACCTTCTGCTGTGGTGGGATTTGAACCCATGTCCCCAGAGAAATACCCTAGGTCTCTGGGTTACTAGTCCAGTGATAATATCACTGCGCCACCACCTACCCTAATTTTTGAACATCTTTTTCGTTGAAGACAGTCTGTTCTAACAGGACACAGTCAGACAGCTGGTGTTAGCACCTGAAAGAAGAGCCCTCAGCCATTTAAACTGAAGGAAGAGAATTTAGTCTGTTTATTTATTATTATCTCTCAAAATTCTAAAAAAGTCAAACCAAAACAGAGATCTCTGATAATTTAAACTGAAGGATGGTAAGTTGGACTGTGACAATCTTTTATCCCTCAAAAACTCTAAAGTCAGATTGATTCTACTGAAAGTGTTTGCAAGTTGTTAATTGTTGAAATTCATCGCTGTAAGGAAAGCATCACTCACTGCTGGAATTAGACTACGGACTGTTCTACTGTTGAAGAACTTTTTTTCCCCATCCGACGGCTATGAGGACTTCATGCAACATTGGACTGTAAATTTGCAAGCCCTCTATTTTTTCTATTTTAAATGTTGTTTATATCTTCATAATGTTTAAGAATTTAGTTTTACTGATTAGACAGTTACTTTATTGATTTAAAGACATCATGGTTTGGTTAGCCTCATTCAGGGGTTAATAGATGGTACAATTTGGCTGGGTCTTTAATTTGGAAAGTTTTAAGTGATGTGTTAATCTGTGGAGGGACGGGACTGAATTAACAGTGCGTTTCTCCCACCACAATCAGAATCATATATTTTGATTGGGGGCAGTCAGTCAAAACAGTAGTATTATGTCCCAAGGCGCTTCACAGGAATATTATCATATAAAATTTGATCCCAACCCACATAAGGAAATATTAGGACAGGTGACCAAAGGCTAGGTCAAAGGGTTAGGTTTTAAAGGAGAGTCTTGAAGGGTAAAGAGGCTTAGGGAGGGGATTCCAGAACTTTGGGCCTCGGCAGCTGAAGGCACGGCCACCAATGGTAGGGCATAGGAAACCACTGTTACACAAGAGGCCAAAATTGGAGGAACGCCGACATCTCTGAGGGTTAGTGTTGGAGGCGGTTACAGAGATAGGGAGGGCCTAGGCCAAGGAGGAATTTGAAAACAAGGATGAGAATCCCAATCAGCAGATGATGTTAAAGACCTTCTCTGGGGCTGATCAACTTCATCAGGGACAACAATCTGATTGGTCTCCCCTTGTTTGGTACCTTTGCTTATTTATCGGTAGTGTATGAACTTGTATCTTTCCGGATTATGTCCAACATTCCTGATCAGTTGTGCTGGTATTATGCCCAACCTCATTCCTGTCCTATTTTCCCCTTGCTAATGGCTCTCTCGGTTTCTTCAGGTTCATATGTTCCCATTTTCCACCTCAAATTCAGATGCCGACACTGAGTACAAAAGGCAGGAGAGTTTCCCATTCCTCAAACGCGATTATCCTTGCCCCTTTTCTGATGAGTCAAAAGTGTTTTGCATAAAAATGAAAATTCAGATGATTCAATGTCAGAAGTTGGGGCATTTTTAGCCTCTGCCAAGGAATTGGACAATTGTAACAGGGTGGGGGAATGGGGCGATGATGTTTGATGCTACCTCTTGTCGGGATAGGTGACTTCGTAGACTTTGCGTTCTTTTCCCTTCCTTCTTTTAGTATAAAAGAGAAAAAGAACTTGTATTTTGATAACGCCTTTTAAGACGTCAGGCCATTGCAAAGTGCTTTAGCACCAATGAAGTACTTTTTTCAGCGTCATCACTATTAGAATATAAGGAATGTGTTGGCTAATTTTCACACCAGAAAGTTCTCACTAACAGAAATGAAATAAATGGCCAATGTCTGTTTAGTGGTGTTGGTTGAGGGATCAGTTTTGGCCAAGACACATGGGAGAACTCCCCCACTCTTCTTCAAAATAGTGCTATGGGATTTTTTACATTCACTTGAGAGGGTAAAGGGGCCTCGGTTCAACATCTCATCCAAAGGATGGCACCTCTGACAGTGTAGCACTGCCTCAGTACTCCAGTTGGAGTGTCAGCCTATGAAGGATCTTAAAAACAAAGGAAATAGGAACATGAGTAGGCCATTCGGCCCATCAAGCCTGCTCCACCATTCAAACGGATCATGGCTGATCATCTACCTCTATGCCATTTTTCCCTACTATCCCTTAATGTCGTTAGTATCCAGAAATCTATCGACTTCTGTCTTGAGCATGCTCAATGATTGAGCTTCCACAGCCCTTTGGGGTAGAGAATTCCACAGATGCACCACCCTCTGAGTGAAGAAATTCCTCCTCATCTCGGTCTTAAATGGTCTGCCCCTTATTTTGAGACAGAGAAGGATATGAAGTGGGTTCTGAGAACCTCCGCCCTACTCCGCAGCACTAAACTACCCAAGTTTATTTTTTCAGCACCAGTGGTCAAAGCTACAAAAGTGTGCCAAATGGTGGTGCCAGAGGTGCAGAGAGAAGAGTCTCAAGGACAGCATTCAGGATCATTACAGGAGCAGCATGGAGAAGCTCAATTCTGTCTCGTATCTGACTCCCACAAAGCTGGAATTCTATTTTCATTGCTGTCGGATCTCTCCCGTTAATAAGGAACAATACAAGGCCTGTAAATAAATCCAATGAATTCATGTTTATAAGTTTTAACAGAGGATTCAATGGCTCTTTATAAATGGTTTTGATGTGAACTCAAAAGGTCCCTGTCGAATGTCTATCATTTTCTTGTGTGAGGCTATTCTGTGATACAGTGGCCTTGAAGATTGATGAGTAGTATGTCACTCAATTTCCTCTTCAGTAATCTCCACGTCGGTGTCTCTCCTCTCTCTGGATCAGGAGACATCAGACAGCTGATCTCTCTTAGTTCCTCTGCGTGCATTACCACTCCCACATTGTGCCAAGTGTTTACCAGTGTTTTTCATGCCATCCATTCGCCCTCAGGGAGGTAAGATACTGGGCTGTTGAGCTTATGACTACAAGTGGCATTGAGTCTGCAGATGCTCAATTCGCCTTCACGTCAGGGTCCTGGCTGAGGGCTAACATCACATCACCACGGAGACACTTCCACCCCGACTGTCCGCTCCCTGACTCCTTGCAGCAGCAGAGCAGGATTGGCATACAAGTAATAAATTTGTCACATCTAGCAATTGGCACCTGGCATATGTAGGGGCCCATTGTGAAATGTATCTGGGATTTTCTATCATTCAACTTACTCATCCATCAGTTTATACTTTATTAGTTCTTGGGAGCAGGGCATCGCTGGCAAGGCCGGAATTTATTGCACTTTCCTAGTTGCCCTGTGAAGGCAGTGGCTTGCCAGGCCATTTCCCACCCCACCCAACTCCCAGCCCCCTCCACCTCCCTTGAGGTGTCCACCGTATATGGGCCTGAGTATATGCTGGCATACCTGAACCTGAGGACCAGGGTATCGCAATTTCTGTGTGGTGTCCGTCATTGGCCAAATGAGGCCAGGGCCTCGAAATCGCAGCTGCCCTCTTCGGTGCCAGTACAGACTTCTGACCCTAATCTCTTTACTTCTTAGCATACCTGTGCGCTGTCAGAGTCACCGGCGTCAGACTGACTGCTGACTAGTTCCAACATTGCAAAGATAAAGCTTCACCTCTCTTTAAAGATGTCCAATAAAGGGAATTAAAAAGAGGATGTCTCATAACTTCATTTAGATCGTCTGCCAGTTACAGAATTCTTGAATTTGAATTGATTGATTTGACCGCTTGCTGAGGGACCCATTAATCCCTTCCACTCGTCTTAGGAA
The DNA here is from genome assembly GCF_036365525.1 of Heterodontus francisci. Lineage (NCBI taxonomy): Eukaryota > Metazoa > Chordata > Chondrichthyes > Heterodontiformes > Heterodontidae > Heterodontus > Heterodontus francisci. The sequence goes on along the minus strand of NC_090410.1, from coordinate 13,964,208 downwards.
AACCTTCAGGAAATTTAAGCTTATCCAAAACTATTCTAAGGACCCCTGCTGGGAGGAATACACTAAAGCACTGCAATAAACAGGCATTAGCATATTAAACTACCTTCTGCTCCACAGGTAACCTACCAGCACATATTAACACCAAAGAAATAGCCCGTGGTCTAGTAGACTATAATGTATATTCTCTGCAGCTTGAAGAAACAGTTAATAGCAACCAATGTGCACCCTGCAACTGGCAAGAAAGAAGTCAATAAATAATTCATTCATTTTGTCACACCACTAAACTCCTTTCTATCTTTGCCGCTCTTGCCTCTAGACTCAGTCTCAGTCTCCAAACTCAGTTTCTTAGTGCATGCTGAGATCTCTATTGGTAGTGAGCTGAGATAAGGCTGTTATGGCTCTATCACGTGTCGTGAGGCTGGAGGATCTCTTCTGGCTTACTATCCCCAATAAGAGTCAACACTTTACCATCACAGCACATTCTGACAGCACGGCCCTGTCCCAGCGTCTCCAGTGAGCCAACACAAGTCCAATTGTAGCAGAGATGGGAAGAGTACGTCGACACTGCAGGTACTGCTTGACATCTAATGTTCAGCTGAATGTTCAGAGCACCTCATCCCGGTCAAGGAGCTTGAATACGGCTGGCACATCTCTGCCAATGAAATGTGGCTCGGCAAAGCAGACTGACTGAAGGGATGGAGAGATTGGATTATGAGGAACAATTACATAAACTGAACATTTTCTCACTGGAAAAGAGCAGTTTGAGAGGTGATATGATTGCTGCTTTTAGGAGTGTAAAGGGCCTGGATAATGTAGACTATGTCCAGCTGTTTCACCTTGTCCAAAACAGTAGAACCAGAGAACACGGTCTCCTTAAAGCAGAGTAAATTCAAAACTAATTTGAGGAAGCAATATTTCAGTGAGTGAGTGGTCGATCTCTGGAACAGGCTCCCCAGAGAGACAGTGGAAGCTGTTAATATTGATTCATGCAAACGTATATTTGATAGATTTATTTTGGAAAATAATATTTCAGATACAGTATATGTGTCATTTGAGACATGGCATGTGGTGAGTGCACCATGATTGGGAGCAACAGGTAAATTTGGACCAATAGTTCCCAAAGCTCTCCGCCACTGGGAGTTTTCCTCGTGTCAGCTGAATTTTCTTGGTTGGGTTGCGATCCTGACATTGGCCTCAGTTCCAGATTGGGAACCCGGAAGTGGCTGTGGCGGGATGTCGGTCGGGATCTTGCTGGAGGCAGTCAATTAAGCAGCCGCCTCTGGGAAACCTGCCCAATTGAGGGCAGTGGGTGGACCAAGGAAGCAGGGAGGCCCAACAGAAGGGCCTGCAGTGATGTCTAGAGGCAGGCAAGAGACCGCAAGGGCGTCTCAAAATTAAAAATTAAAAATCACGCATGGCCCCATCTATCAGGGGGAGCCCTTCCACAGGATGGCTTGCGGCTGAGGCAGTGGCCGTTGCATCCCAATGGATCCACACTGGAGTGAGTGAGTGGAGGCATTGATGGCCCCCTAGCCTGCCGCCGGGAGGCTGCCTCCAGCTGCCTGCCGGGCTCTGGCCTCAGTGGAAGGCCCATTCACCATCAGGAAGAACCCGACGGCACCCATCGACGTTCCCCAATTGGCCCATTAATGGGACTAATTGTCTACGCTCTGCTGCCGGGTTGATCGCAGCTCCGGCAAGATGGTTCCGAGGCGGGAACACATCGGCTGGCCAACCTGTCGCACTAAATTGCAACTTTGCAAAATTCAGCCCGTCATGGCTGGGCCTTATGTAGACTAATTAACAGAGATCACTTGCCATTAAAAGTCAACAATTCTATTATTGTAGTATCATGCAATTAGCAAAGCTAACTAAAAGGACCTTGGTCTTTTTTCACCTAACACAGAAGGGAGGAAGAATCCTTTCCTTGCAGATGTACAGTGTCCCATGGACAATCAGTGTGGACGTCCATAGTCAGACTGGCCTTGTAGATTGGCTCAAACATCAATCTTTGATCAAGTGGAATTTCCCCTGGTATCAACATTTCTGGTCCCTGAATGGTTTTTGGTTTCAAAGTGGTAAATGTTTCTTTAATTTGATTTGACAGATTGATTGTCAGAGGTGATTTGGTCATATTAAAGAATATTCCAGTTAATATTCTAGATTTACTGCGAATTGCAATTAGAGGGGAAAATGTGATTCTGTAATTATTCAGACCAGTGTAAATTTTCAGCCAGGCTACAGGTTCTAAATTTAACACAAGTAGTGATTAAGAACAAAGTGACGTCTTCATGAACAAAAGGTTGGCTGAAACATGCAACGCCACCCATAATTTTGCCATAGTAACCCGCTCGTCACTTCTAAATCTTCTTTCTCTTTGTGTCCGTTGTTTCCCCGGAATCAGGGAATGTGATTTGGCCTCAGCAGAAAAGGCCCTCAAGAGACCAGCTCCAAGGAAAGCTGCTGCCATGTGGGCCACCTGCAGTCCTGCTCCCTGGGGTGCCATCACACACAAAGCACTGGCCATCTGAACTGCAAGCAGGTTTTATTCCAAGTGGAAATTTGTTGTTGGAGAGTAAGATTGAGAAATAGGTAGAATCACTTCAAGTTCAGTTCCATTTTCCAACCCCAATCTTGACTGGGGCAGGATTTGTGAACGGGTGAGGATTGGGAGGGGGAGGATTTTTGTTCGGGAAACCCAAGAGTTTTGACTCTACGACGCGAGCCCGTTTTATCCAGCACGTCTCCTGCCTGGAAGTCAGCTTGATTGACAGACTTGGCTCCCTGTTGGGTGGGAAATGTTCCAGAGGAGCTCGCAGGTCGGGAGCTGGGATAGTGGAAGCATGAGGCAGGGGGGGGGTGGTGATCATGGATTCCCAGAAGATTGGGTTGAGGCAGGAAGGTCCGATCCTCACTTCTGGGACATCTGATTGAGATGTCTTTGGTTTGGGAGAGGGTCCAGTGGTGGTACGGAAGGTAAGCTTGGTGGGCTGGGAGGAAGCATTCCTGCTTCTCTTAGCCCACAAGCAGTGCAATAAAAACACTTACCTTTTCCACAGAGCAGTGCTCACCTCCCATTAGCTTCAGGGTTTCCCAAAACCTGAGAAACCCAGTCAGCCAGGATTAAACCTGGAAGAATGGTTAAACATGAGGCCCACAGCCTCATTATATTTAATGGCTAACCTGTCTCCGAGGAGTATAGGAAAATCCCTCTCAGATTTCTCTCTCTTCCAGTGGGGTCATCAATATAAAATATTCACTAATAAATCCAAGAGGGAAATCACAAGATATGTCTTTCCCCAGAAAGTGGTGAGAATGTGGAGCTTGCGACCACATAGACGAGTTGAGATGAATACCATAGACGCCTTTCAGGGGAAACTAGACAAGCACATGAGGGAGAAAGGAATAGAAGGTATTGCTAAGAGGGTTAGATGAAGAGAGGTGGGAGGACGCTCGTCTGGAGCATAAACACTGGTGCAGAGCTGTTGGGTCGAATAGCCTGTTTCTGTGCTGTAAATTCTCTGTAATTCAATGCCTGACCTTTGACTGTACCTCCCTACGGCACCCTGGCTGAGATTAGGAGCCTCAACCTGTTGCATTGGGTGTTGGGGCTCCAGTGCATCTCCATCACCTGGGGGTTACTTACTGACCTATCATTCCTTTTAAGAAGACGTTAGGTAGGTAGGTAGGTAACAGTCTCATCGGGTGGGTCACATCAATCACAGGAGAAGGTGGCTGTCAGACGCTCCACATCATCAAAACCCAAGGCAGTGGCGAGATCTGACAGCAGCAGCAGATCTCAGGCAACATTAGTCCCGAGCCCTCTCCCTAATTTATCAGCTTCAATCCTCAGAAGAACTGAACCGACATTTCGATTCCAATTACCATTGGGATTTGTTTTCCACTGGAGACAGAACCTTAGGCTAGCATTCAGAGAATTTCCTCCGCTATCATCTTCCAGTTTTTTTTCTCATCAAAGAAAATTAATTTTCACGGCCCACTGAGCCATTAAAGCTAGTGCCAGTTGTGGCTCAGTTGGCAACACTCTTGTCTCTGAGTCAGAAGGCTGTAGGTTCAAGTCCCACTCCAGGACTTAAACACAAAAATCTAAACTGATAGTCTAGGGGAGGACTGAGGGAGTGCTGCACTGTCAGAGGTGCTGTCTCTTGGATGAGACATTAAACTGAGGCTTGTCAGCCTGGGCAAATGGACACAAAAGATCCCATGGCGTTATTTGGAATATCCCTAGTGTCCCGGCTAATACTTATCCATCACAAAAACAGACTATTCAGTAATTGTCACATTGATGTTTGTGGGAGCTGTTTGTAAATTGGCTACCGCTTTTCCTACATTTTAACAGTGACTACACTTCAACAGTATTTCACTGGCTGTAGAGATGTCCTGAAAGGTACTAATATAAATGCAAGTCTTTCTTTCGATGTCATTGATTCTCTCCCAGAGATTATCAACAACAACAAACATGGGGGGAAGACACAAGACCTGCGATTGACCAACAGACACTGATTCAAAAGCCATGGACTCATGAATTATGACTGTTTCTGTAAATGTTAACTTCTATATTTTTCCTTTACAGCCCATCCAGTTGAGGCAATCTGCACTGAAGTCTCAGGATAGCTGGAGATGGTGGCAATAGTGGTCATGTCACTGGACTAGTAATCCGGTGGCCCAGGCTAATGCTCTGGGAACATGAGTTCAAATCCCACCAGGGCACCTGATGGCATTTGAATTCAATTAGTTAACAAAAATCCAATTAATGAATTAAAAATCTGGAATTAAAAGGTAATGCTGCCGCAAAACTATCGTCAATTGTCATAAAAGCCCATCTGGTTCATTAATGCCCTTTAGGGAAGGAAATCTGCTGTCCTTACCTGGTCTGGCCTACATGTGACTCCAGACCCACAGCAATGTGGTCGACTCTTAACTGCCTTCTGAAATGGCCTAGCAAGCCACTCAGTTCAAGGGCAATTAGGGATGGACAACAAATGCTGGACTTGTCAGCGATGCCCACATCCCATGAAAGAACAAAAGAAAAATTCAGAGAAATAGGAGCATTCCCCAGGATGGTATCTCCCTCCCACCAGCTTCCCCTCCAGCATAATTAGGAGGTGATATCTCATGATAGGTTTCATAGCCAAGGCTGATGTTCAATGAAATACCTTATTTATTTATTTATTTTATTTAGAAATACAGCACTGAAACAAGCCCTTCGGCTCACCGAGTCTGTGCTGACCAACAACCACCCATTTATACTAACCCTGCAGTAATCCCATTATCCCTACCACCTACCTACACTAGGGGCAATTTACAATGGCCAGTTCACCTATCACCTGCAAGTCTTTGGCAGTGGGAGGAAACCGGAGCACCCCACGAAAACCCATGCGGTCACAGGGAGAACTTGCGAACTCCACGCAGGCAGTACCCAGAATTGAACCCGGGTCCCTGGAGCTGTGAGGCTGCAGTGCTAACCACTGCGCCACTGTGCTATCCCTTATTACCCATGAATAGTGTGTGTGTGTATCTGCCCAGTGAGGGAATTCCTCATGAAGACCAAAAGGTTGGGGGGATAGGAGGGGGCTGACGCAGGCCATGGGGGTGATGAAAGGAAAATATTGAGGAAACAGCCTAAGATCCTAATGGAGATGAGGGAGGAAGCAGAGGCCCTAGAAATTATAATTCAGGGCTCGGTTTAGTGTGCTGGAGTGCAGCCAATTTAGTATGCACTGTTAAAAAGGGAGACAGAACTAATCAGGCAATTACAGGCCAGTTAGTTTAGCATCTATGGTGGGGACAATTTGAGAGGCTTTAATTAAGGATAAAATTACCACTTATCCAGAGAGAAAATAGAAGTCGCCGGTATTGATTTCAAAAAGGACGATCGTGCTTGACGAACCTCATAGAATTTTCGGAGGAGATAACAGATATGGTAGATGGAATAGATATAGTATGCATAGTCTTTAGGAGCCTTTAACAAGGTGCCACATTGGAGATTATTAGAGAAGATTAAGGGGGGAAGTTTATGCACTCCCCTGCAGGTGTGGTGGGTGGAAGGGGACGGGGAATCCTGCAATTAGCCGTGTGGTGAGTGGCCCTGTCACCGCACGGGAGGCACGGTAGGAAAAACTATGCAGGCTGCTAGCCGGCTCCGTTTCATTGAAAGGCGTGAACGAGGGACCTGGCATCGGGAAGGGGGGGGTGCCAGCTGAGAACTGCCCTCCTGCCCTTGCTACCAACACCACTCCTCACAGACCCTTCCCCACAATCCCCACCCAGCAAAACCCCTCCTGCCCTGACCTACCTGTGGCCTAGCTCCAGCGCTGCTCCTGGGCCTCGGGTGGGTTCTCCGTCGCCGGCAGCAGCCACCACCTCCTCGGTGGCGCTGCTCTGTTAATGAGCTGCCAGCCTCTGATTGGCCGGCAGCTCTCAGAGGGCGGGACTTCCGTCGTCGGAGTCCTTGATCCTGTGGAAGGCCCACTGCTGTCCAGTTAAGTGCCTAATTGGCACTTGATTCAGCGGGCCTCCCACAGAAGTGGCTTTTCCAGATGTTGAGACCCCTATCACCTGGATATCACCCAGCCTAAGTGTGTGGAATTCAGGGAAGGATTGCAATCCAGATTAAAAATTAATTAGAGGGGCGAAAAACCAAGTAGGATTGGGGGGCTTCCCAGAATGGTTGGAAGTGGTATCCCTTTGGGTTGGGTTTTGAGGTGATGCATTTTGATTATAAAGGTAACAGCCGGAATGGAAGTAGGCTCGGTGCCGTGGGACAGCAGTGGCATTTGGACGTAAAGGTTCACAAGACATTAAAGGCAGCACCTCAGAGTGATGAGACTGTAAAAGAAGCTAATGGCATTCTAGGTATAGAATATTAGAGCCTGGAGGTAATGCTGAGCCTATATAAAATAGCAACAACTTGCATTTCTATATGATTTTTAACATGGTAAATGTCCCAAGGTGAGTAATCAAATAAAATTTGACACTGAGACACAAGATATCAAGACAGGAACGCGGCAGGTTTTATGAAACATCTTAAAAGGAGGCGAGAGAGCTAGCAGAGGGGTTTAGGGAGGGCATTCTAGAGCTTAGGGCCCAGGCAGCTGAAGGCACGGCCACCAATGGTGGAACAATTAAAATCAGGGGTGCACAAGAAGCCAAAATTGGAAAACCCATAGACCTTGGAGGGTTGTAGGGGTGGAGGAGGTTACAGAGATAGGGTGTCTCAAGGCCATGGGGTGATTTGAAAACTAGGTTGAAAAGTGAGGCATTGCCAATGTAGATCAGTGAGAAAAGGGGCAATGGGCGAATGGGGCTTGGTGATAGTTAGGATATGGGGCACCAGAGTGTTGGATGAGTTCAAGTTTATGGAAAATGGGAGGACAACCAAAGCAGGGACTCCGAACTGGGGGAGCATTGGAATAATTGATCTTTAAACCTTAATAAGATCTCAGTTAGAGTTTTGTGTGCAGTATTAGACTTCACCCTATAGGAAAAATACTGAGGTTTCAGAGAGGGTACAGCACAGATTCACAAGGATGCAGCCTGGTAAAATACAAATATGAAGAAAGACTTGAAAATTGTTTTTTTTTCAGTAGAACAATTCAGATTACGTGATGAAATTGTGAAAGGACAGACAGAGCAGATAAAAGCAGACTGTTTGCAGTGGTCGAGGGGCTTGGAAAGATAGGCTGTGGTACAACATTAAATGTGAGATATTGAGAACAGAGGGCAGGAAAAACGTCTTCACACAAGAGAGCTTTGAGGCTATAGAATTCACTTCCACGCTTAGCAGTTGAGGCCGAAACTATTTCAATATTTAAGATTAGATTAGGTGGATGTAGGGGAAGGGGAGGGGGTGTGAAATGATATCTGAACATGCTGGGTAAATATAATTAGGACAATCTCAGGATTGTTACCGGTGCCACGTGCTAGTGAGGCTAGAAACAGGGAGCGAGTGCAGCTGAACACGTGGCTACAGAACTGGTGTAGGAGGGAGGGATTCAGATATGTGGATCATTGGGATACCTTCTGGGGAAGGTGAGACCTGTACAAGAAGGACGGGCTGCATCTGAACTGGAGGGGCACCAATATCCTGGGTGGGAGGTTTGCCAGAGCTCTTCAAGAGGGTTGAAGTGTGTCTATTTTAACGCAAGAAGTGTCAGAAATAAGGGTGATGAACTTAGAGCATGGATCAGTACTTGGAGCTACGATGTTGTGGCCATTACGGAGATGTGGATATCACAGGGGCAGGAATGGATGTTGGATGTTCCGGGGTTTAGATGTTTCAAAAGGAATAGGGAGGGAAGTAAAAGAGGTGGGGGAGTGGCATTGCTAATCAGGGATAGTATCACAGCTGCAGAAAGGGAGTTCATCGAGGAGGGTTTGTCTACTGAGTCATTATGGGTGGAAGTCAGAAACAGGAAAGGAGCAGTCACTTTGTTGGGAGCTTTGTACAGACCCCCTGATTGCAATAGAGACGCGGAGGAACAGATTGGGAGGCAGATTTTGGAAAGGTGCAGAAGTAAGGGCGGCACAGTGGCGCAGTGGTTAGCACCGCAGCCTCACAGCTCCAGGGACCCAGGTTCGATTCCGGGTACTGCCTGTGTGGAGTTTGCAAGTTCTCCCTGTGTCTGCGTGGGTTTTCTCCGGGTGCTCCGGTTTCCTCCCACAAGCCAAAAGACTGCAGGTTGATAGGTAAATTGGCCATTATAAATTGTCACTAGTATAGGTAGGTGGTAGGGAAATATAGGGACAGGTGGGGATGTTTGGTAGGAATATGGGATTAGTGCAGGATTAGTATAAATGGGTGGTTGATGTTCGGCACAGACTCGGTGGGCCGAAGGGCCTGTTTCAGTGCTGTATCTCTAATCTAATCTAATCTAACAGGGTTGTTGTCATGGGTGACTTCAACTTCCCTAATATTGATTGGAACCTCCTTAGTGCAAATAGTTTGGATGGAGCAGTTTTTGTCAGGTGTGTCCAGGAAGGTTTCCTGACTCAATATGTAGATAGGCCGACTAGAGGGGAGACTATGTTGGACTTGGTGCTTGGCAACGAACCAGGCCAGGTGGCCGATCTCTCGGTGGGAGAGCATTTCGGTGATAGTGATCACAACTCCCTGACCTTTACTATAGTCATGGAGAGGGACAGGAGCAGACGGGATGGGAAAATATTTAATTGGGGGAGGGGGAATTACAATGCTATTAGGCAGGAACTGGGGAGCATAAACTGGGAACAGATGTTCTCAGGGAAATGCACGACAGAAATGTGGAGGTTGTTTAGGGAGCACTTGCTGCGACTGCTGGATAGGTTTGTCCCGATGAGGCAAGGAAAGGATGGTAGGGTGAAGGAACCTTGGAGGACAAGAGATGTGGAACAGCTAGTCAAGAGGAAGAAGGAAGCTTACTTAAGGCTGAGGAAGCAAGGATCAGAAAGGGCTCTAGAGGGTTACAAGGTAGCCAGGAAGGAACTGAAGAATGGACTTAGGAGAGCTAGAAGGGGACATGAAAAAGTCTTGGCGGGTAGGATTAAGGAAAATCCCAAGGCTTTCTACACTTATGTGAGGAACAAGAGGATGGCCAGAGTGAGGGTAGGGCCGATCAGGGATAGTGGAGGGAACTTGTGCCTGGAGTCGGAGGAGGTAGGGGAGGTCCTAAATCTATACTTTGCTTCAGTATTCACTAGTGAGAGGGACCTGGTCGTTTGTGAGGACAGCGTGGAACAGGCTGATATGCTCGAACAGGTTGAGGTTAAGAGGGAGGATGTGCTGGAAATTTTGAATGATATGAGGACAGATAAGTCCCCGGGGCCAGACGGGATATACCCAAGGATATTATGGGAAGCGAGGGAAGAGATTGCTGCGCCTTTAGCGATGATCTTTGCGACCTCACTGTCCACTGGAGTAGTACCGGATGATTGGAGGGTGGCAAATGTTGTTCCCTTGTTCAAGAAAGGGAATAGGGATAACCCTGGGAATTATAGACCAGTCAGTCTTACGTCGGTAGTGGGCAAATTATTGGAGAGGATTCTGAGAGACAGGATTTATGATTATTTGGAAAAGCATGGTTTGATTAGACACAGTCAGCATGGCTTTGTGAGGGGCAGGTCATGCCTCACAAGCCTTGTTGAATTCTTTGAAGATGTGACAAAACACATTGATGAAGGAAGAGCAGTGGATGTGGTGTATATGGATTTTAGCAAGGCGTTTGATAAGGTTCCCCATGGTAGGCTCATTCAGAAAGTGAGCAGGCATGGGATACAGGGGAAGTTGGCTGTCTGGATACAAAATTGGCTGGCCCATAGAAGACAGAGGGTGGTAGTAGATGGAAAGTATTCAGCCTGGAGCTCGGTGACCAGTGGTGTTCCGCAGGGATCTGTTCTGGGACCTCTGCTCTTTGTGATTTTTATAAATGACTTGGATGAGGAAGTGGAAGGCTGGGTTAGCAAGTTTGCCGATGACACGAAGGTTGCTGGAGTTGTGGATAGTGTGGAAGGCTGTTGTAGGTTGCAACGGGACATTGACAGGATGCAGAGCTGGGCTGAGAAGTGACAGATGGAGCTCAACCTGGAAAAGTGTGAAGTGATTCATTTTGGAAGGTCAAATTTGAATGCAGAATACAGGCTTAAAGACAGGATTCTTGGTAGTGTGGGGGAACAGAGGGATCTTGGGGTCCATGTCCATAGATCGCTCAAAGTTGCCACCCAAGTTGATAGGGTTGTTAAGAAGGCGTATGGTGTGTTGGCTTTCATTAACAGGGGGATTGGGTTTAAGAGCCGCGAGGTTATGCTGCAGCTCTATAAGGCCCTGGTTCGACCACACTTGGAATATTGTGTTCAGTTCTGGTCGCCTCATTATAGGAAGGATGTGGAAGCTTTAGAGAGGGTGCAGAGGAGATTTACCAGGATGCTGCCTGGACTGGAGGGCATGTCTTACGAAGAAAGATTGAGGGAGCTAGGGCTTTTCTCATTGCAGCGAAGAAGGATGAGAGGTGACTTGATAGAGGGGTACAAGATGATGAGAGGCATAGATAGAGTGGATAGCCAGAGACTTTTTCCCAGGGCGGAAAGGGCTATCACCAGGGGGCATAATGTTAAGGTGATTGGAGGAAGGTTTCAGGGAGATGTCAGAGGTAGGTTCTTTACACAGAGAGTGGTGGGTGCGTGGAATGCGCTGCCAGCGGTGGTAGTAGAAGCAGATACATTAGGGGCATTTAAGCGACTCTTGGATAGGTACATGGATGATAGTAGAATGAAGGGTAGGTAGTTAGTTTGATCTTAGAGTAGGTTAAAGGTTCGGCACAATATCGTGAGCCAAAGGGCCTGTACTGTGCTGTACTGTTCTATGTTCTATGTTCTAATACTCTTGCATGGAGGGAAACGCCAACATGGACTGGTTGGGCTGAATGGCCTGTTTCTTTGTAACTTCTCTATATGTCTATGGATAAAAGCAAATTCTGGCCCAGAAAAGCAAGGTTCGAGGCGACTGGAGCCAGTCTTCACATCCACGGTCAAAAGCACAGCAACAGATCTGTGACATTGTAGATTTTGGGGGTAGACAGCCTTTTCTGGCAACATCTATTTCCCTCTCTAGTTTATCGAGTTTTGAACTGGAGACAGAATTGAGCTTGTGAGCAGAAAATGGAATTATACAACCCAGAAAGAGGCCATTCAGCCCATCATACCTGTGCTATCTCTTTGAAAGAGCTATCCAATTAGTCCCACTTCCCCGCTCTTTCCTGCAAATGTTTCCTTTTCAACTATCACTTGGCACCACCAAACCTGGGGTGCCCCTCTGTGTCTGTCAGGGGGCCCTACTGGGCTTCTTGACTGTTTAACAAGGTGTCAGAATGTTTCTACAGTTCCAGGATTCACTGAGCTAAATGTTCCTTTATATGCCGCTACAGGGTTTTTGACTCCACCTCTCCAACCCTGCCATGTCCCAGGCCCAGTGTTCTGGAATGGTGGTCATTACGTATCCATAGCAACCTCCCAGCAAGGACTCCCGCCAACAAACAGGAGGCTGTCTGTGGCCAGGAGAAAATTGAGGCAGTATTGTAGCAAGACCCTCACTGGGGAACCTTGTAAGGTGGGAGAATATTTAACAGGGGCGGAGGAACCCTGAAGACTGCAATGAAGCTTCTACAGCAGGCCTCAGCGGGTAAGAGCTTGGGTCAAAATTGAGGGAGAGGCAACTGAGGAATAGCTAGACAAGAAAAGGCCAAGTTTGCCTTGTGCCATTCTGGTCATCACATGATAAATCAATAATGGCGTTTTGATTAACGATAACAATCAATCTCTATCAATTAGTCTACAACAAACCCAGACATGAGATGAGGAAAACCCCCATTAGTGGAGAGTTTTGGGTACTACAGGTCCAAAAGTAATTGTTCCTTCCAAGCATGCTACACCCGCCAGGATCTCAAAATGTTTTTTTTTTCTGAAAGAAGTCTATCTAATTTACATTTGAATGAATCAATATTAACTGTTTCCACCATTTCCCTAGTGATTCTGTTCCATAGATTGCCCTCTCGCTTAATGAAATATTACTTCCACAGATTAGTTTTGAATTTACCCCACTTCTAGTGCAGGCCTGTGTCTTCTAGAGGCAGCTACTTGGCCCTATCCCATCACAGAGAGATCCTGAGGCCTTCCCAACATCACCCCAAGGATTAAAGCCAAGCTTCACCTTGCAGTTCCAGGGAGTGCTGGTGAAGAATGGCACAGGGACGGGTTGGGGGCCATCGGCAGTCCCAACAGGGGAAGGAGGTCGAGTGTAGGCCTCACAGCCTGATTCTCCCGATTGTTTCTGCTACTACGTCACCTGATTTGGGGTGGGATAACAGGGCAAAATACAGGCTTAGCGCGTCCTTAATTTGTGCGGTCACACAGGGTGGCGATGTGGCGGGGGTGGGGGGGGGGTAAATAAACAAGAGAATAGTCCCCACCTCCAAACAACAGTACTACTTGCAGGAGAATCTGGAAGCTGCAAGAATTTATGCACCAAGAGTCCCTTAATGTTAACACCCACCATGGAAACCTTCTGAAGATCTTAAACAGATCTGGGAACTCTGAATATTATGGGTTTTCTATTACCTGATTGTGGCTGAAACATTCTGAGTGACAGGCCGTAAACAACATACAATGGCTTTGCAGCAAGCACCCGGTTAAATAGAACGATGTGGAGTGGGACTAAATTGGATTCTCCATGCTGCCTGTCTTGGAATAAATGAGGAAAGCAGTAGCCAATAAGCATTCAACAATTCCAATCAAAAGTAACCTGTTTATCTTTCAACCAAGGCAAATCAATTGGAGGAATCTTATAATCCTAATGTGGCACTAAATTACAAATAATCGTCTGCAAAAGTCCTTGGAAATGTTTTTATCAAACAGGGCCTACACATCCTTATTTAGTCTGGCCTACACATCCAGATCCATAGCAATGACACTTGCTTGACACTTAACTGAAATAGCCTAGCAAACACTCTGTTGTCAAGGCAGTACCTTCTCAAGGGCAATTAGGGATGGGTAATAAATGCTGGCCTAGCCAGCGATGCCCATGAATGAATAATTTCAAAGATATTTCTCTCAAAAAAGACTTCCTGACCTGCGTGTTCTTCAATTATCTGAGTAGTTTAATTAATTTCTAAATATTCTTTCTCTACTTCTCCTGGCTCTTGACTGGAAATTCAGTTCCCTAAGTTCTACCTCATGCTATCACGCACTGTCCTATTCAATGGGTTTTGTGGGAATTCGGCCAGCTTATAATGGGTGTCTAATTGAGCAGTCAGTCGCTTCGGGCCTGCTACGCACAGATCCTCTTTAATGAACTAAGGGCCCAATTACAAGCTCGATGAAGGAGTGTACTGAGGGAGTGCTGCTCTGTCAGGGGTGCCGTCTTTCGGATGAGATGTTAAACCTGCTTTCGCAGGTAGGTGTAAAAGATTCTATGGCACTATTTCAGAGAAGAGCGGGGTGGGGGGGGTGCAGTGGGGTTCTCCCCGACGTCCCGGATAGTATTTATCCTTCATCCAACGTCACCAAAAAACATTATCTGGCCATTGTCACACTGCTGTTTGTGGGAGCTTGCTGTGCATGAATGGGCTGCCTCGTTTCTTACAGTCCAACAGCGGCTACATTTCAAAAATACATAATTGACTGTAAAGCGCTTTGGGTTGTGCTGAGGTCAAGGAAGGTGCTATATAAATGCAAGTCATTTCCTTTCTATATAGTCCATGAGCAACTCCAGTCATTTCCAAAGTAAGCTTGTGAGTAAACTGACCAAAGGAGGCAGCAGAAACCCTGTTCCACAGGATAGTCCAACGTCATCACAAGGGCATCACACAGCAGCAGGACAAGATGGGTGGAAGCACCCTTGCCTCCGTCTTCATTGTGAGGTAATCACCAGAATGGAGGGAGAGGAGACAGATACTCAGCCCTTCCCCTTCATTAGGCAACTCTGGGACTTTCTCATTGTCAGGGTCAACTATCAGTCAACCCACTCCCTCCTATGGCTGAGAACAACGTGCTTTGAGAAAGCATGAGACACTTGTTGGCAGAGTAAACAGAACAGACTTTATTGACATCCAGTATCGGTGATTGATCTACACTGTACACAGAGAGTAGCTTTTTGGTTTATGTATCTTTCTGTAAATAACTGTTGAGAAACATGCTCTTTTATACACCCTATTTGCCTACGTCAAAGGTACATGACACAGATAATAATAATAATTTAGATGAGCACTTGAAACACCATCGCATACAAGGCTACAGGCCAAGTGCTGGAAAATGGGATTAGAATAGATCAGCGCTTGATGGCTGGCACGGACACGATGGGCCGAAGGGCCTGTTTCTGTGCTGTATAACTCTATGACTCTATGAGTTATCTGTTGTTGAATCTTTGGAAAACCGTTTATTTATACAAACGGTCATAGTTCCTTACTTCAAAGAAACTGGGAACAGTAGCATCATGGTTATGTTACTGGACTAGTAGGGATTAATGATTCACATATCTATCTCCAGATATATGAGTTCAAAACCCATCACAGCAGCTGAAGAATTTAAATTCAGTTAAATAAATAAATCGGGCGTAAAAAACTGGTATCAGTAATGTTGATCATGTAACTACCAGATTGTCATAAAAACCCATCTGGTTCACTAATGTCTGTTCGAGATGGAAATCTGCTGTTCTTACCCAGCCTCCATGTGACTCAAAATCCACAACAAAGTGCTTGACTCTTCTTGCCCTCTGTAATCGCCTAGCAAGCCCTCGGTTGTGAAGACAGCGGCTCCCCACCACCTTCTCACAGGCAATTAGGGATGGTCAGTAAATGCCGTCACCCACATCCCATGAATGAAAATTTTCAAAGATAGTTCTCTCAAAATAGACTTCCTGACCTATGTGTTCTTCAATCATTGAGCCGTTTAATTAACAGCTTATTTTCCTAAACATTCTTTCTGTACTATATTTAATGGACCCCTCTGCCTATGTTTATGACGTTAACCATTAAAGTTAAACTTCAATCAGTTGTGTTCAATATCGTCCCAGTCCTTTATTTCCTTGCTTGAGAATTTCTTGGAGATAATAGTCAGACATTAAAAGCAGATGGTAAGCCACGTTTTGTTCTCATGGCACCCGCTGCTATCCTGTTTATATTGGCAAGCCTGCTGTTCTGAGATACTTTGATTATTAACCTTGAACTTTCCACTCACGACTACCCCAGGGCTTAAAGTCAAGGTCCAGAGACTGGTGGTGAGGGGGATGGATGGTAGGCAAAAGAGCTCGAAACCACTTACCCATGGATCAAAATGGACCAGAATTCAATGCTTTTAACCTAAATATTCAGGCTTCATGTACTCATAATAATACTTCCTGAGTAACTACTGCATAAAGCCCCAATTTTAACTCCACCCCCACTTCAGTCACCAGATTCAATCTGCACACGTACCCCATTTTAAGTGATTCAAAGATCAAGGCCTGATGACATCATTCGGAACCCAACGATATTTTAACCAACGGCAGTGAGATAGTTGAAGTGAATATCAGAGGTGTATTTAAGGGGCAGATAGACAAGCATATGGAGGAGAAAGGAGTAAAAGGACATGCTGATGAGGTGAGATGAAGTAGTTGGGGAGGAGGCTTGTGTGGAACATAAACACCGCATGGACCACCAGAGCCAAGTTCCTGTGCTGTGAATTCTAAGTAAATTTTGTGAATCGGCCATTGTTTCTACACTTTTAATGACAGCGCTTTCAGGGCGAAGTTGCCCTCCATCCGAAACCTCTCCTCATCACAATGACTCATTCAAAGCCCCTTCAGAAACTCTGAGCTTGTGTTAAAATGAAGTAGGAGGATCTTTGATAAATGGGCGCCCATAGGTTAGAAGGTTGGACAAAGCTTGGTGAGGTCTTCGATGACGCGGCATTGCAGAATCAGCAGCTCCAGCATTACACATCCAACTTTCACTGCCATTTGGCCCATCGTGTCTGTGCTAGCTCTTTGAAAGAGCTATCCAATTAGTCTAACCTCCCCCCCCCCCCCCCACCCTTGCTTTTTCCTTGCAACCTTGCCATTTTTTCCATTACAAGTATAGATTCTGGCTTTTGTATTTTAGATTAATCTCACAGAAGAGTGCTAGATTCCTACAGTCTCAACAGCAGCTCCACTGGCCCTGACAACTTGTAAATCGTGTTGCGTTGTCTATGGCAATGAGCAGAAAACCCTTCACGTCATGACTTTGATTTAATCGGGGTCTCCCGAGGATCCTCCTCGTCCTTGAGACCTTGTTTAACTGCCGAGACAAACTTTATTAAAACAGGAAACAAGCAAGTGAATATTAATGGTTTAATATTTGCCACAGCTGTAAAGCATCATCAGCTCCTTGTATAAGGAAAATAATAAATGATTCACAATATGTACGTTAAGCAGCATTACTCCATCTTGTTGTTCTATCTTATCGTCCCTTCAGCTCTGGGAGAGTCTGATTAACTTGTACAAGACCTTAGTCAGGCCTCAGTTACAACACTCCTCACACGGTGGGTGACGTTGAGGTTTTGGAAAGGGTGCACAGGGGAACCACTAGTTTAATTCTCAGTTTGAAGCACTTTTGTTATCAAAATAGCCTAAAAGAGCTAGGACTCTACACTCTGGGAAAGTGCTACTAATAGAGTAATTAAGGAGAGACCGGTTCCATTGGTGGGAGGGTCAGTAACCAGAGGACACAGATTGAAACTAATTGGCCAAAGAAGCAGAAGAGGAGATGTGGATAATTTTTCTTTACACAGTGAGTTGTGATCTGGAATGCACTGCCTAAAAGGGTCCTGGAAGCAGATTCAATAGTCATTTTCAAAAGGAATTTGGGATAAACACTTAAATTGGAAAAAACTGGCAAGGCAGTGGGGAAAGAGCAAGTGAGTGGAACTAATTGGATAGCTCTTTCAAAGAGACAGCACAGGTACGATGGGCCAAATGGTCTACTTCCATGCCGAATGAGTCTAGGATTCCATGAAATGTGAAGTGCATAAACTGAAAAACCGATAAAACTGGTTGGCCTCCGGAAACAGGAATTTCGCTGAGCCTGGCAGGAAAGGGTTAACAAGCAAACTTGCAGTGGGCCATTGAACATACCACTTAGCTCCAGCAAGAGTAAAAAAGCAGGATTAAGTCTCCTGGAGATGGACAGAGAGAAGAGAGAGAGAGAGACAGAGGGTGAGAGGAAGACAATGAGAGAGAAACAGACTGAGGGAGAGAGACAGGAGAGAGAGAAAGAGACAAAAGGAGAAAGGAAGGAGACAGACAGAGAGAGACAGGAGGAGGAGGGGGAGAGCGGGAGAGAGATGGGGAGAGAGAGAGAGACAGAGATAGAGGAAGAGGGAGACAGCCAGAGACACAGAGGGAGAGGCAGAGAGAGTGAGACAGAGAGGGGAGAGACAGAAACAAAGTTAGAGAGAGACACAGAGGTAGAGAGAGAGACAGAGCGAGAGACAGAGGGAGAGAGAGACAGAGATGGTGAGAGAGAGAGATAAAGAGACACAGAGAGGAGCAGAGAGAGATACAGAGGAAGAGAGAGCCAGAGAATCAGAGGTAGAGGTAGAGTCAGAGAGAGAAAGAGAGAATCAGAGGTAGAGGTAGAGTCAGAGAGAGAAAGAGAGACGGCAAAAAGAAAAGAGGAATAGTCGACAGGAGAAAACGAGATAATGTTAAACAAAGTGAGCAGTGAGTTGTTACTGATGATTAAAATTAGGTAGAGGAGCTTGTGTCCTGGGAATGAAGGTAATTTCACAGCTCAGTGAAGTGCTCATTTGTCAGTTAAATCCAAATCCATAAAACCTGAATTATTCCTGCAATCTCAATCGCTGGAAAATTCATTTGCCTTAACAGCTCAGGAACCAATCCGAGGGTGAGAGTTTGCTGACTCTCACCACAATCATTAATACAAAACCTCAAAAGTCTCCCAACACTTGTAAAAGGCTGCAATATGCTGCATCACTGCAGGGCTGTCTGCTATATTGGGCCAGAATTTGCAGTAGAAGTAACAGTGAGGCTAACAGCAACTTCCAGCTACCGCACAAGCGCAGTTAAACACAGAAATCCAGAGTTTACATTCTGAGATTCCCTGCTCCTCCAGAAGCTGCAAGATGACCCTATCTCCTCGAGAGACTTAGCACCAAAATACATGGAACAGTGTGAAATTGCTGTATTTACCTGATAATATATATGCACTAAACTCGCCAGAAAACGTTAGGGCTTGTTCACTGCAGTGTATGTACCCTTTTAACAGCATGGTAAGTTAGTCCTAATTATTGCCAAACAACCTTTCTGGCATTGAAAATCAACCTTACCAAGTGTGGAGTCTCATTCCTTCAGCCTTTAATTACGCTTGAACCTTTTTTTTAAAAAATAGAACTGTTTAAATAACTTTTTAAAACTTTTTTCTTTCATCTATTTCTTAATCCAGTCTTTCCCTCTCTTTACTTCATTTTCTATACCTGATTTGACATCAATTCTAGCTGGCACTTCCTGCTTCAGACTCTGTACGGCTCATTGACGATTCTTCAATCTGATTGGTTAAGGAGTTGCTTGTCCTGTTCACACAGGTCCCAGAACCCCTGTGGAGGGTGCTGTGCTTTTTGGATGGTTGGTGGACAGGGAGTCCCAGTATAAATGCCTATAGAAAGTCTGTGGGCAAATGCAAGTACAGCAAACAGCTAGTGGCGTTGGTTTGTCACAGCCCATTTTGTGTGACATGCTTAAGGGCACCAAACTGGAAGTACATAACTGGATGGTATGTTGCCTCCCTGGTGCAAGGATCAAGGATGTCTCGGAGCAGCTACAGGACATTCTGAAAGGGGAGGGTGAGCAGCCAGAGGTGGTGGTCCATATTGGTACCAACGACATAGGCAGGAAGAGAGATGAGGTCCTGCAAAGTGAAAATAGGGAGTTAGGCAGAAGGTTAAAAAGCAGGACCTCTAGGGTTGTAATCTCAGGATTCGTCCCTGTGCCACGTGCTAGTGAGGGTAGGAATTGGAGGATAAGGCAAATGAATGTGTGGCTGAAGAGCTGATGTCGGCAGGAGGGCTTCAGCTACTTGGATCATTGGGATCTCTTCTGGTGCAGAGGTGACCTGTACAAGAGGGACGGGTTGCATCTAAACTGGAGGGGGACCAATATCCTGGCGGGGAGGTTTAATCGTACTACTCGGGAGGGTTTAAACTAGTCTTGCAGGGGGGTGGGACCCAAAGTAGTAGTCTCTCCGATGAGATAGTTGAGGCAAATGTCGAGGTTAAAGCAAGCAAGTCCAGTAGGCAGGCCGGGCAGGGGCAGGACAGGGAGCGTGGAGGGTCTGGTCGGCTAAACTGCATTTACTTTAATGCAAGAAGCCTTACAGGTAAGGCAGATGAACTCAGAGCATGGATCGGTACATGGGATTGTGATATTATAGCTATTACGGAAACGTGGTTGAGGGATGGGCAGGACTGGCAGCTCAATGTTCCAGGGTACCGATGCTTCCGGCGTGACAGAGGTGGAGGTAAGAGAGGAGGGGGAGTTGCACTATTGATTAGGGAGAATATCACTGCAGTACTTAGAGAGGATATCCCGGGGGGAATGTCCAGCGAGGCCATATGGGGAGAACTTAGAAATAAGAAAGGGGTGATCACTTTGATGGGATTATACTAGAGGCCCCCCAATAGTCAGAGGGGAGTGGAGGAGCATATATGTAGGGAAATCACAGATAGGTGTAGGAATTATAGGGTTGTAATAGTAGGTGATTTTAACTTCCCTAATATTGACTGGGACTGCCTTAGTGCTAAGGGATCAGATGGGGAAGAATTGGTTAAGTGTGTCCAGGTTAGTTTTCTGAAGCAGTATGTGGATAGCCCTACCAGAGAAGGGGCTACACTCGACCTCCTCTTAAGAAATCAGGATAGACAGGTGGTTGATGTATCAGTGGGGGAGCATTTTGGGACCAGTGACCATAACTCTATTAGCTTCAAGATAGTTATGGAAAAGGATAGGACTGGTCCTCAGGTTGAAGTCCTAAATTGGGGGAAGGCTAATTTCGATGGCATCAGACAGGAACTCTCAAAAGTTAAATGGGAGAGGCTGTTTACAGGTAAAGGGACGTCTGGCAAGAGGGAGGCTTTTAAAAGAGAGATAGGAAGAATTCAGGGCCAGCATGTTCCTGTTAGATGGAAGGGCAAGGCTGGCAAGTTTAGGGAACCTTGGTTGACGTGGGATATTGAGGGTCTGGTCAGGAAAAGAAGGAGGCATATGTCAGGTATAGGCAGCTGGTATCGAGCAAGTCCCTCGAAGAGGATAGGGGATGTAGGACTACACTTAAGAAGGAAATTAGGAGGGCGAAAAGGGGCCATGAGATTTCCTTGGCAGATAAGATAAAGGAGCATCCTAAAAGATTCTATAAGTATATTAAGAGTAAAAGGATAGCTAGGGAGAGAGTATGTCCCCTTAAGGATCACTATGGCAATCTATGTGTGGAGCCACGGGAAATGGGCGAGATCTTAAATGAATATTTCTCGTTCGTATTTACCGTGGAGTAGGACATGGAAGTTAATGAGTTCAAGGGAGGGAACAGCGATATCCTGGAGCATATCAACATTACAAAGGAGGAGGTGTTGGAGGTTTTGAAGCGCATTAAGGTGGAGAAATCCCCAGGGCCTGACCAGGTGTATCCTAGGATGCTATGGGAAGCAAGGGAGGAGATTGCTGGGGCCCTGGCAGAGATTTTTGTATCATCGTTAGCCACGGGTGAGGTACCGGAAGACTGGAGGATAGCTAATGTTGTGCCTTTATTTAAGAAGGGCAGCAGGGATAAGCCAGGGAACTACAGGCCGGTGAGCTTTACATCAGTGGTGGGAAAGTTATTGGAAGGGATTCTGAGAGACAGGATTTATATGCATTTGGAAAGGCATCGTCTGATTAGGGATAGTCAGCATGGCTTTGTGCGTGGGAAATCATGTCTCACGAATTTGATTGAGTTTTTCGAGGAGGTGACCAAGAGGATTGACGAGGACAGGGCGATGGATGTTGTCTACATGGACTTTAGCAAGGCCTTTGACAAGGTCCCGCATGGTAGGCTGGTCCAGAAGGTTCGAACATATGGGATCCAGGGTGAGCTAGCAAATTGGATACAAAATTGGCTTGGTGACAGAAGGCAGAGGGTGGTATTGAAGGGTTGTTTTTCCGATTGGAGGCCAGTGACCAGTGGTGTGCCGCAGGGATTGGTGCTGGGCCCTCTGTTGTTTGTCATATATATTAATGACTTGGATGTGAATGTAGGGGGCATGATTAGTAAGTTTGCAGATGACACCAAAACTGGTGGTATAGTGGACAGTGAAGAAGGTTGTCTCAGGTTACAACAGGATATAGATCAACTGGGAAAGTGGGCAAGGGATTGGCAAATGGAATTTAATGCAGACAAGTGTGAAGTGATGCATTTTGGGAAGATAAACCTGGGCAGGACATATACAGTGAATGGCAGGGCCCTGGGGAGTGTTGTTGAGCAGAGCGACCTTGGGGTGCAAGTACATAGTTCCCTGAAAGTGCCAACACGGGTAGACAGGGTGATGAAGAAGGCGTAAGGCATGCTTGCCTTCATCGGCCGAGGCATTGAGTACAAGAGTTGGGACGTCATGTTACAGTTGTACATAATGTTGGTTAGGTCGCATTTGGAGTACTGTGTGCAGTTATGGTTGCCGCACTACAGGAAAGATGTGATTAAGCTAGAGAGGGTGCAGAAAAGATTCACGAAGATGTTGCCTGGTTTGGAGGGCTTGAGTTATAAAGAGAGATTGGATAGGCTGGGTCTGTTTTCCCTGGAGCGAAGGAGGCTGAGAGGGGACATGATAGAGGTATATAAAATTATGAGGCATAGACAGGGTAGATAGCCAGAATCTGTTTCCCATGGTAGGGGTGACTAAAACTAGAGGGCATAGATTTAAGGTGAGAGGGAGGAGGTTTAAAGGGGATCAAAGGGGTAAATTTTTCACACAAAGAATAGTGGGTATCTGGAATGAGCTGCCTGAGGAGGTGGTGGAGGCAGGAAAATTGCAACATTTAAGAGGCATCTGGACAGGTACTTGAATGAGCAAGGCATAGAGGGATATGGAATTAATGCAGGCAGGTGGGATTAGTATAGATAGGCATTATGGTTGGCATGGACGCGGTGGGCCTGTTTCTATGCTGTACGGCTCTATGACTCTATAACAGGACACAGGGCATTGAGAGATCAACACACGGTTGGACAAATGGACATGACCCTCCTCCCTCTGAATTTCTGATCTCCACTGTGGAGACTTGTCAAGCAAAGCCTAGGTTCTTCCCTGCAGTACAGCACTAGCTGTGACTCTGGGCTTCCTATGTTGATGTCAACCTAGTGTTAGCACGTAGCACAGAATTACCAACCTGTCAGGTTTGGGCACTCAGGGTAAGAATGGTCTCCAGATCAGTGATCGGGTGGGCTAAAGACACAGTCTGTTCAGCCAAACAATAAATGCCCTGACAGAGCAGCAGAGCTCTCTAAATCTTTCACAAATATGCATTGTTATGGCAAGGCTGTTTGTCAAATTATAATGTTAGTGATTTTGTCACAAATGCCAATTAAGATGCCTTACCTCTTTCGTGCAGGTTTGTGGTTTAGTTTTAAATCACTCCCATGTTTGGGGGACAGTTATAATGAATAGTAATAGACTGGGCTGGATAGTGTGGCTGCGGAATTATTATTCCGGTTTGGCAGAATGGGAAGGATCAGGGGAGCTGTGCTTAAAATGTGTTAAGAGTAGGAATGGGATGGATGTTAGGTTGGAAAAGCTGGGTTTGCTCTCCATAGAACAAAGGAGATTGAGGGGAGATTTGATAGAGGTGTGCAAGATTATGACCGGCTTAGATACGCTAGACAAGGAAAAATTGTTCCCATTAACAAATGGTACAAGGGCTAGGGGGACACAGATTACAAGTTTTGGGCAAGAGATGCAGGGGGAATGTGAGGAAGAACTTTTTTACGCAGCGGGTGATAATGACCTGGAACTCGCTGCCCACAAAGGTGGTGGAAGCGGAGACAATCAATAGCTTCAAGAGGAAGTTGGATGGCCACCTGAGGGAAATCGACTCCCAGTGATACGGGGATCGAGCCCGGGAGGGGGACTGACTGCATAGCCCTGTGGAGAGCTGGCATGGATTCGATGGGCCGAATGGCCTCCTTCAGTGCTGTACATGATTCTATGACTCTGGAATGCATTGCCAGCTGGTGCGATAGGTGCTGACTCTCTGAATTCAAGAGGCTTGAGGGCCCACCTGGACTTTCCAGCCATTCATTTTTCTTTGTTTGTAATGCAGGGAAGGTTTATGTGAGGATGTTCAGTCATTTCTGTGGAGCCCTAGTCAATAAACTATCTTCTCTCTTTGGAGGGAATAACCAATCAGGACTTGTGCACTGACCGTCTCCAAGGTGGGGCTGTCTTCACTTGGTAATTGGCTGTTCTGCTCCGTTAGATACCAGGATGGGATATGAAGGAGGGGAGCAAAGGGATTGAGGTTTTTGCTACAGGCTCGTTTCTGACCAAAGAGGCTTGCAGGGGGGTAAACAGCTGGTAGAAATGGAATCAATGCCAGGAAATCAGGGAGACTTTGCAGAATAAAAAGGCTTTAGTAAACTGCAAAGATATCTCATGTGTGGTCCTGGTTAGGATCTCAGTGACGGACTGGTAGTTCATTGCTTGTGCAAAGTTCCTGACTCTGCACAGTCACACTGAGAAATACGGTCAAAACTGTTCCAACTCACCACCAGGTCCCCAAGATATTGTCCCTAAAGTGCATACTCCATTGCAGACAATGCGTAGATTGTCTACCGGGCTGAGTTGGCCGCACTCTGGCTTCTGACTCAAAAAGTCATGGGTTCTAAGTCCCACTTCAGAAACCTGAGCCCCATAAATACACTGCAGTGCAGTGCTGAGGGAGTGCTGCACTGTCTGTGGAGCTGTCCTTCAGATGCGACATTAAATCATGGATCAGTCTGCCCCTTCGGGTAGATGTTAAAAGCCCCATGGCATTATTTGAAAAAGAACTGGGGAGTTCTCCCAGTGACCTGGACAACATTCCTCCCTCCAACAACAGTTCCGAAGAAGGGTCACTGACCCGAAACATTAACTCTGCTTCTCTTTCCACAGATGCTGCCAGACCTGCTGAGTGAATCCAGCATTTCTTGTTTTTGCACCAAAACTTAAGGCTGTTTGTGAGTTAATTGGTGTTCAAATTAGCTGGGCATTTTATTAACACTGATGTGTAGGTAAGGCTGGCAAGACTGGCATTTAATGCCCACCCCAAGTTTGCCTCCATAACAACAGTCACTGTGGATCCAAAGTAATTCATTGTACGTCAAATGCTTTGAGACATTTCTGAGAGATTTAATAAATGCAAACCCCTTTTGATTGACTGCTTGGTAACCTTTTCAACATTCTCAATTATCTTGGCAACTCTGTCTATACAGCAGTGTGGCTAAGATTGGCAACCCATGCAAACTACTGCTGATGTCATAGAGTCATAGTTTAGTTTAGTTTAGTTTAGATATACAGCACTGAAACAGGCCCTTCGGCCCATCGAGTCTGTGCCGACCATCAACCACCCATTTATACTAATCCTACACTAATCCCATATTCCTACCACCTCCCCACCTGTCCCTATATTTCCCTACCACCTACCTATACTAGGGGCAATTGCTAATGGGCAATTTACCTATCAACCTGCAAGTCTTTGGTATGTGGGAGGAAACCGGAGCACCCGGTGGAAACCCACGCAGACACAGGGAGAACTTGCAAACTCCACACAGGCAGTACCCAGAATTGAACCCGGGTCGCTGGAGCTGTGAGGCTGCGGTGCTAACCACTGCGCCACTGTGCCGCGTCATTATGGCACAGGCGGTCATTCAGCCATCAGAGGTGAACGATGGTGCCATGCATTGGTACAATCACACACTGTACCAACTCCCAGACATAACAACATTCTAAATACCGTTGAGAACATTAAGGGGCAATCATTACTGCACCACCTGGCTCTGCCATGCCAAAAAAATCAGAAGCAATCACCTGATAGTTTAAACACTTGAAAAGTTCTGAGGAAGAATCTGTTCTCAGATACAGTAAGAGACTGGGGCGGCACAGTGGCGCAGTGGTTAGCACCGCAACCTCACAGCTCCAGCGACCTGGGTTCAGTTCTGGGTACTGCCTGTGTGGAGTTTGCAAGTTCTCCCTGTGTCTGCGTGGGTTTCCTCCGGGTGCTCCAGTTTCCTCCCACATGCCAAAGACTTGCGGGTTGATAGGTTAATTGGCCATTATAAATTGCCCCTAGTTTAGGTAGGTGGTAGGGAAATATAGGGACAGGTGCGGATGTGGTAGGAATATGGGATTAGTGTAGGATTAGTATAAATGGGTGGTTGATGGTCGGCACAGACTCGGTGGGCCGAAGGGCCTGTTTCAGTGCTGTATCTCTAAACTAAACTAAACTATCTTATTTATTCTTGGAATGTGGGTGTTCCCGGCAAGGCCAAGCATTTATTGTCCATCCCCTAGTCATCCTTGAGAAGGTGCTGGTGGGGATTCTTCTTAACCTGGTGCGGCCCATATGAGGGTGCTCCCACAGAGTTGTTAGGGAGGGAGTTCCTGGATTTTGACCCAGCGATGATGAAGGAACGGTGACGTATGTCTGAGTCTGGCAGACAAGAGTCACTCGCCCAAATATTGACACAATACCCCATGCACCTTGATGGCAAGAATGAAGATGGGAACTGCATGACAGTCACCTGGCACCTGACACTTCCTCCCGTGCCCCAGATTCAGTTGAGCTTTGTCTGCAGCAGAAAGGCGTTTTCCCTCTCTTTTATGAGCTAGTGGGAAACTTGATTAGGGACTTGTCTCCAACTCCTACGCGGTAAAGCTAATAAAGATCTGAGCTAGTTCACACTGTAATTGGATATGTGAGACAGTAGCCTTGGGAAACCAAAAGCCACTGATGTGTCACTGATTTTACCACAGCTAGAAGTTTGGAGAATCCTATCTGAATTGAGACTACAGTTTTCCATTACAGAGCCCATGAAAAGGCTGAGATTCAATCCTCACATTCAGAGAGAACAGGACAATGTTCACAAAGGACTGCCAGCTGTTTCACCTCCAATAAACACTCAGAAAACTTCCCATTGTCCCTCTGGAGTTTCAATCAACCTTTCACGCTACTCTGACAAAAATTTGTCCAGGCCTTTTGAATAATGTTTGATTTTAATGAGTTATAGAAGGAGGAACCCAGTCCAAATCATTATCTGTCACCTTTACAGTGCACTCATTGATGACCGCACCACAGGTGTGAGATTATCAGTCAACAGCTGTGTACCTGAGGTATCTACTCATGTCAAAAACATTAAGGATAACAAAAATTGGCCTGGAGGCAGGGGTATCCCAAGATTCATTGCAGCAGCAACAGGATTCCACTTAAACCATTGTTTTGATCTTGCTCTCTCGGGGAGAAGATTCCAGGAAGATGGAGAGGGAGCTAGAGAGGGATGGAGAGGGGTTTACAAGGAGTTGGAGAGGCGCTACAGGGCAATCAATAGGGGGTTTGAGATGGAGAGGGGGGGAGGCTACAGAGACAGGGGCAGGGAGATGGAGACTGGGTTTTCAGGGAGATGGAGAGACACTACAGGGAAATGAAGTGAGGGCGACAGGGAGATGGAGAAGGGGGCTATAAGGAAATGGAGAGGGGGGCTACCAGGAGATGGTGCAAGAAATGGCTGTCTAGTAATCTTATAAAATCTTAAGAAAATTAATTGACTATTATAGAAATAGCATTCTCTCTTATTAAGAAGGATCCTATAGAAGTCTGCTGGGCCTGTTTTCTCTGCCAAGGACTCCAGCACAGGCTCTGAAACAAGACATTCCCAAAGCTGATAAGATGGAGTCTCATACCCTTTATAGACAAGTGTCTGGCAGAAGTTTGCAAACGGTACCTAGCAAGCGATAAGCCACAATATGACTTCAGGGGCAGGGGCTTGGAAGGCCTGTCTCCTGGTGATTGGGCAATTGGAATTGAACAAGCATGGGACAACGCCAACCCCTAGAAATAAAGAATAAAAGCAGGTGCTTGGGCGGGAAATCTTCAGTCTTTTTCGGAAAGGAGAGCAGGAGAGCTTCCCGAAGTGGAGCCTATTCTGGGTTTGGCCTAACACTTTGGTGATCTCAAGAAGGCTGAGGATCCTGAGGACCAAAGAGATGGCCAACACCTCATCTTCCTCATCCATCGGGGAGACTGCCAACACTGTTCTACCCTCACGTACAGTCTGGGATCGGCAAACCATTCAACCTCTTACGGGTCGTATGTCTTTTCTATTTAGCTTATGTATCATCATATATAAACCACTGCTTCTGAATAAACTACTTACAAACCACCCAGGACTTTGACTACCTTTTTGGGTAATCTGTCATTCCCGAACCAACTCTTACAATATAGAGGGGGCTACAGGGAGATAGCGAGGGGGCTACAGAGATATAGTGAGGGGGTGACAGGAAACACTATTGGAGTTTTTCAACAGGGTAAGTAGTGCTGCTGCTGGATCAAAAGTAGGACCTGACTCCTTGTGGGTGGGCGGCAGGACCCTGGGTGGCAGTTTACCACCAGTAGCCAATTGAGAGGCCGCCACCGGGACTGCCCTCCAATCAGAGGGCCGGCAGCTCGGCAGCCTTGGCAAGGCCACCGATAGAGGCTTTTTTTTTTAACCAAGCCGAGCCAGGCAGGTAGGCCCTGGCAATGCCGGGGGGATGGGGGTTGGGGGGGGTGGTGAGTGCACCCTCCAGCAATGGCATGGAGCTGCGGGGTCGGCCAATGCCAACGGGGGCCCCCTCCACAGGCCTTGGCGCCCCCATAGAAGAGGCTTCCCACCCCCGGGAACTCACTTGGAGGCTGCCAGGGTTTACCTGGTGTTCTTCCGACGCAATCTTGGCCCCTCCCAATGCCGTTAATATCCCGTGGCTTCCCGCCTCCCAGCCTGTCTCCAGAGGGCTGGGAAAATCCAGCCCACCGTTTTAGATATTCCGCTTCCGTGCACTCCAGAGAATTACTCATCTATTAGATGCACATATCTGTCAGCTATACGGTGGACTGAGTGGGACACAGTGTATGACGCATGCTACAGACACCTTCAATAAAAGAGTTTAAAGAAAACATACAGAAATAAATACCTGTCACACAAAAACCCAGTATATGTCGGTGCATTATTTGAGGAATTGCCTCTCCCAGTCTTTGGATTTTAATATAATGCATTTTGACAGCACCTCTGTTTGGTTTGTAGCAGAAGAGGCTGTTTGTGTTCAAACACAGAAAGGCTGCTTCCTGTGATACAGTACAGCGTTAGCACTTGAATAACTTACACCCACGTACAAGGTGATTAAGGGCGAGCAGCAGAATGCCTGCGCTGGGTATGTGATGGAGACAATCAGCAGCTCCTCTCCAGCGGGCCCCGGATTCACTGAGATCAAGATGAAAAATGGTCACCTTGTGGGCTAAAGGCAAGATAACAGGTGGCTGGTGAATGCAGGAGTCTTTTGCTGCCAATTCTAAACAGGTGGCTGCATCTTGTGCATGACTAAAGAGTCACGATGGCACTCTCTGAGGCTGCCGGGGATTTGATTTGTGCTGGGTGGGGTGGGGATGGGAAGGTATCTGAAGAGAAAAGAAGGGTCGGAGAGCAAAGGAAGAGGCTGAAGCAGAATACTCACAGGAAAAGATCGAAGCAAATGGAGACATCGACAAGGAGACAGAGACAGAAATAATGGAGACAGTGGAAAAATTGCAAGGGAGGTAGCCGAGTGAGATTAAGCACGAGAGAGAAGACAGAGTGCGATGGAGAGATATTGAGAAAAAAATTATTTTTTTCATTTCATGGGATGTGGGCGTCGCTGGTCAGGCCAGCATTTATTGCCCATCCCTAATTGCCCTCGAGAAGGTGGTGGTGAGCTGCCTTCTTGAACCGCTGCAGTCCATGTGAGGTAGGTACACCCACAGTGCTGTTAGGGAGGGAGTTCCAGGATTTTGACCCAGCGACAGTGAAGGAACGGCGATATAGTTCCAAGTCAGGATGGTGTGTGGCTTGGAGGGGAACTTGCAGGTGGTGGTGTTCCCATGCATCTGCTGCCCTTGTCCTTCCAGGTGGTAGAGGCCGCGGGTTTGGAAGGAGCCCTGGTGAGTTGCTGCGGTGCATCTTGTAGATGGTACACACTGCTGCCACTGTGCGTCAGTGGTGGAGGGAGTGAATGTTTGTGGATGGGGTGCCAATCAAGTGGGCTACCTTGTCCTGGATGGTGTCGAGCTTCTTGAGTGTTGTTGGAGCTGCACCCATCCAGGCAAGTGGAGAGTATTCCATCGCACTCCTGACTTGTGCCTTGTAGATGGTGGACAGGCATTGGAGAGTCAGGAGGTGAGTTACTCGCCGCAGGATTCCTAGCCTCTGACCTGCTCTTATAGCCACATCATTTATATGGCTACTCCAGTTCAGTTTCTGGTCAATGGTAACCCCCAGGATGTTGATAACAGGGGATTCAGTGATGGTAATGCCATTGAACATCAAGTGGAGATGGTTAGATTCTCTCTTGTTTGAGATGGTCATTGCCTGGCACTTGTGGTGCACGAATGTTACTTGCCACTTACCAGCGCAAGCCTGAATGTTGTCCAGGTCTTGCTGCATGTGGACATGGACTGCTTCAGTACCTGAGGAGTAATGAATGGTGCTGAACATTGTACAATCATCAGTGAACATCCCCACTCTGGCCTTATGATGGAGGGAAGGTCATTGATGAGTGAAATTGAGAGAAAGGGAGCGAGACAGAGAAGGAAACAGACAGAGAGGGAGATACAGAGCAGCGCAGAGAAGGAGGTAGGGAGCGAGGGAGAGTAAACATTAAAAAGTGAGGGGAAAATATTGAGTGAGGCACAGAAAGTAAAAATGGAAAAAAAGGGAGAGAGATGGACATAGGAGACAGAGAGGGAGAGACTGAGAGCAAGGGTGTGAAAGAAAGCGAAAAATAAAGTGAATTGTGAAGCAAGAGGGAAATAAAGAGAGGGAGAGTCGCATAGAGAGAGAGAGGGTATAGGGAGAGGAAGATAGTGGGAATGAGACAGTGAGAGAGGGTGAGAAACCGAAAGAGATGGTGATATAAGTGGAGAGAAACAGACAGAGAATCAGAAAAAGAAAAGTTAGGGTGAATTGTATCAAAAATAAGGGCAGGTGTCAGAAAGAGATTATTTATTTGTACTTCACAATGATCTGGGGATGAGAGAGGGAGAAGGAAGTGGAGATAAGGGTCATGTTTGTAATTGTGATATACTGTGGTGAAGCCTCAATGTACAGATGGTGATCTCACTGCACTCATAGTGAGGAGTTGTGGGAGTCCATCAGTGCAATGCGTCTGTACTGTGGGAGCATTTTTAAATCACAAGCCACACTTCGAAAAGTGGAGACTGTGGGGATTTTTCGTGTCCTGTGCTCTGCTGTTCAACGTTGTGCCTCACTTTCCAACTGCCATCATGTGGCAGGAAGACGGATTTACAAAGGAAAGACCAGTGAGGTTCATGTTGCCGAACCCAGTGACACCTTTCAAATGGTTTCCCTCCCCTACCTATCAAACAACTAACCGCCCCCACCCAGCAGACACACCGCCCTTCTCGTTTGTGAGGACCACTAGTTCAATGATCAGCATCGTGGTTATTTAATTGTACCATTGTACCACCAAGTAACATGCCCAGAGCCAGGTAGTGAGATGATGGCACTGGCATGTTGCTAAGGGGAGGAGCCAGGAGCAACCTGATATAGATTTGCAAATGTGGACAAGTGGACACAAATTCCAAAACACAGACTTTCAGTGTGAAGCAAGATTGCTAATTTGAAATGCCACGAGCACTACGAGCCTGGGAGCCCCAGGCTCCAGGACCCTGGCTCTACAACCCAGGTTTTAGGCCTCAGGCCCCAGACTCCAGCCTCCAGGCCTCTGCCTGCCCTAAAAGGCCAAGCAGTTGAACAAACTCATTCTGCTTTTGCTGATCTCAGTCAGTCCTGTCACACTGCAGAAGACCTTAGCTGGAAACTGAAGGCTGCGCTTATGCTATTTTTAACAATCACTAAATTCTGCCTTCAACCATTTCTAACTATAGCTTGCATACTGAGTTTTGACATTTATGTTAAACAGCGGTAGCGCAACACAGCATGAGTCACCTGATCTACAACTATAGCATGTTAGCTTTAACCCTCTAGACACTGTGAAGAGGGGGGGCCTACCATACTGATGACAGACACGGGACTGTCCTTGCACCTTCAGAGCCTGTGTTCAAATCCAGCCTGGACAAAGGATAAACGAGGATCTTCTCTTCTTGAGAGGAGACTGGTACAGGGTCCCTTCACCCCTGGGACCTACTCCGATGACAGCAGCAACATGCTGGGCTATAGCAACATTAACATCATAAAAAGCCCCAAGGTCACCTGGTGGAGCAGAGAACAGTGGCAGGATAAGATTAAATGGAGATGCAGTCAAAGGCTTTGAAGAGCTTTATGCAGATGGGGAGAGATGGTCAGGGAGAACAGTGGAGGGGGTTTAGGGAAACAGTTACACAGCACAGAGCCAAGAAAGGTTCTGTTACTGAAAGAGGGAGATCTACAAAAGAGTTGGCTCCATGTATTGTAGGACAAGCCCATGAGGGGAAGGAAAGGATAGATCACATCTCACGACTCCATTTTCGTGCTTGCAAGCAAAAAGGTGCCGGAACTTTAAATGACATTGTTGCAACACATTCTTAGTTCTCTCATGGATCTAAGACAGAGGCCTACACACTGAAGGCAAAGCCAGCTCTTCTCCCAAAATGGTGCCACTGCAAGATAAATGTAACGGGGCTCCAACCCCCAAAATTTCACTAAAAACTCCCGTGTTAGTCCAGGAGCTGGCATCATTCTGCTCTGACAGCTGAACAATCAACCTTAATATTTATCAACCGTCCAGCCTCTAACTGGTACTCGTTCTCAGGATATGTGCATCGCTGGCAAAGCCAACATTTATTGTCCATCCTGAGTTGCCCTGAGAAGGTTGTGGTGGGCCTTCTTCTTGAACCATTGGGTAGTGGTTTGATGCAATTGAGTGGCTTGCTAGGCCACTAAGGGCTGACAGCTAACAGTCCCTTGCACGACATTAGACTGGAGTCACGTATAGGCAGGTTTCATTCCCCAAAGGTCACCAACAATCTGGCAGCTCCATCGTCACTTCTGCTGCTACCAGCTTTCTTAAAAAAAAAAGCTGAACTCAAATTTTCGAACTGCCATGAACAGGATTTGAACTCATCGGGCTGGACTTTCCCTCCGGGGGTGGGAAACAGAACTCGGGACTGTTTCCGAGTCTCAAACCTGCCCCCCATGCCCCACCCCCAGAGGCAAACAGTCACTCACTGTGATAATGGTAGA
This sequence comes from Heterodontus francisci, assembly GCF_036365525.1. Lineage (NCBI taxonomy): Eukaryota > Metazoa > Chordata > Chondrichthyes > Heterodontiformes > Heterodontidae > Heterodontus > Heterodontus francisci. Next base: position 13,931,203 of record NC_090410.1, on the reverse strand, counting down.
GTGGCTCACGCCCCCGAGTGGATCCATGTCAAGCACATCATGCTCCCTCCCTTCAGAAAAACGAGTCCCAACACGGTGCCCTCCTGAAGCTCAACGTGACGTCAGTGCCTCCTTACCTGACTGAGTCTCGGTGCTGATGCTTATTCACTGTTGCTGAACGATGAGAAATAACAGGAAGAGGAGATAAATATAAATGGAGGAGGCAGACCACCAGCAGTGAAGGAGGAGACAGGCAAACAGACAAAAGTGGAGAGAAGCAGCAGCTGAGAAGGCAGAAATGGAGAGCAGAAAGAGAGTGAGAAGTGGAGACAGATGGAATTGAAAGAGAGACACGCAGACAGACTGGAGGAGGACCATTGGAAGAGACAGATGGATGTGGACGAAGAGAGAGAACAACAAAATAAAAATAGTTTGTTTCCTCTAAAAGGCATCAAGGCTGGTTATGATTTTTTTAATATTGATATCATTCTGATTAATCCAAGATTTTCTCAAAGCTTTGCCTTGACAATACAACATAACTGCAATCCCTCCTGATTGCAATCCTTGCTGAGCCTGAGATATAATGTCACGATGTGTGAGAAAGTACCAGGCTGGGTTCAGCCACCTCCAATTAGCAGACTTCAGTAGCAGGACATTCAATTATTACTTTCTCTGTAGAATTTGGAGCCTCAGCAAAGTTCACCGAAGGTTGAGAGGCTCATTAGCTCCAACGCTGGCAGTCTTTCTGTGTTCGGCTCAGGGGAGACAGAGAGTTTGAATGAACAGAGCACATCAAACAATGGAAGTGAGTCTGTGGGTTAAACCGACCTGATCATTAAATTTTAGTGTCAGATACTGAGATAAAAAAGATATCAAAAATATTCAAGGAATTATGAAGGACAAAATTTCATGGTTGGGATTCACCAACTAGGGCAGCGACAGTCCTCAGAATTATTTAAAACTGTCAGATCTCTGTACTCGGACTGATTTGGTAGCACAATTGGTGAGTGCACCCATTCATTCCAAGAGACAGTCCTAATGAATCAGGCAAATGGCCATTCATCTCTCCTCCTTGAGTTGAGTAGATTGAGTGATTATCTAATTGAGATGGTTAAAGGGTTTCACAACCTCAGGATGTACCAAAGCACTTTACAGCCAGGGAGAACTCCCCTGCTCTTCTTCAAAATAGTGCCATGGGATCTTTTACGTCCTTAGAGGGCAGATTTACCGTTTCGTTTTAAAGTCGGCACCTCCGACAGTGCAGCACACCCTTAGTACTGCACTAGAGTGTCAGCCTAGATTTGTAGATACAGAGAAAGTATTTCCCCCGGTTCAGGAATCCAGAAGGATGGGCACAATATGAAAATTAGACCTGGGCAGTTCAGAGCGTAATCAGGAGCAACTTTTCACACAAAGGGTAGTGGAAATCCAGGACGTGTTCCCCCAAACTGCTCTGGATGCTGGAGGGTCCATGGAAATTCTTAAGACTGTGATCCATAGACTATTATTAAGTAAAGGTATTAAGGGATATGGAATAAAGCTGGCTAAATGGGTTGCGATACAGATCTACTGATTGGCAGATTAGCCTCAAGCGGCTCAATGATCTACTGCTGTTCCTTTGTGTCATGGAGGGGTACAGGTTTACAGCACTGTGCGACAAACGAACTCTAGCAATATAAGGCATACTAATGTGAGACAGGGGTTATAGCAAAGTGATGAAAGACTATTCTGCCACATGTTGACTCTGTATTAAATATGTATACTGTGTAATCACTTTAGTATTGATAGAAGATATCCTTGATGACTATTAACAGACAGGAAGTATTGTTGTAACCTCACGTCTAGCTTGATTCATTACGATGCATGTATTTTTTGAATGTATAACTTTTACTTTCTTTTTGTATTAATCAAACAAGTAATTAACCTGCACAAAGGTGTTTGGCACCATATAATCTAAAAGCTGTCAAACCTTACAAAACTGTAAGCTAAAAGCAGCATTCTGCCTTCAATGCAATTAACAAAATGGGAAATTGCTAATGCAACACTAACAAGTCGACCAGGCACGGCCACAAGGTAAGGAACTGTCTCTACTCGCAATAACCTGAAATTGACCAAGAGGTATGAGATGACGGGCTGAAGAGCAGAGCAAGAATGTAAAATAACAGACTTAAAACTGCTGGCTTGAGCCATGAAAGAAGCATGACAAGACAAGAAGGGAAACAGAGGCTTCTCAGTATTACAGGTTGATGGTTAACCAAAGGGATATGGTATCTTGAGAATCACTCAACCCCTCTTTGCTCTGAAAAGTTGGAGATAAGGATGAATTGACTCGTTTTCCTTTATCTGGAAGACACTTGATACCTCATTGGCTACCCCACCCTTTGGAAAGTTCCCAATAGGGTAGATAACTGTGTCAATTTCATTCCCGCCCTCAAAAGTGACATGCAAGAGAAACGAGACACAGAGTGTCTGTAGAGCAACCCAGGGACAGGAGCAGGGGCTGGAAGAGAGCCAGGTATCAGCTGCCTCACGGGAAGAGGATCTGGATCTTAAAAGAGAAAATTCCAGACAGCGTAAAGCCAAGGGCGAAGGAAAAGAGAAAAACTCAGGCAGGGTTGGACCAATGAATGGAGAGAGAGAGAGAGAGAGAGAGAGAGACACCCCAAGTGGAATGGAAGCTTCCTCCAGGACTCCTACCAAGTCAAGTGGGCATGAACTTTACCCAGCACGGCATGGGTGATGTAATTTTTGTTCTTTACTGTTAACCACTGCTAAGGCCCGTGTAGGTGCTGACCCTTGTGTAAAACATAACAAAATACCACTGCAACATATTGGAGTCACACCGATCATTGGAAAGAGGGTAGAAATATCTACCGTGAGACATGGCTTAGAGTAACGTGAGACAGGGGTATAGAAATGAGAGACAGGGGCTAGAATCTTGGCGGCATGTCAATGGGTACAATATGTGGCTTCCGAACCCATGTGAGCAGATGGCAGGACCACGGCAATTTTACCGGTGGCGGCCAATGAAGAGGCTACCGTCTAATTAAGGACAGCAGCCTTGCAGCCCCGGCAGTACCACTGATGGAGGCGGCCACTGCTGAGGCTACAAGGAGAGGGCACCTCAAAAGGGCCAGCAGGTGAGTCATGGATGTGCCAGGGCCAGGCCCTGGCAATCGCAGGAGTGAACTCTCCAGTGGTGGTGTCAGAGACGTGGGGGCAGACATTGCTGCCTAAGGACCCCTCTTTTGGCCATGGAGCCTCAGGAAAGAGAGGTCCTCCTGGGGGGCCCACCTCGATGCAGCTGGTGGACTCACCACACGGCCGGCGGGGGTTGTTCTGGGGTTCGTAAAATCCTGGCAGCCTGGTAAAAATAGCTGTCAACAGGCCAATTAATTGGCCACCCGCCTTCATTCGGCGGGCAGCCGAGCCAGTACCGTTCCTGCCTTTGGTAATATCCTCTGGCAGCGGGAGCACATCAGGGTTCCTTCCCAACATAATCTGCCGCCATTTTATCACCCTTCCCGCCTCCCAGCCTGTCTCCAAAGAGCTGGTAAAATTCCAGCCAGGATTACAGAAACCTGAGACAGGGGTTATACCAATGTGAGATATGGGTATTAGCAATGTGAGGCTCATGTTTTCTGTAATAACTGACTGACATTTGCCATGCAGAACATAGGAGCAGGAGTAGGCCATTCAGCCCATCGAGCCTGCTCCACCATTCAATCCGATCATGGCTGATCATCCACGTCAATGCCTTTTTCTCACACTATCCCCATATAGAGTTGTACTTAGAAAGAGTCCCTTGAGCTGAAGGGCATTTCAATTCAACTATCATCAATTCAGGGAATTATTTGGCAGCAAAACTTTTTAAACAGTCGTCTGCCTCCCTGATAGACACCAGACAGTATTGAGTTGTGCTCTGTATGTTCCCTGCATGTATTTCAGTTTAAAGCTTGGATGCTGTCGGGCAGTTCAAAGTCATGTTCATGACTGGAGGTCAATTGGATGCTCTATTCTGCAAGCTTTGAACAAACGAGGCAGGTTGGAAAAAGTTTCCTTGTGGTTTCTCAGACTATTTTAAGCATTCCTTTTTCCCCGTCAACTTTCATTTGTACAGTTTTCTCTCCGTTAAAAGCACAGAAGGAGGCCATTCAGCCTAATGTGGCTGTGTCAGCTCTCTGTTTGACCAATCCAAACTAATCCCACTGCCCCGTGCTCGCTCTCTCTCTCCCCAACTCGAATATTTGGCCAAAGATTCACTGGCTTTGAATCACTTTTCCTGTTCACTTCATCTTTTGATGCAAACATTCATCCCATCCATCTATCTTGGTGGATTCAAAGAAGTGTTGATCCGTCAGCCTAGGTGACTCCGTCCTCTCCTTGATAGAGAGGGACGCATTGGGGAGAATGATACGTTCACCCACTGTGAAAATATCCAGCCTTGGGATAATTATCATATTCTCGGCGGCCTCTCCAGCTTCCTCCCAGCAGTCCCAGAGTCATGAGAGCAGAGCTGCTCCCTCGGGCAGGCTCTATCTTGATTGCAAGACAGCCGTTGCCCTGACCCTTTCAAAGAAGAGAGTTCTGACCACCCTTCCGTTTACCTTTAAACATCTGGGTGCCTGGTCCAAACTGACAGCCCTCGTGCCCAGTGGAGGCCACATTACCCTCACTCTTACTCTACGCCCATAAGCTCATCCAGAAGCGGACAAGCATAATGTGCCCTCGGTTTTTAACTGGAGTGCCAGCCGAGATTCTGTGTGCAAGTCCCTGGAGCGCGGTTTGAACCTTCTGAGTCAGAGGCGAGAGTGCTACAGTTGAGCCACGATTGACATGTAGGGATCTCCCTCTCCGCTGGATTTCAGAGTGGGATGGTGTCTGAACAGCTGCTCCTGCGAGACAAGAATATCTCACTCTTTCAATGTTCTTGTTTAATTGTAAAAAGATTTGTTTCTGCTTTGTGTTGATGCAGCTCTGTGGATTGGTGCCAATCTCAACACATTTCCACAGTGCAAGATCCAAGGGTACATTATGTGACAAAACAGAATAATTTTTGCATCAGAAACATGCAAGCTGGTATGGCTCCTCATCACTGCTCTGATCTCTACATAATTCGGTTGCCTTTGGGATCGATTTCTGGCACTTTGCAACAGATCTAGGAGCAAGAACTGACATTTTGAACAAGCTGACAATTTAAAACATGAGATACGAACATACGAATTAGGAGCAGGAGTCACTCGGCCCTTCGAGCCTGCTCTGCCATTCAATATGTTCATGGTTGAATTAATTACTCCACATTCCTGCCTACCCCCAATAATCTTTCACCCCCTTGCTTATCAAGAATCTATCTACCTCTGCCTTAAACATATTCAAAGACTCTGCTTCCACTGCCTTTTGAGGAAGAGAATTCCAAAGACTCACGACCCTCTGAGAGAAAAAAATTTCCCCTCATCTCTGTCTTAAATGGGCAACCCCTTATTTTTAAACAATGACCCCTAGTTCCAGATTCTCCCACAAGGGGAAACATCCTTTCCACATCCACCCAGCCAAGACCCCTCAGGATCTTATATGTTTCAATCAAGTTGCCTCTTACTCTTCTAAATTCCAGCGGATACAAGCCAAGCCTATCCAATCTTTCCTCGTAAGACAGCCTGCCCATTCCAGGTATTAATCTAATAAACCTTCACTGTACTGCTTCCAACACATTTACATCCTTCCTTAAATAAGGAGTCCAGTACTGTACACTACTCCAGATGTGGTCTCACCAATGCCCTGTATAGCTGGAGCATAACCTCCCTACTTTTGTATTCAATTCCCCTCGCGATAACCAATAACATTCTATTAGCTTTCCTAATTACATGCTATACCTGCATACTAACCTTTTGCGATTCATGCACTAGGACCCCCAGATCTCTCTGCATCTCAGAGCTTTGCTATCTCTCACCATTTAGATAATATAATTCTTTTTTATTCTTCCTGCCAAAGTGGACAATTTCCCACTTTCCCACATTATACTCCATTTGCCTGGTCTTTGCTCACTCATCTTTCTATATCCCTTTGTAGCCCCCTTATGTCCTCTTCACAAGTTACTTTCCTACCTATCTTTGTGTCATCAGCAAATTTAGCAACCATACCTTCGGTCCCTTCATCTAAGTCATTTATATAAATTGTAAAAAGTTGAGGACCCAGCACACGTCTCTGTGGCATACTACTCTTTACATCTTGCCAATCAGACAATGACCCATTTACGCCTCCTTTCTGTTTCTGTTAGCTAGCCAATCTTCTATCCATGCCAACATGTTACCCACTATACCATGAGCTTTTATTTTCTGAAATAATCTTTGATGTGGCACCTTATCAAATGCCTTCTGGAAATCTAAGTACAATACATCCACCGGTTCCCCTTTATCCACAGCACATGTAGCTCCCTCAAAGAACTCCAATAAATTGATTAAACATGATTTCCCTTTCACAAATCCATGTTGACTCTGCCTGATTACCTTGAATTTTTCTAAATGCCCTGCTATAATGTCTTTAATAATAGCTCCTAACATTTTTCCTAAGACAGATGTTAAGCTAACTGGCCTGTAGTTTCCTGCTTTCTGTCTCCCTCCCTTTTTGAATAAAGGAGTTACATTCGCTATTTTCCAATCTAACGGAACCTTCCCTGAATCTAGGGAATTTTGGAAAATTAAAACTAACGCATCAACTATCTCACTAGCCACTTCTTTTACGACCCTAGGATGAAGTCCATCAGGACCCGGGGACTCGTCAGCCCGCAGCACCAACAATTTGCTCAGTACCACTTCCCTGGTGATTGTAATTTTCTTGAGTTCCTCCCTCCCTTCCATTTCCTGACTTACAGCTAGTTCTGGGATGTTACTTGTATCCTCAGTAATGAAGACCGAAGCAAAATATCTGTTCAATTCATCTGAAATCACCTTATTATCCATTATTAATTCCCCAGACTCACTTTCTATAGGACCAACACTCACTTTGTTAACTCTTTTCTTTTTTAAATATCAATAGAAACTCTTACTATCTGTCTTTATATTTCTAGCTAGCTTTCTCTCATACTCTAATTTTACCTTCCTTATCAAGCTTTTAGTCATTTTTTGCTGTTTTTTTCTGACGACAACGATGCACAAAACTTCAGTATTGTGCCTTGAGCTCAGGAGGAAACCCTGTGATATTCGAGAATCAGTCAAAGGAACGAGCGCCAGGGCCCCGCACCCCACCCACCCCCACCCCCCATGGTGCATATCAAGGAATCAAGGATGCTCTGACCGCAATATTGTGTCCAGTGCATGCTCACACAAATAAATTTGTATTCCTGATATGGGTCTTGACATTCCTGCCATGGGGTCAGGGCTGCCAATGTTGGGCTCACATCCCGAGTGTTTTGGAGGTACAAACTCCATCTCAGTTGTTTTAAAGAGGACCTGCTCAATCACTAGTGTTTTGAGGCTGTTCGTTTAAGCCCTAACAAATGAGGTGATGGTGTTTTCGCAGACACTGCGGCAAAAAAAAGCAAAACAGTCCGCTAGCTTGTAAAACAAAAGTGTCGGACAAAACGGACACTGAAAGTCCCCTTGGACGTTCTCTTGATCAGCGGTCATTACATCCCTGGTGGGGGAAGTCAGCTGAGGTCCCAGATAAACCGGGTTTCCCTGAACGTCCAGCAAGTGGTCAATCCAGAGAACCCTGAGGTACTTCCCAGTAAGCAGCTGTAAGAACATAAGAAATAGGAGCAGGAGTAGGCCATACAACTGCTCAAGCCTACACCGCCATTCAGTAAGATAGTGGCTGATCTTTTACATCATCCATTTGATGCCCCATCGGTCTATCCCTTGATTTCCTTAGTGCCCAAAAATCTATCAATCTCTGCCTTGAATCTACTCATTGACTCTGGGGTGGAGAATTCCAAAGATTCAAAACCCTCAGAGTGAAGAAATCTTTCCGCTTCTCAATCCCGAATGGACAACCCCTTATTCTGCGACTATGACACCCGCCCCTCACCTCCCTCCCCTACCAGTTCTAAACTCTCTAGTCAGGGGAAACAGCTTCTCAGCATCTACCCTGTCAAGTGCTCGAAGAATTTTACACATTACAATGTGTAGGAGGCAATGCTAATTGGCTTGTCTTGCAGCATAGGACAGTGAACACTGCTCCACACAATCGGAAAAGGACCTTGTGCGCCATAGCTGCTCGTGACTTTCTGACTCATCATCGCGTTCCAAGTGCAGAAAGATCCTTCCTCAAATACAGTCATTATTCATCTCAACAAGACACAAAAATAGATCAGCTTTATGCATAGGTAAATATAGCCGTGACTATTCCTAACAATAAAACTCAGCCCATTCACTTACGCATCACGTCTCCCAGTCAGGGTCTGGTTCAGATTAGTCACTGCATTTTTTTGACGCATGTTAATTTTATAATTTAAGATGAATCACTGAGTTCTCGGCCTGTATTTGATAAATTTCTTTCAATATCCAAGCCAACTAGCTTAATGTCGTGCAGTATTTCCGTCCAGTCCTGTTATTTCACATATTGCCATCACCTTTTGTTTTATAGCCTCTTACAGAATGACTCATTGATGATCATTTCAATCTTATGGAAAGTAAAGTTTAAATACTGCAGTGAAATCTTTTCTTGGATTGTCTCAATTCATGATTAAATAGCAGCCTGTGTGTCTTTAGAAGGGCCATATCTTGTTTGACCAATTTTGTACGTTTGTCTTTTGAGGAAGGTGACATCCCAGTTGACAGGGATATGCTGTACTGTATAACAGCCTCTTTTACAAACTAAGGCAAATGCAGGATAATGAAATGGATGTGGATTCATAATAACCTGAAGCCAAGGAAGCAGAGTGTAGGCATGTTAATGGTTAGGTCAATATGGGGCAGTACTGAGCTGGCTGATTCAGAGTCCACCTTATACACCTCTTATACCTGTTATAAGAAAGAAAGAACTTGGATTTATATATCACCTCTCGCCACCTCAGTGTTTCCCAAAATACTTTACAGCCAATGAAATACATTTGAAGTGTGGTCCCTGTTGTAATGTAAGAAACGCAGCAGCCAATTTGCGCACAGCAAGCTCCCACAAACAGCAATGTAATCATGACCTTGATAAAAAATTTTTAGTTGTTGGTGGAGGGATATAAATTTTGGCCAGGACACAAGTGATAACTCCCCTGCTCTTACTAAAATAGTGGGGTTTTACACCCACCTGGGAGGGCAGATGGGGCCTCGTTGATCTGAAAGACAGCACTTCCAACAAAGCAGCACTCCCTCAGTACTGCACTGAAGCACCGGCCTAGATTCTGATGCTCATATCTCCAGATTGGGGCTTAAACTCACAACCTTTACGATTCAGAGGCGTGAGTGCGACCACTGACACCTCGCGACACATGGGTACAATTTATGAACCGCCCCCCCCCCCCCCCACCCAGATCTTCTGGAATCCTGCCACTCTATAAAACTGCACCGCACTCTCATACTGCTGCCATTTATCCACAAGGAAGGAGATGGAATTGCTTGCTTCAGTGTAATAAAGCATCAGTCTCTCAGCTTTACAAATCTTTAAACAGATTTTGGCTCATATTGCTGCAGTTCCCAATGGAAGACTAAAACGACCCAAAAGTAATTGTGACCTTAATGGTCACCAGCAGTGTAGGAGTTTGGCTTCAGGTCAAGCTGGAGCATGTAACAAGATATCCTTTGCAACTCATAACCTCTGAAGGCGCTACTCCAAGATATGGAGCGATGTGCTCCTCTGTTTGTAGGTTTTGGTGTGAGGCTGCTGGAAAGTGTCTCAATGCAACCCATCATTCCTCCAGTGATCCTCCTCCTCCTAAAAAGTTCAGATATGGGGGAATTCCCATGGGAAGGCCCACTGTGACTCATTAAGTATATGAGCCTTGACCTGCGTCTCTAAGCATATATCACCCTCTCTGTCTCTAACAGGCCCCGCTCCACCTCTTAATATCTGCTTACTATTTCCATGCTGGTGAAAGATTTTTGGGCTCCCTTTTATGTTGACTGCCATTCTATTCTCATATTCTCTCTTTGCCAGTCTCGTTTTCCTCGTCACCTCCCCTCTCAACTTGTTATGGATTTGTTTCTGTATCTGACACGATGGAGGTGTGAACATGGAGGTGTTAGTTGCTGAAGTTATTAAAGGTTTGTGACTAATTTTCAGCAACAATACCTATGTTTATAAAGCACTATTAATGCAGCAAAACATTCAAAGGTGCGTCACAAGAGCAATTATCAAATCAGAATTTGACACCGGGGGCAGGATTATTAGGGCCTGCCGTGGCTGGGAACAGGGGTGAGCGGGCGCTAAAATAGTGCCGCCAGCTGGCGTGCCGGTTTTCTGTCGCTGTTCCTGCCGCCGGCGGGTTTAACCAGGATGGGGGAAGACGGGTCCCAGTAAACCACCTGATTCGCCAATGAGACCAATTGAAGCAGTTATGGAGCCTATTGGGAGCTCGTTGAGGGCCAGTTTGGGATTTTGGTGGGGGCACACGGGTTGCACGCTGGGTCAGGGGCAGACCAGGTGCGTGGAGGCAGCAACACAGCGGGGAACCAGTCCTGGCGGCACCATCAATTTATCTGGGCCCATAAAAGGGAGCACCATTGAGAGGGGGCATTGACCCATTGGCACACAGATGCCATCGTGTGTACACAGGATACGGGGAGAGTGGCCCATATGGCCTCGGGCAGTGCAGGGGGTCGCCACCCTCCTGGCACTGCAGAGGCATATGAGAATGGGGGAAAACATTCCAAACATAATGGGGAGTCCACCTGAGCACAAGGATGGGAACAGGTGGCAATAGGAGCACAACTCTCAGAGTTTGGGGTCTAGTGGCGATGAGGAGCAACATCCTCAGCAGAAGAGGCAGAGACCCAGGCATGGAGAGGGCAGCAGAGAGGGATGAAGGGCTGGAAGGCAATGGAGGCCATACCCCGAGGATAGGATCTACCACCGAAGAGGGAGCTACCTGGACATGTCGGAGAACTAGTGCTGTAGGAGACTGCGCCAATCCAAGCAGATGGGTCAATGAGATTTGTGCCCTTGTCGCAGAAGGCCTCCCACCTCACAGCACTGGTCGCCATGCCCTGCCAGTAGCCATCAAAGTCACTGTGGCCTTGAATGTCTTCGCCTCCGGATCCTTCCATCTATCAGCAGTGGAACGCGGTGGCATCTCACAAATGGCTGCACACCGTTTTGTCTTACGTCATTGATTCCCTATTTATGAGTGCTGGGCAGTGCATTCAATTCCAGGCAGAAGGGGTAGTGGGTTTTGCCTCCATCGCTGGATTCCCCCAGGTGCAGGACAACATCAATTGCACCCATGTGGCCATCAAGGAACCGACTGACCACTCAGTGAGATTTATCAACAGGAAGGGCTTCCACACCCTCAATGTTCAACTGGTCTAAGAGAGCATCCTGCATGTGCATGCTCACTTCCCTGGCAGCTGCTATGTCTCCTTCATCCTCCGGCAGTCCAGGTGCCGCAACTCTTCATTCCACTCCCCCAAACTCCATGGATGGATTCTAGGGGACAAAGGTTATCCCTTGATGAGAAGGCCACTTATCCCTAGATGGAGCCACAGAGGCACTACAAGTGAAGCCATCTGTTCACAAGGACCACCATCGAGCAGGCCATTGGGCTTCTGAAGATGCGGTTCAGGTGCCTTGGACCAGTCGGGCGGTGCCCTGGAGTACACTCTTGCAAGGGTCTCACGCACTGTGGTGGTCTCCATGACATTGCCCTCCAGTGAGGGGTGGACCTTGAAGAGGGTGAAGCCCTGGAACGACACAGCTCATCAGAGGAAGAGGAGGAGTAGGATGTCAAAGAGGAAGAGGAAGATGCTGAACAGAGAGGTGCCCTGACTGCACGGTGTCCAGGGCCGGCATTGGACTCGAAGGTCTCGTCAGGAGGTGTCAACGTCAGGGATCATCTGATCCAGACTGAGCCCTTGTAACCCAGGAGGACGGCATGGTCTGGAACTCACTTTGAGCTGCCTGTGAGAATACTTCTATTGAGGATTCTGATTGGAATAGATCAACTCTTACTACCAATGAATGATCCACATCTGTCCATAGGTATCACTGTACCCTTCAAGGACCCTCTTCCCTCTATTCTAGTTTCCCCATTAAAGAATGGAAGCTCACACCTCTGCTGTCATGTGTCAATATTTACATTGTGTTGACTAAGAGAAAAAGTGCATATTTACAGGTGAGGCAAACCCCAGTGAACCACTTGGCGCTCTGCTTCCATTCCCAGCCACTTCTACGTGGTGTTCCCCTTGTGGCCTCGCTTGTCTCTGCTTGTGGCTGAGACGCGCGTGGTGGTCATCCTCGTCATGAAGGTGCCAGTGGGAGCTCCTTCAGAGGCTGCTGTTCCGGCATCAATGCAGGGGCAGCCTCCGTCACTGGGCCCTGCTGTATCGATGCTCCCTCAGTCAGAGGAGCCAAGGCGGTCGATGATGACGATAGTGTCCGATGAGGGGTGGCACCCTCATCCTCCTCGGTGACTGCCTCAGCCTTTGGATGGCACACTGGATGACGGGGTGGGAACCACCAGCTGGGGCGCAACTGGCATCCACTCCAAACATCTCTGCACCATCAGTGCCAGTGACCGGTCGAGGCTACAGGGTGTGGCATACATTCTGTACCTGTCGGTGCGCTGCTCCTGCATCCACTAGGAGTGCTGCCACATATGGCTCTCCATGGGGTTGGCCATTCTCTCCATTGAGGAGCTCATGTGTTCAAAGCCTGAGCCATGGTGGCGCACATGAGCTGAATGGACTCCTCCATTCTCAACCCCTGACACTACACTGCCTCAGGGAACTCTGACCATGTGTGAGCACATCTGTTGTTGCTGATCTAAGTGCAGCCTCCTTTCCTGTGATTCCCGAGACCCTGTATCTGCACCCAGCTGAGCAGGGCCATGTCTGTCCTCCATTCTCTGAGGGTGGGGGGCTGCCCACAGCTACCTCTCTCACCTCCTCAACACTAGTGCCGTGCTTTTCACCCAGTGCCACCCTATCTAATTGCGCAAGAGGGCCCTCTGCGTATGCGTGAGCGTATCTGGGCTGGTGGAGGATGTGTTTGCGTGACGGTGCTGGCTCCGATATCATTGCTTCCAGCGCTTGCTGCCATAGGACTCTGTCGTTCCCTGTCCATGTCAGAACCTGCAGGAGACATAAGAAGAGATCATTAGAACTAGCCTTGGAGAGCAGAAGCCTCTGCAGTGCTGAGGCTTCCCAATGCAGATCAGTCTTTGGCATGCTGTCTATTGGGGAGGAGTGCACTCCCCTCATTCACTTACATCTGGCAATATCGTTTCACCCTCTCCACCAGCAATGCCCATCTTCCCTGACTTACTCCTGAGGCTCCTGGTGGGGGGCCACCCTGGTGATCTCCATGGCTCCCTCCTCCATGGCAGTGATGATGTGCAGATGTGGCATTTCTCTTCTAGTCAGAGCCCTTTCTTGGGCATTATGAGCCCTCTTCTCCTGCAAGGGCAAGAAAAGAGAGAGAGAGAGAGAGAGAGAAAGAGAGCTATGGCATTGCTGGCCTCTATGGTCTATGCTAGTTGCGTACTGACATAAGAAGCTGAATGTATCAATGTTGGCAAGTCCTCAACAGCGCAAGGGCTCTCAGCCTTGCCAAGGGGTCAGTGAGTAGCCTGGACACACATTCCCCCCATGTTCAGGAGCAGCACGCACCCTCAGGCTCCTCAGCTGGAGTGTCTGCTGGAGGTTGAACACCAGGAGGCCCGTCATGAGGCTCTGGCATTGCACTCACCTTACCCGAGCGAATTAGGTCATTGGGTCTTTTCTATCGCTGGACCCAGTTCCTCCTGATCGCACTTATTCTTCTGACGTTCTCAGCAACCTCAATCCATGCCTGCTTGGTTCGGGAGGGTGGCCTTCTCCTGCTACGCCCCGGAAAGGGGACCTCCCTCTTTTCCCTCACTGTCTCTAGGAGGGCCTCCAGGTTGGTGAAGCGAGGGTGCCAGCCTATCCTCTCCCATCACTGCTGCATCCATGCTTGCGGTCAAACGGAGTCACAGTAATGGCTGCCATGGTGTGTTTAAATCGGGACCGCACTTCTTTAGTTCCGCCTCCATTCCCACTCCCTGCGGCTGCTTATTGGCCACCAAACCTGCCCTCCAACCAATTAGCAGCCCGCCTCCCCGAAAATCAGAGGCTGTGCCTGCTTCTCCCTGCCAACCGGGGTGGGATCGGGACTTGGAAACAGTCACTGCGCTGGCTTCCCGCCCCCGCAAGGAAAATCAGGCCCTGAGTTGGAGGTATTAGGACAGGTGATCAATAGCTTGATTGAAGAGGTAGGTTTTAATGAGCACCTGAAAGGAGGAGAGAAAGGTAGAAAGAGGGAGAGGTTTAGCGAGGGAATTTCAGAGCTGAGGGCGGCTGAAGGCATGGCCGTCAATAGTAGAGTGAAGAAAATTGGGGATGTAGGAGGCCAGAATTGGAGGAGAGCAACGATCTTGGATGGTTGTTAGGCTGGAGGAGGTTATAGAGGTATGAAGGGTTTTAAAATGGAGTTGTTGCTGAACTGGGAGCCAGCGTAGGTCAGCGAGCACAGGGGTGATAGATAAATAGGACTTGGTGCCAGTTCGGAGATGAAAAGCAGCAAAGTAAACCTCAATACTCCAGCCATCATTCACCCACTGCCCCGCTGACCCCATCCACCTGCTTCACCCCCAGCGGAAGTCCGTATTTATCCGATTTTGGACTAAAATGGTGGTCCACCAGTGATTCTGAGAGAAGGATAGTGAGAAGGATAAACATTTCAAATACTGTTATGTTTGCAAAGCTGTAGAGATCTGACAGAATGAAGCACCTCACACAGAACAAGAGCTCGAAAGATTCTTCCAATCAGAAGAATCAGCCTTACTGAATCACAGCCAATTTGGCTTTTAATAAAAATATTTTCCTGATTCTGTTGAAAACGCAGCAAAAGCCAAGAGCTCGACTCTGCTAATCACCTTCAAAAAGAGCAGAAGTTGCTTAAACCAGAAAGGATTTGCAAATAAGCTTGCCTCTATGTAAATGAGGATGTCTTAAACGACAAGCAAATTGAAGAGGTTACTTGGATTCTCTCAGAACAGCAGGATTTAGAGATCCTAAATGTTTTCATGAATCATAAATGGTGCATCTGCACATCAAGTGTATAAAAGTCACCACTAGCCTTTAGCCAACCAAGTGCTTCATTTCCTATAGTGAGTTCTCATCTATTAATCTTGTCCTTAATTCTACAGATCTCTTTATGTTGCACATCATTGCCCAGTCATTTGGCTGGGTAAAGGTCTATGGCCAGCTATCATCTATACCACTCACTGTTGTTAGCAAGGACACAGAGTGCCAAATAATGATTGACTCTCCAACCTCATTCCTCGTGTGTCAATGATCCTCAATACGATGTGCACATCCGTGGAGCAACCTGAAAACATCCTTCATCTTATAACTGAATTGCCATAAGAAAGAGTAGGAGTAGGCCATTCGGCCCCTCAAGCCTGCTCCGCCATTTAATACCATCATGGCTGATTTGATTGTGGTCTTAACTCCACTTTCCTGCCTGAAACCCCCACCCCCCCCCCCCCAATAACCCTTGACTCCCTTGTAGATAAAAATCTGTCTAACTCAGCCTTGAATATATTTAATGACCGAACCTCCACTGCTCTCTGGGGAAGAGAATTCCAAAGATTAACAACCCTCTACGCCAATAGATGACAGGATTGGGATACTTGGTAAACTCATTGTAGCTTTGTTAATGGGATGGGGAAGATGTAGCGAGGAGGATGGTGTCAAGAGGAGGCTCCAAAGCTAACAGTATGCGTCTTCACCAGTGTCTTCAGGCTAGAAAATAATTAACGGTCTGGAGAGCATGTGTATTGCTAGATTATTCCAGTTTAAAACAATGGGGAGGACCAGGGGATATGCGTTTGAGCTCTGTAAGGATAGGAATAACTGGATGCTGGACAGTTCTTCCTTTCCGAAAGAGGAGTGATCCTCTGGAACATGTTGCCAACTGATGCAGTGGGCATTGACTCCCTGCCTTCAATAGGGAGCTGGACTGGTTCTTGGCTGGGGCTGTGAGTCCAGCCGGTTTTATCTCCTGCACTCAACTTGGCGCAGTCGGAGAAGAATTTTCCAGTGTATTTTTTTCCCTTATTGGGCCTTTTTTTCTGGGTATTTTGCCTGTCCCAGGTGATTACATGGTGCCAGTTGGACGAAGTGTCTCATTATGATGCTCCAGGAATCTTGAGCATTGGGGCAGGCCTGTTCTTGCCCTGCCTGTCAATTTCATACATTCTCCCGCTCATGTTTGGCTTGCGCTTGCCACGTCGAGATTGAGCCATGCAACAAGCCTCAATACTTTAGCCGGTCTGTATCCTCGGACACCCTCCGACCTGCTTCAACATGACTGTGGTCTGGCTCGGTGTCAAGATTTGTCTGATGTTGCTCATGTGAAGCACCTTGGGAGTTTTACTACTTTAAAGGTGCTATATAAATGCGAGTTGCTGTTGTGTCTGTGTGTGCGCGTGTGTGTATAAAACATGAATGGGGATGTGACTTATAAGGAAAACCCATAGTTCAGATTTTAAGGTTGGTCTTTCCCCAGTGCAGAACACAAGCAAAGGTGATGGTAGAAAGCAGAGTGAGGAACTGGTGTGCATACCAATAGACAAAGTTCTCCATTGCGACACATCTTCTACACACTGGCTGCCAACCATTCATTCCCTGTTGCCTCTTCGAGAGCCAGAAAAGTGACAGAAGTTTGCAATTACTCCCCGCCGTTCTGCACCACAACTAACTCTGTCTTGCTGCTTTCGATTTCTGAGAGATACTTGGGATAAGGGGGAAGGCCGAACAGATCCTAAGATGACACAGGAAGATTTAATCCCCAGATGGAACGGCTGTGTTTAGCCGCAGGAAGGTATTTGTTTTGGATGTTGTTAAACCTACTGGTGCGTCAAACAGGAAAATCAAACAGTAGGAGTTTTTGACCACAGGGAGGTAGGGGAAAGTAGTCACATGGAGAGACAGAAGGTACTTTTATCTAAACAGGACGTAAATATAGCAAGCAATCTCTGCGTTCCTCCAATCCCGGCCTCTTGCACGTCGCCAGTTTTAATCACACGACCACTGCCTTCAGCTGCCTTAGCTTTAAGCTCTGGAATTCCTGCCCTAAAGCGTCTCTCTCCTCCTCCAAGATGCTCCTTAAAACCTACCTCTTTGACAAAGCTTTAGGTCTCTTATCCTAATATCTTCTTATGTGCAAAGCATCTGGAACTAGCATTTCAGCTCAAGGGAACCAGGGGAACAGACACAAAACAAACCCGGGAGAGCAGCACTCAATGGTCAGTGTGGCCCCACTCTCCTGTAACCTAGTAACGGGATGGAATCTCTTAGAAACAGAGACTGGGATAGAGAGGGAAGGAAACAGAGGCAGCGTAATGGAGAGATGGAGGGAGTGACAGAGAATGAGCAGGTAGCGGAGTGACCCAGGAAAACAGCGTGATCAAGAGACAGTAGTGGATGGTCTTTTGGGAATAACTACAGAGAAAGCAAGTGTGTACAGCAGGTAATTGTGAGCTGTGGCTCAGGGGGTAGCACTCTTGCCTCTGAGTCAGAAGGTGCTGCATTCAAATCCCACTCCAGCGAGCTGAGCACAAAGTCCAGTGCAGTACTGAGGGAATGTTGCACTGTCAGAGGTGCTGTTCAGCCACGAACCCCATCTGCTCTCTGAGGTGAACATAAAAGATCCCATGGCACTTTACTGAAGAGGAGCTGGGGAATTCTCCGCAGTGTCCTGGCTGATATGTATCCCTCAACTGACATCACTGAAACGGGTCATTGTCTCATTGTGGGATCTTGCTGCGTCGCATTCCCAACACTTCAAATGAAGTGCATTGAGACATCCTAAGGCTGAGAAAATGAACATAACGGCCAGAATTCTCCCATCCCTGAGGAGGCGGGGAATTTTGGAAATGAAGACAATGTGTTCCCGCCATTTCGCGCTTTTCCCAGAGGAAGGAGCGCACACCAACTGCAGTGCGTCCGGCAGCGGCAGCAAGATAATTAAGCCAACTAATGAGGTACTTAGCAGGCATTGCGTGAGCGGACTGCAATCTCAACGGCGTAGCGCGGGCCCTCAGCTCCGTCCGCACCTCGGCAAGTGAGAGGAGGTGGCTGCAGAGCGGGAGGTGGAGGCTGCGTTACACACGATTGGGATTTAACTGATTCTGGCAGAAAATGGCAAAGCTGCTGTCTTCCCAGCTCACAGCCTTGCCAGCAGTGCGGACCTCGTGCAGACGGGTGTGTTCAATTGTGCACTCTTGTGGTGTTTCAGCTAGAGATCTGGTCGGGTCTGGGTGTATCGCAGTGTAACGTGTACAAGTAGATCCTGACCCTGTGCTGTCACATTTGCTAGATGTTCCTGGCAGGAACCTGATCAAATCAAAAGTCTCTCATCAAATAACTGACACGAAATGTGAAGGCCCCGCTAATCTGCCCCTCCTTCTGACGTTGCCACGTGCTACTCCACCTTGAAGCCTGGAACTTCAATACGAAGTGGGTCATTCTGACTGGCCTGTATTCTCACTGCAGTGCTGTGGGGGAGGAGAAATCTTTTCATCAGCACTTCCAGAGTCCCCTTTTTGTTCTCTGACATTTCATCTAACAAGAGGGACTCTCTGATGGGAGGATCTGAAAAACTTTGATGAAAGCGTAGTCTGCTTCAACAGAAGCAAAGCTGCGTGGCTGGGAGACGCCAACCCCAAAGATCAAAGGTCACGACATCAAAACACTGAACTGAAGGGCTGAAACTCCCCCACCCCCACCGCCCCCCCCACCCCCCAACCAGAGCTGCCACACCTGACCAATATGTATCCCTCAACCAATACTCTAGTCCTGTCATTACCCCATAGCTAATCCTGGGGGATGGGGTCATTACCATAAAGAGTTGGGTGGTCAGGCCAAAAACAACACAACAGGGCTCCCTGCACCCTTGGGAGCACCCAGCTGCAGTCGTGCATAGAAACCAGGGTGCAGCCTTTGGTAAGACAGGACACCCCATACCATTCAGCAGTAGGCTGGGTGACAATCAGAGAAGGAAGGGACAGTGCTGGGTTAATTTACTGGACTTTCAGGGGTTTCTGATACAGGAGTAAAGATGTCTTGCTGCAACTGTATAGAGCCTTGGTGAGACGCACCTGGAATACTGGTCTTCTCATCTAAGGAAGGATATACTTGTCATGGAAGGAGTACAACGGAGTTTCACCAGACTAATCCCGGGAATGGCATGTTTCTCTAGAGTTTCGAAGAATGTGATGATATCATTGAAACTTACAAAATTCTTACAGGCGTGACAGGATAGATGTGGACAGGATGTTCCCCCTGGCTGGTGAGTCTAGAACCAGGAGATATTGTCTCAGAATAAGGGGTAGGCCGTTTAGGACTGAGATGAGGGGGAATTTCTTCACTCAGAGGGTGGTGAATCTTTGGAATTCTCTGCCCCAGAGGACTGTGGAGGTGCAGTCATTGAGTATGTTCAAATCAGAAATCAATAGATATCTGGACACTAATGACATCAATGGATATGGGGATGACGCAGGAAAGTGGCATTGAGGTAGATTATCAGCAATGATCTAATTGAATGGTGCAGCAGGTTCGATGGGCTGAATGGCCTACTCCTGCTCCTATGTTCCTATCACTACAGGCCTCGGTAACCCTTCCCTTCATATTCAAATCAAGGATACTCTTAGATTCATCTGTAAATGACCTAAATATCTCACTCCCCCCACCCCACTCCCCCAATCAGGGCTTCCAACTCACAACTGACCGTTTCCCTGTAGCCATACACAAAAGTTTAAGCCAACCTGTTCAGTTACTGTCACGTTTTGTAGCGAGACTTATCTGTGATGCTAAAAGGTAATGGACGATTCCGAGCCTCACAAACGCAAGGATTCCACTCTGTATCAGGCACATTTAACCTTTGACCCTCCAGAATCATTCTAACTCTTGATACGGGGCACCTTGACCATATCAAACGATCTATGCTACAATATTTACATTCGCCTCACTCCAGCTGGATATTGAAGCACTGATAGTCACATCAAACACCGCTTCCCTCAACTGTGCCAGATGTCGAGTTACAAACCCCTTTTCGCTCCCCCAATTCTGCAGTAAACACCAAGAAGTGCAACTGGCGGGGCCCCCAAGTTGCAGGAGACCAAGTTGGAAGAAGCTTATGAAGCCCCAAAACGTGGAGTCATTCACCAAATATAACAAAAGAAAAGGAGGCATCTCACAGGGACTTGGAAAAACAGTGAGTTTCAATGGAAGATTTATTTCCACTTAAGACAAAGGAACATTGGCAAAAATGTCTTGGCCTGCAAACCAAAATCTTTGCTATGAAACAAATAACTCATTCACCATTCTAGATACGAGAAGCTTAAACTGAATTGAGGAGGAAGCTGGAGGGGGGGTTTAACCAGAACGACTTGCTTTCTAAAAGGAACTATAAAAATGTAAGTTCTATTGTACAGGGTAGAAGCACAATAACAAGGGTCCTTTCATTAGACACAGTTGATGGCAAAGGAACAACTTTACTGACAGAGGGCCTGGCCGTGTTCCACTTTACCGTTCTTTGCAGTGTTCCATGTGGTTTGATATTACAGAACGGGACAGTGCCATCTTGGAATGTGAAGGGTGAGCTTTGTAATACAGCATTGTACAGTAGTTTGCCATCTATACAACTCAGTCTCCACCACAAGCAGATCCAGGGGGAACCAGCACCCCCAATACAAAGTCAGAAAGGCATAGCGGACCTCAGCAAGGAAAGGGCAACAGCTGGGCTTGGTGGGAAGATTCATCCTTCCAATCTTCATTGTGATGAATTGGGAACATAGAGTCACAGGGTCTCAGTATTTGTACTCCCATTGACAGCTGCTCATCGTCAACCCTGAGCATGTTAACCTCAAAGAGCTTACATCAACACCATACAAGATTCAATTCGCGATTAATGCTCAAAATTCAGAAAGGTTTAAATAACGGTTTCAGAAAGTTATTCAGTGTTGGGCCTTACCTAAAGTCTTCTGTCATCCTGAGTGCTCACCGACAAAAGAAAATGGCCACTTCCCATCCCCCACGCCGTGATGTCAGGAGCCATTTTGAGAATTGTTATGGTGCAAATTGATTAGAGATGATGCTGCTTTATTAAACTCAAACACCTGTTGCATCAAACTGTTTCAAAAAATTCCTTCATTTGTTCCTTGTTACCCACCGAGAAGAATAAGGCAAATGTTATCAGCACTAAGAATGCTGGGAACATTACCCACCCGACTCCCTCCCCTCCCCCGCTTTCAACATTATACAAATGTTACACAATGTGAGCTGCAGCCAATCATTTCTGTAGTCTCCGATGAGATGTCAACTCCATCTGACTTTCATTTCCGATAATCTGAAGGACCGCCTGGCCACCTTAATTATTTTTTGTTGTACGCCAGACCCAAGTTATTTATGCCACCCCCCACCCCCCAACACCCTTGACCAACTGGACTCATTCTTTACAACAGCAAGTGTAAAGTTCTGTTGCATCACTTCTTGTCAGGTGGTAGAACGTTCCGCAATCATTTCTACCAACTAATGTGCAACCTTCCACTGTTGGAATTTGTGGAAGATGTGGGGAGGGTGGGAAGCCCACGGGATCGGGTGGAGTGTTACACCTTCGATGGAGGGTAACACTCGGTGGACTATAAAACCAGCGCGGCACCAAAGCCCATCAATTTCCCATCGGGGGAGTGGGTAGTAGCGGGGGTTAAAATTTCCACCCCATTGCCACGAGAAATGAAAGGGGTGGTAATTATATTTCAATATACTTTTAAATACCAGAAAAAAGTCAAACGCACAGTCAACATATAGTGAGTTTTTGAAGAGGATGTAAAGATACAGACATAATAATAAAAAAATCTCTGAAAAACACATATATAAGAGAATTGAACTAAAGCACAAACGACTTACCTGCCATTTCTTTTAACACTGAGCTACAATTATGGGTAAAGGGCCTTTCCAATTAACCAGACTTGGCACTCAATCCGTGCGGGAACACTGGGCAGGATTCTACCACGTGTTTCAGGACCCCAATGTCGGGACCAAATGGGGGCCCTGGGCCCGCACTTGCCGGGAGCCAAACCGGTGGAGCTTTTCTACCCCAGAGGTGGCCTCCTAATTGGCCTAATCAGAGGGCCAGCAGCTCTAGAGCCTCGGCAGTCCCACCAGGAGAGGTGGGCACTGCTGAGGCAGGTAGGAGACCTCAAGGGTGCCTGAAAATGGAGGCCCCCTCTGGGGCATAAAAATAAATAATTATTTTCGAGGGGGGATGGTGGCAGGTTCTCTGGATCGGAGGGGAAACTCCTCTGGATGGCTTGTCGGGGCCACGGGGGAGGCCATTCATACACCCCCAAGGGAGCCTCCAGGGCCCCCCCCCCCAACCCCGGACTGCCGCAGGAAGGCCTCCTCCATGGAACTGGCTGCCTCCCTATGAGGCGGGGGCCACTCTGCTGCTGGCAAAATGCTGGTGAGCTCTCTAAATGGTCCCTAATTGGGGGCCTTAATTATTTAAAATGGCTGCCTCACCCCAGGAAACTTCCCTGACAGCGGGAATGCACCAGGGAGTTGTTCTGATTCAGCTCTCCCCTATTTTACCCAGTCCCCCCTACTGCCTCTAAGCCTGCCACCATCGGGCCTGGAAGATTCTCCCCTTGGAGTTAATTAGTTGAGAATCTTTTGTTTGTGTTGGTGTATAATACTTGACCACCATCTTTGTGTACTTACACAGTCTCGTCGTTCAGAAATTCCAGCTCTCCGTAGGCATCCTCATAGTCGACTCCTCCTCCCCTGGCCGTCCCTTCCACAGTCCTGTACGGTATGATTACAGTCCCACGAGCACCAGAGGTCCTCAGCACCTTCAGCTCCATTACGCCAACGCTCTCACTCACGTGGTAAACTTTGTCTTCAAATGTAAAGATGCCAGCGTGGTCGTCGTCCAGGATTGTCACCGTAGCAACCAAGGGGGAAACAAGACGCCCTTTGGGATACTCTGTTGGATCAGAGTCAAACATGCCTTCGGCATCTCCGCTCCTGAGATTCCCAAGACGGACAAAGAAATGTTCGTCTTCCTCAAATATATCATCGTCAATGATGCCCACGGTGATCTCCTTTGTCATTTCACCTGGCTTGAAGATCAAGGTGCCTTCACTGTATTCATAGTCTGAGCCAGCGTTGGCCGAGCCATCTTCTGTTCGGTAGTCGACGTAGAAGGTGCTGTTCTGCTCCCCGCCTTTGCACACAACGGTCAGAGTGACAAGCCCACAGTTCTCAAAGCACTGGTAGTTGGCAGGCTCAAAGCAGATTTTGCTGCACATCTCTTCCGCAGGGTTAGGCCTTGCCTCGCGAAGGTTTGTTGTCCTCTTTGCGTGATCGGCAGCGTGCTTCTTCAAGATGTTGCCTGCGCCAGTCATCATCCTGGTCGCCTGAATGCGGTAAAAGGCCCTGCTCTTTTGTTGATGAAGCAGGGCATAGTAATTAGCCAACTCAACCAGTTGTTCCAACTCTCGATCTGGGTACTTTTGCTTGAGGTCTTTAAGAATTCGGATGGCTTCTTTACGACTCTCGTCTAAGTCTTTGGCTTCCAGAGTGATCACGGTTCCATCGGGAAGGACACTGTCTCCATGCTCCAGGATCATTTTCCCATCCATCTCGATCCCCTTGGGGAGTTCTCCCTCGGTCTCGATAATGATGCCCCTGCGCTTATCCGCACGGTATCTTTTGTAGACATACTTATAGAAGAGTAGCCTCTTATCAGCGATCCAAGCAAAGACTACACAAACTGGGAAGAACATGAGGGTCAACAACCCTTCCCAGACCTCGACAACACCAGGGGAGAAGACTGCCAGAATCAGGTACATCCAGATATAGGCGAAAATGCTCCATGATGCAGTGACAAAAAACACACGCAAGTGCTTGACTCTCCGAACTTCACCATCAGGGATGCAATAGACGCAGACGGCAATGATGACAAACATGTTGAAGGCCGCGCTGCCGACAATCGTGCCAGGTCCCAATGCTCCAGCAAGGAAGCCGTGCCCACACACCTCAATGAGTGACAAGAGAATTTCCGGCGCCGAGGAGCCTAGTGCCATCAGGGTCAAGTTGGACACCGTCTCATTCCAGATTCGAACAGTGGCTATGCTGGTCTCGCCATTGGGCAACGTGATAGTAATCTCTTTCTCCTGCGAAGTGATGACTTCAATGGACGCCATGAAACGATCGGCTATGATGGAGACACCAAGGAACATATACAGCATCGCAACAAAATAGACAATAGCCCTGGCAACTTTGTCTCCTAAGGATGGGTTCTGGGGGTACCATATTGGGAGTATGATCCCCAGGTTACATTGGAAAGACCCAAAACATGATGAATTGGGCAAGTCAACGGGGTCTTCTGTCTCAGTCCCTTCTGTCTCCCAAATAGTCATTATGAATATGGTGGCCATGAACCCAGACCCCAGGAATGGGGACAGGAAGGTTCTCCACTGTAACTTGGTCATTGGCATGATTCTGTCAGGGAGGATAACTTTGATTTCAGGATCGCCCAATCTTCCGATGGCTGTAAACAAAAGAAGATAAAAGGAAACTGTTAAAATTATTACACTTCAAGGGACGTCAGCCGAGACACGAACATTTTATTCAATTAAATCATTAAAATATTTGGCTCAATTGTAATCACTCCAGAAATTATTTTGAAGGATCTGTCATTTTGCAATGGAGTCTCTCACAAGACACGAATTCCCATGTTTAAACATGGGATTGATTGATGTCGATCCAAGGCACAGTCACAGCGTTCATGTAATAATAATGTGTTTGAACAACTTCAAAAAGAAAATCCAGATCCTTATTTCAAAATTGACAATGCACATTTGAATAAATAAAAGCAAAATACCGCAGAACTCTGATGAAAGATCACAGACCTGAAATGTTAACTCTGCTTCTCTCTCCACAGATGCTGCCAGACCTGCTGAGTATTTCCAGCACTTTCTGTTTTATTATTATTAATGTGCACCTGAATTGTTCCACGCCACTGAATTGGCCACTTATTCACAGACGTGGCTTCCTATCATAGAGAAATCAATTGTAATAAAATAAAACCCCTTTTAACGCTGGATATTTCAAGGGGGCTGTGCTGTTGTACTGAGTCCAATTCATGCAGGTTTCACAACTGTTAGACTTGAATACAACCAGCAGAACTGAAGTGCAAGCTCATTTAGGACAGGAGGAGGTACATTTATATAGCACCCTGCCTGACCTTAGAACATCCCAAAGCACTTTTCAGCAAAATGAAGTACTTTTGAAGTGTTTTAGGAAACAAGGTTCCACAAGAGGCAATGAATTATAGCAGATAATCTGTTTTTTTGTTAATGATGTTGGTTGAGGGATAAATATTGGCCAGGGAACAGGGGAGAACTGCCCTGCTCTTTTTTGAAATAGTGTCATGGGATCTTTCACATCCTCTTGAGAGGGCAGAAAGGCTGCGGTTTAATATCTCATTCCAAGAGAAAGCTCCGCCAACAGAGCAACACTCCCTCAGTACTGCACTGGAGTCAGCCTAAATTATGCACTCAAATCCCTGATTCGGACTAAACTCCACAACCTATCAACTCATGAGTGAGAGAGCTACGCACTGAGCCAGGGCTCTCTTCTGAATTTTTTTTCATTCTTTCATGGGATGTGGGCATCGCTGGTGAGGCCAGCATTTGTTGCCCATCCCTAATTGCCCTTGACAACTGAGCGGCTTGCTAGGCCATTTCAGAGGGCAGTTAAGAGTCAACCACATTGCTGTGGGTCTGGAGTTGCATGTAGGCCAGACCAGGTAAGGACGGCAGATTTCCTTCCCTAAAGGGCATGAATGAACCAGATGGGTTTTTACGACAATTGATGATAATTTCATGGCGCTATTCCTGAGACTAGCTTTCAATTCCAGATTTTTTTATTAATTAATTGAACTTATCAACGAAGTGAATTTCAATTCCACCAGCTGCCATGGTGGGAGCTGAACCCATGTCCCCAGGGAATTGGCCTGGGCCTCTGGATTACTAGTTCAGTGACATTACCACTGCATCGATGAGGTGGTTCTTGAAGGTCTAGATCTAGAGTTAGTCGTAGGGTCACGTGCCAGCAAGTCACTGGGCTTCAATCTCCACATTCTGCAGGCTGCAATAATCAGATAGCTGCCCTGATTTGGTTCAAGTTGTCACCAGTCATTTTAAAGTCTCCATCTCGTCAAACCAGGCACATGTCATCTGCATAATTGAATGGCCTGGAGATTGTTGGAAGCAGATCATTTATAAATGTGTTAAAAAGAGTTGGCACGAGACAATCCCTGAGGATATCCGTCTTTTGGATCCTCCAGGTGCTCAGCTTACCACCTGGCATTGCTTGGAATTGTGTGCCTCGGAAACATGGTTTCGATAGTCGTAACAATCCATCAAGCTGACATCTTTGGTATCTTCAGTTAGCAGGCCAGTGTGCCCGGCAGTATCCCAATAGTTGCTGTAAAGTCACAAATCACAGACTCTGAGCTGGATTTTTTTTAGGCCCGAGTGGGACTAGCACGGAGATGGGCAGGCATGGAACTTTGCACCGTCGGCCGGCATGCCGGTGTCTCAGCACCATCCCAACCCCCAGGTCATTTATCCGTAGGCGGGATGAGGGGCAGCAGGGCTAACATTGGTGAGTGGCAGATAGTCAATTAAGGGTGTTTAAAGGCCTATTCAGGCCTATTGTCAGAGGCTGAATGGAATTTTCCAGTCAGTCTCCAGGCCCCCGGAGGCAGCGGAGAAAAGTCCAGCTGCTTGCAGGCAGCCTCCCAGCCACAGGCCAGAGGGCTAGCACTTCAACCAGGCTATGAGGCCCACCCAGCTTGCTCGGCTTCAGCTGCCACCGCAGGCCGCCTGGTGGAGGGACGCCTGCTCCACAATGGCAACACAGCTACGAAGGTGATTTTTTATTTTAAAGTTAAAAACATTGGAGAGAGGGTGCCTCCATCTTGGGCTGCCCTCTCCCTCACTTAACTGAAAAGTCAGCCTGGTGCTTCTTTAGTGCTGGGGGGGATGGGGAGGTCCTCCTATTGGCCCTCCAGCTTCAAGAGCCCACCCGCCATCCTTAATTGGATGGCAAGCCTGCCCTCTGGCCACTAATTGGCCAATCGTGGAAAATCACAGCCGCACAACTGTTCCCCATGTTCCCCATACCATGCGGCCTTCTGACCCCTATTTGACCCCGACGCCGGGATCCTGAAGCCTGCAGGGAAAATCCTACCCCGTCTTTTTCTGCTGAAGACAATAACTACCACAACAACAACTTGTATTTAACGTAACGCTTTAACGTTGCAAAACATCCCAAGGTGCTTCACAGGAGTGTTATCAAACAAAATTTGACACTGAGCCATATAAGTGGCTATTAGGTAAGTGACACAAAGTTCTGCTTGACCGAGCGTTGTGTGACAGAGTGGCTAACTCGGGAATTTAGTAAGTGTGGGAATCTGGTGCAGTGAGGGAGGAGGTGCTGTTCTGGTCTTTTACAGAACAGGCAGTGATCCAAGAGAGGGAGCAGAGACAGTGAGGCCTGAGAGCTGAGGCCCAGAGGCAGTAATCAGGTGAGCAGGTAGGTGATTGGTTTGTGAGTTTTAAAGTTTTCTTTTCCTTTCTAAACTGGAGCAGTAGCTTAAACTGGTATTGGAAGATATAAGTATTATATTAAATTTGTAGCTTAACTAGTTAAACTAATGAATATAACTGCAAATTATCAGTGATATTTCTAAACTTGAAACCTAATAAGTTAAATAAAACACAATAGAGATGGCAGGGCAGGTGATGTACTGCAGCTGCAGCATGTGGGAGCTGGTGGACACCAGTGTGATGCACAGCAACCACACGTGCAGTAAGTAGCTGCAGCTCGAGGAGCTTCGGCTCAGAGTTGATGAGCTGCAGTCCGCGATTTGGATGCTGCGATGCATCAGGGAGGGGGGGGGATGTTACCTGGACACTTTGTTCCGGGAGGCAGTCACACCCCTTAGGCTAGGTACTTCAGATTTGGTCTGTGGTCAGGGACTGGAGGCTATGACTACAAGTGAGGCAGGTATGGGGTTGCAGAAGGTAGCAATGGAGGAGCTCAGCCTTTGTGCTTGTCCAACAGGTTCTAGCTTCTTGCACCTCGTGTGGACGAGAGAAGGGATTGTAGGGAGGATGAGCAAACTGACCACAGCATCGTGGTGCAGGGGGACATTCAAGTGGGGGAAGTAAAAAGGAATGTAGAAGTATCAGGGGACTGTATAATTAGGGGGATAGCTACTGCTCACTGCAGCCGAGAGCTGTGTTGCCTGCCTAGTGCCAGGGTTAAGGACATCGCCTTGGGGCTGGAAAAGAACTTGGAGTGGGAGGGAAGGATCCAGTTGTCGTGGTCCATGTGGGTACCAACGACATAGGGAGGACTAAGAAAGAGGGAGTATGTGTAGCTAGAGGCTAAATTAAAAAGCAGAACCGCAAGGTAACAATCTCTGGATTACTACCTGAGCCATGAGCAAATTGGCATAGTGTAAATAAGATCAGACAGTTGAATGCATGGGTCAAAGATTGGTGTTGGAGAAACAGGTTTCGATTCATGGGCCATTGTAGTTTGATTCTCTGGAAGCCCAGAAACTTGCAGCTCTCTGCCTGTCTCTAGCTGATTTTCCACTGCAGGAAGTGTGAGCTGATAATGATGCAGTGGGAGCAATGGAGGCATCTGGGTCCTCGGCAAACAAGTTATCTCCTTAACCATGAGATTTAAGGACTGAGAAAGAAACAGAGGAACGATGATGGAGGAAATCGAGTGAATTAAGAGTCAAATTAGGTACAACAGAAAAATAAAAAGATAGAAAGAATGATTGGATTATGGGAGAGAAAATAAAGAGACAAAAAGGAGAAGTAAAAGCAAAATGTACAAATGTTCAATTTCAGATTTTTTAAATTTAAGGCTAGTATTTACTACCTATAGGAATGAGACTCAACAGTTTTAATTGTTCCCTTTCTGGGCTAGAGAGATTGATTGGCATTGCATTAACAACGATCACATATTTGAAAGAGTGCTTACGCTGTTAAATACAAGCCTTAAATTCCTGTGGCGAGTTCAATGGGCACTCAGTGTGCAAATGCAGCAGGGTCTTAAAAGTAACAGGGAGGTTGAGGGAGAGGTGACACTTCAGTGAGGCAAATGGCGGAACAGGGTAAATCTACAAGCAAGTTCTGGAGATTTGCAACGCACGAGGTATCTCATAATCCCCTGGCCGATTGGCACATTAATAAAATCATGGGTCATTAACATGCTTTTATCTCTCCGGCAAGATTAAAATGAAAAATAGTAAGTAATCAATTTTATATTCCTACATTCTATTCCATTTTAGTTCTGTAGTTAAAATAATTAGAATTGAAAAAAGAGACATGCTGTCGAAGCTTTTTGCCTTGCACTCATCAGGACAGATGCAAGAATGCTAAATTTCAAACGGAGCAACAATTTATACTGCAAGAGAAAAAGGAGCTGATTGGTTGGCAAATCAACTCTGATTGGTCGAGGTGAAGCCATGGAGAATGCACTAGGGAACGACCGTTCCCCACGCTTTTGTTTAATTCAAAAAAGATGCAAGGCCTGGACATGTTCCTTTTGCCTGAAGAGGACAGGACCCTGCATATGAATATATGTAGCTTCCAGCAAGAATAAGTGAGCCACGTTGCGAGCCCGACTGATAATCTTAAACTGGTTGTTCGTGTAATTCTTAGCCTGCTCGGGATTGTTCAGTAAGTGCTATCCAATCGCGGAATCACATCTAACGTTAGATATTGTGTTCTCAATTTTACAAGTACAGACTGGTTGAGTACGGTCAGTACTCTGCCTATTGCAAACAACCAAAGGGATGTGCTGTTTGATATAATCCGCCAGCCATTGAGACATACGGCCTACATACCAGGTATCGCACCAGCACTGGAATTCATATACCACATTACTCATTTGTGTGGTAAGCGGAACATCTTCTAAGCTTGAGGGCAGCATCCAATTTGTGGAAAATACCATTTGTGTTGCACCTGCATTGTAGCAATGCAAAACAGCTAGCTTCACCTGTTGCTCAAATCTTTGAGATACCTTACTCTTCCAGGATAATTTGAGGTAGACTGGGCACTTTTCAGGGCCAAAAGTGGTGGCCTTAAGCCCATTCATGAGTATGCGCAATGCACAACAAGCCTGGATTCTTTGGCATTCTTGCATCTGTCCTGATGAGTGCAAGATGAAAAGCTTCGACAGCATCCCTCTTTTTTTCCAGCATTACTCGAGTTCTGTACTACCAAGCGACAATTAGAATTGAAAGATTGCAAAAGGCTGAAAATGTGCCTGCACGTTGGTCGTCTGAGCTGAGTCAGCCGTTGTTTGCATTTAGATTATTTTTACCACCCCTGGTGGAGGCTTAATTCTCTTCTTGTGCCTTGCCATTGCTAACCCAAAAGATTGATGTCTTCTGTGCAACTTTGGGAGCATAATCACTGTGGTCTGGTTTTCCTTTTACCCGGCAACAGTTTATATCTAGTGCCAAATCAAGGGGATCTCCAAGCATCCAGCAGCAGCGATGTCCAACAACAGGTTGATTTAAAATTTCAGATTGCAGAATAAATGACTATGATTGGATTAAGGCAGAAGCTAAGATATTTTTTTCAAATAGGTGGCTTTTTTATTATAGTAGAGCAATTTGACATTCCACAACTATAACATTAGCTTTTCAGGGGCAGAGAGGATGTTCATCAGTAATTATGAACTTAGTACACCGTTAGAAACCCAATTACATCTCTTGCAACAAGATGCAACTTTTTCAAGGGTTTTTCCATGGAGAGTAATGTCCTAAAAATGTCAATTTGCTGATTGCTTCGGGATTGCAGGCTGGGGGACCTCGAGAAAAGCGCAGAATCACTGACAGCAAGTTCTGGAGTTCCGCGTTATCCTGTGTACGCGCCGACCCCAAAGTTGTTGTCAGTTTCAGTGGAGTAATGACGGCGAGGCTGACAGTTTCACCATCATTAACCCTGCAAAATCGGGTCATTATTTAGCAGGCTTAAGAAACGGAAAGAGAGAACTTGCATTTATTTAGCGCCCTTCACCACCTCAGGTCATCTCAAAATATTTGACAGCCAATGAAAGTGGAAGTGTTGTTGCAATGTGCAAATTAGCAAAAACATCAGTGAGATAATGACTAGATCATCTGTTTTTTGTGATGTTGGCTCGGAGACTGGCAATTTGGAATATCTTGATAGGGACTGGCACCAGAAGCACTGATGCCTATGCATAAGTGCAGCTATATATGGTATACATGGTGTGAAATGGAGCCATGGGTTTGGAGATGAAAAGAGACATTGGGAGGGTTGAGCTCTACTGGTTGCAACATGTGGCTGTAATGTCCCATGACCACATCATACTTAACCTCGATGTTGGCCACGCGTATGTACATTTAACTTTTAATAAGCCTTCTGGTGTTTGACTGCGTATTGAATTAATTCCTGGCAAGCAAGCACAGGAATGCAGCCTCTGTCCGTAACAATACAAAATTCATATTCCTAACAACAGAACTAGGGAAAAATCATCAAATTATACAAGCTGGCAGTGCTGGCTCTTTGAAAGGGCGATCCAATTAGTCCCATCCCCCGCTCTTTCCCCAGAGCTCTGTAAATTTTTCCTATTCAAGTATATATCTAATTACCTCTTGAAAGTTACTATCGAATCTGATACTGCCGCCCTTCCAGGCAGTGAATTTTAGATCATCGTAACTCGCTGAGTAAAAAAAATTCTCATCTATTCCTTTTGGCAATTAACTTGAATGTGCAACCTCTGGTTACTTCTCCCTATCTACTCTACCAAAACCCTTCAGAATTTTGAACACCTCTATTAAATCATCCGCGAACCTTCTCTGCCCTCAGGCAAGCAAACCCAGCTTCTTTGGTCTCTCCATGCGACTGAATTCTCTCATCCTTGGTGTAATTCTGGTAAATTTGCTCAGCTACCTCTTCAATATCCTCCCTGAAGTGTGGTGCCCAGAATTGGGCACAATACTCCAGCTGGGGCCTAAACAATGTTTTCTAAAGGTTCCGCATACCTTCCTTGCTTTTGGGCCTCCATTTAGAAAGCCCAGGGTCCTGTTCGCTTTTATTAAGCAGTCACATAAACCGAAATGCGGAATTACTGAAGGTATTTATGAGGCAGTGAAAGGTGCGTAGCCTCCATTTCCTTTTGGCTCCATCTTTCCTACTTGAGGGCCCAACAGCTGAGAGGTGGAGTCACCCTCCACCCAGGTCGCCATCGCTGCCCATTGTGGCTGCCCGCCAGAGTGCACAAGATGGCGACCCTCTGGCACAGCGGGAATGTGCCATGTCCGTCATGCCACCCTTGCCGTCATCGTTGAACAAAGCAAGCAAATCAAACCTGAGTCCATGACACCCTGCGGTTGTCCCCCAATAAACAGTGTCATCACTCATCCCTCCCACCATCACAGTGAACTCGAACACATCGAGGGTGAAATTCATCTTGGTCACCAAAATGGCTGATAGCGAATCAGCTGCTATTTTTACTCCCCGCCCAATTCCCTTTTCCGCTGGTTTGAAAGGATGCGCTATCGCCCTCTTGCCATCAACACTCAAGAGGAATTTCACCTCCATCCTTTATTGGTTATTGTGAGAGTGAGGCTTTTGCTGAGGTAGAGACACTGATCTATGGGCCACTTACAAACATCTCTCATTTAGAATTCATGGCAGCGCAATTTATAGCGAGGATTGATTTTTGGAGAAAGCTCGGTTAGGCAATAACTTAAAACTGTCAAAAAATAATAACCATTGAACATACTCACTGAAACCTTCTTAACCTTTTTATACTGGTTTAAGATTTACAGAAGTGTCTCTTGATTAAGCAGTCCTGGAGACTTGACCAGGGCCTCAATGATAGCTCATTGTATCCAGGGCGAGGTGAAGCTCATTTGATAATCATCACCACATTGTCACCTCAAACCCTTAGCTTCTCTCTGTCAAAACCTTTCCAGTTTCTCTCTATTTTACTGGTGTTACAATGCTCTATGCTCCTGTGAATTCTCCTCTAATTCCGCTGACTCTCCAAATGCACTCTTCCACCTTCTTATATCCTCACTGTTGAAACTGAGACTCATCAAGCTGTCTCCAAGGGCTTAAGAACTGTGGAACTCCTCAACTCCCTCAATCTTCCCCTTCATCGTGCAATCCTCAGGCTTTTAAACCAAATCTTCGCATCACCCACACCACACTGCTTCTCATTTATTCTACTTTATTTTCACTCCTGTTGGTGTCTTGATCTATGGCCGTTCCCCTACAAGGCATTACATAAAAATTAAAACTCGGAGACAGGCCATTCAGCCTGTCAAGTTCCTGTCAGGGTTTATCCTCCACCTAAGCACTATCCTAATTCCATGTGCCCACCCTGGTCCCACATCAATTTATTCCCCTTCCCTTCAACCACCTACCTTATTCTTAAGTTGCCATGGTGCTTGCCTCACATCTAACTCTGGAAACGTAAAACAGTTTCACCTGCTCGCTTTCATAAGAACATAAGAACTAGAAGCAGGAGTAGGCCATTCGGCCCCTTGTGCCTGCTCCACCGTTCATTAAGATCCTGGCTGAACTTCTACATCAACTCCACTTTCCCGCCCTTGCCTCTTATCCTTTGATTCTCTTAAAGTTCAAAAACTATCAATCTGCCTTGAATATATTTATCCTGACTCTACAACCCAGTGTTCTAAACTCTCCAGTCAGAGGAAATAATTCTCAGCATCTACCCCGTCAAACCCTCTAAGAATGTTATAGTTTCAGTGAGATCCCCTCTCGTTCTTCTAAACTCTGCAGAATATAGGCCCATTCTACTCAGTCTCAAAACAGGTAATCTTTATCTTACACCTCTTCATCCTAGACCCTTCAATCGTTGGAAACTACCTGTTATATACCCACCAGTTATACATGTGTCTGTTATCTACCCACCATCATACACCCCACCCAATTTTTTCCATTGACTATAGCAGTGGGGGCGGGGGAGGGGGGATCCACGATCGCCCCTTTTGTGCCCCTGAATTTGACCTCCAATGTGTTTTAGTTTAGAGAGATAAACTAAAACACATTGGAGGTCAAATTCAGGGGCACAAAAGGGGCGATCGTGGATCCCCCCCTCCCCCTCTCCCCCAATTGAGCAGTGAGCTTCAGCTCAAAAGTGCCCTGAATTGAACAGCAGCTGGAAATCCTGTTCCAAGATGGCTGGTGTGCGGAATCAGTCACATTGAAGGAAACGTCAACTATGTTTCTCTCTCCACAGACACTGCCTGACCCAATGAGTATTTCCAGCTTTTTCTGTTTTCATTATAGTCATATTGAGGGGACTGGACGGCACTCCAGGCCTCAGAAACCTTACTGGGGAAAGTGGAGGCACTGTTTCCTTGCATGTAACCCATTCAACATTTCCCTGAGGGTCTCTGCACTGCCCCGGGGAGTGTCTGCGCTGCCCCGGGGAGTGTCTATGCCACCCCGGGAATGTCTGCTCTGCCCCTGGAGTGTCTGCCCTGACCTGGGAGTGTCTGTGCTGCCCTGGGAGTGTCTGCACTGCCCCGGGAGTGTCTGCTCTGCCCCAGCAGTGTCTGTGCCACCCCGGGGAGTGTCTGCTCTGCCCCGGGAGTGTCTGCTCTGTCCCGGGAATGTCTGCGCTGACCTGGGAGTGTCTGTGCCACCCCGGGGAGTGTCTGCTCTGCCCCGGGAGTGTCTGTGCCACCCCGGGGAGTGTCTGCTCTGCCCCGGGAGTGTCTGCTCTGTCCCGGGAATGTCTGCGCTGACCTGGGAGTGTCTGTGCCACCCCAGGGAGTGTCTGCTCTGCCCCGGGAGTGTCTGCGCTGCCCCAGAGAGTGTCTGCGCTGACCTGGGAGTGTCTGTGCTGCCCTGGGAGTGTCTGCACTGCCCCGGCAGTGTCTGTGCCACCCCGGGGAGTGTCTGCTCTGCCCCGGGAGTGTCTGCTCTGTCCCGGGAATGTCTGCGCTGACCTGGGAGTGTCTGTGCCACCCCGGGAGTGTCTGCGCTGTCTTGAGAATGCCTGGTGCTGCCCCGGGAGTGTCTGCGCTGCCCCAGTGAGTGTCTGCACTGCCCCAGGGAGTGTCTGCACTGCCCCAGGGAGTGTCTGTGCTGCCCCGGGAGTGTCTGCACTGCCCCAGGGAGTGTCTGCACTGCCCCGGGAGTGTCTGCACTGCCCCGGGAGTGTCTGCGCTGCCCTGGGGAGTGTCTGCGCTGTCTTGAGAATGCCTGGTGCTGCCCCGGGAGTGTCTGCGCTGCCCCAGTGAGTGTCTGCACTGCCCCAGGGAGTGTCTGCACTGCCCCGGGAGTGTCTGCACTGCCCCGGGAGTGTCTGCGCTGCCCTGGGGAGTGTCTGCGCTGTCTTGAGAATGCCTGGTGCTGCCCTGGGGGTATTTAGCGCAGGCATTGCTCAACCAAAAAGGAAAAAAAAGGTTTTCAAGATTTAGCAAAAATAAATCCTAACACATTCTTCCTTTGTGTTCTGAAGACTTACATTTATCTATCACATTTCACAAACGCAGGATGCCCTAAAGCACTTTACGGTCAATGAATGCTGGAATCAGTCAGCAGGTCTGGCAGCATCTGTGAAAAGAGAAGCAGAGAT
Source organism: Heterodontus francisci (assembly GCF_036365525.1). Taxonomy (NCBI): domain Eukaryota; kingdom Metazoa; phylum Chordata; class Chondrichthyes; order Heterodontiformes; family Heterodontidae; genus Heterodontus; species Heterodontus francisci. Next base: position 13,895,369 of record NC_090410.1, on the reverse strand, counting down.
AACGTTTCGGGTCAGCGACCCTTCTTCGGACACTGACCCGAAACGTTAACTCTGCTTCTCTTTTCACAGATGCTGCCAGACCTGCTGAGTGGTTCCAGCATTTCTTGTTTTTATTTCAGATTTCCAGCATCTGCAGTATTTTGCTTTTATTACAGTCAATGAAATTGTTTTGAAGAGTGTGGTCACTATTGTAAAGTAGATAATGCAGTAGCCAGTATACACACAGCAAATCCCACAGACAGCAATGTAATAATGACCAGATAGTCTGTTTTTTTTTAAAAAAAGCAATCTTGGTTGAGGGATAAATATTGGTCAGGACGCCTGGGAGAACTCCTCTGATCTTCGAAACAATGCTGCTGGATCCTTTACGTCCACCTGTGGGAGCAGACGGGGCCTCAGTTTGTCTCCTCCAAAAGACAGTACTTCTGACAGTGCAGCATTCCCTCAGTACTGTACTGCAGTGTCAGCCGAGATAATGTGCTCAAATCTCTGGAGCGGGACTTGAAGCCGCAACCTGTTGACTTAGAGGGTAAAGTGCTACCCACTCAATCACGGCTGAAAAGCAAAGGTTAAACATACAAGGTTTAAAAACTGTAATTCGTCTCATGAATTAAACTTCCTGGCTCCTTCCTGTACATTAAATAAGGAATACATTTATTAAATCACACCCACACGACCTCTGGGATTTCCTTTGATTACAGAAGCATTGTTTTATACAGAGCTCACTGGCACAAGCCCAACTACCGTCTCAAGCACCCCGGGGGCTCTGCATGCATATTTCAATTGTAAAATTAAATCCAACAGTACAGGGAGGTAGGCAAACATACACCAGATATCTTTCAGGGGAGGAACTGTACTGTCCTGCGAGCACTGTACTGCCTTAAGACTGTTAGTAACATCTTGGGAGTGTCTGCCCTGGGACTGAATGGGAGATTTAAGGAGAGAGGTAGAAAGAGAGAGAGGTGGAGAGATTTAGGAGGGAGTTCCAGAGCTTAGGGCCCAGGCATCCGAAGGCACAGCCCCCAATGATTGAGTGATTAAAATTGGGAATGCTCAAAAGGCCACAGTTCGAGGAGTGCCGCTATCTGGGAGGGTTGTAGAGCTGGAGGAGGTTATTGATCTCACAAAATAGCCTCACGCTATGATGTAGATGGGTAGACTGGCAAATGGTAATCACAAGGAGGAAGAGGAGGCTTTCTCAGAGCCCCAGTACGCTAGCCATTTCCAGTTCTTCAGGAGACCCTTCGCACCTCTGCGTTGGAAACCTCTTGATCTCTGTGGGACGGTGCGTTAGCGGAGAGCGGCAGTGTTGTGGCGGGGGCATCTAAAAATCGGGACACAGAGACGAAGGGGGAATCAAGGAGGTGGAGGCTGTAAGGGGAGTGAACGACCATCCTGGGTAGGACAGGACACAGCGGTTGTGCTGTTAAGTTTATTTAGATAACCCAATGAAGTAGGGAAATGTCCTCATGTTTAATTTTGTAACAGTCGCGAACGGAAGATATACTGGCAGTAACAAACCTATCCATTGCTCTGTACATTTTGCGGATTGGGGAATAAAACGGTTTGCGAATCAAAGCGAGTGGCGTCTCATTCAGTGGTACCTTCGGAAAGATTAAAAGAGCAGGCGGGGTTGAGATGCAGATCTGGAAATCTGGATCATGAGGGAGTTTTATTGTTGCTCTGCTGGGTCCCACCCTCGCACTAGCAGACACAAGGCAGTGGGAGTCTACACCCCCTAAGGACAAGGTAAGCGGACAGAGAGGCTGTCACTAGCCAATCGGAATGGACACTCGTGACAGCCCAATCCAGAGAAATGGAGTGAGATCAGACTGGCCCCATGAAAGCACTGCAAAAGAGTGAAGGCCCGCCACATCATCCATAAACCTTCCCATGGAGGGGTTTCACCTCCGCACTGATGGCCCTGCAAGCTGTGGGCCGTCTGTTTCTTCAAATATTAATCAGGTTTCTGATATTCACCTTCATTTTGAGGATCCCTCATGCTCCCCTACCTACCTCAGCAGTGCCCACCTTTGCCAATGGGTCTGCCGTCCACTCGGTGCTGCGGGCCTTTTGATTGGGCCTCCAGCCTGTCGTCCTTAATTGGCCACCTCCTGGAAAACTGCCCCTGTTGACACAACTCTGACCCATGCGGAGTCAGGACCTGGAAATGATCCCATCACCTGAAATTTTTCAAAGAGCATAAAACTCCGTCTAAAATGGCACCTTGTGTGACAGGACATTGTGACTAATGGAAAGCATAACTTGCGCTTCTGATATTTTCAAAGAGGGGTTTCACTGAATTGATCAGTCCTTTGGCAGGGTCTATGGCCTCATCTAGAGGAGGTGTTAGCTGTGGTTCAGTGGGTAGCATTCTCACCTATGGGTTGTGGGTTCAAGTCCCACTCCAGAGGCTTGAGTGCATAATCTAGGTTGGCGCTCCCAATGCAGTACTGAGGGGCTACAGCCCTGTCAGAGATGCCATCTTTCTGAGGAGACATTAAATTCAGAGTGTCACAGAATAATTACAGTGCAGAAGGAGACCATTCGGCCCATCGTGACTGCACTGGCTCTCCGAATGAGTAATTCGCCTAATGCCATTCCCCTGTAACCCTGCACCTTCTTGCTTTTCAGATAACTGCCCTTTTGAAGGCCTCGATCGAACCTGCCTCCAGCACACTGTCAGGCAGCGTATTCCAGACCTTAACCACTTGCTGTGTGAAAAAGTTTTTCCTCATGTCGCTTTTGCTTCTTTTCCCAATTACGTTAAATCTGTGCCCTCTCGTTCTCGATCCTTTCACGAGTGGGAACAGTTTCTCTCTATCTACTCTGTCCAGACCCCTCATGATTTTGAATACCTCTATCAAATCACCTCTCAGCCTTCTCTTCTCCAAGGAAAAGAGTCCTAACTTCTCCAATCTATCTTCAAAACTGAAATTCCTCATCCCTGGAACCATTCTCATGAATCTTTTCTCTACTTTCTCCAATGCCCTCACGTCTTTCCTCAAGTGCGCCGCCCAGAACTGGACGCAATACTCCAGCTGAGGCCGAACTAGTGTCTTATACAAGTTCAACATAACCTCCTTGCTCTTGTACTCTATGCCCCTATTAATAAAGCCCAGGATACTGTATGCTTTATTAACCGCTCTCTCAACCTGTCCTGCCACCTTCAATGACTTATGCACATATACACCAGGTCCCTCTGCTCCTGCATCCCCTTTAGAATTGTACCCTTTATTCTATATTGTCTCTCCATGTTCTTCCTACCAAAATGAATTACTTCACATTTCTCCGCATTGAACTTCATCTGTCACCTGTCTGCCCATTCCACCAACTTGTCTATGTGCTTTTGAAGTTCAACACTATCCTCCTCACAGTTCACAATGCTTCCAAGTTTTGTGTCATCCGCAAACTCTGAAATTGTGCCCTGTACACCAAGTTCTAAGTCATTAATATATATCAGGAGCAGCAAGGGTCCCAACACTGATCCCTGGGGAACTCCACTACAAACCTTCCTCCAGCCCGAAAAATATTCATTAACCACTACTGTTTCCTGTCACTCAGCCAATTTTGTGTCCATGTTGCTTCAGTCCCTTTTATTCCATGAGCTACAGGTTTGCACACAAGTCCATTGTGCGGCACTATAACAAATGCCTTTTGAAAGTGCATGTACACCACATCAACAACATTGCCCTCATCAACCCTCTCTGTTACCTCCTCAAAAAACTCCAGCAAGTTAATTAAACATGATTTTCCCTCAACGAATCCATGCTGGCATTCCTTAATTAACCTGCATTCGTCCATGTGACTATTAATTAGGTTCCGAATTACTGTTTCTAGAAGTTTCTCCACCACAGAGGTTAAACTGACTGGCCTATAGTTGCTGGGCTTATCTTTACACCCTTTTTTGAACAAGGGTGTAACATTTGCAATTCTCCAGTCCCCTGGCACTACCCCCGAGTCTAAGGAAGACTGGGAAATTATGGCCAGTGCCCCTGCGATTTCCCCCCGCACTTCCCTCAGTATCCTTGGCTGCATCTCATCTGGCCCTGGTGCTTTGAGGCCGTCTGCCCTCTCAGGTGGATGCAAAAGATTTAACGGCACGATTTTAGTGAACAGCGGGGGTGGAGATCTCCCCAGTGTCCTAGCCAATATTTATCGCTCAACCACATCTCTGAGAAACAAATTATCTAGTCACTTATCACACTGATGTTTGTGGGAGCTTACTGTGTGCAAATTTCCTACATTACAACAGTAACTCCACTTCAAAAGTGCTTCATTGGCTGTAAAGTGCTTTGGGATCTTCTGAGGTCGTGCAAGGCTCTATATAAATGCAAGTTATTTCTTTATGCTGCCACCTTCTCTCTAATACCACTCTTAAGTAATGATATGTTCATTCCCTTGATAGGTTGCAGCTATCCCACCCACACATGGTTAAAATAACAGGAATATGCTTTAAGAATTCTCTGCAGTCTATAAAACACAGTTGCCTTCCTCGCTGTGTGAAATGTTTACTAAAGGTCAGATGTATTCATCCGAATACTCACATAATCCTCTTGTATATCAAGATCAACCACTGCCATAGAGACTAATGTGAGTTCCGATGTTGGCTGGAGGCAATGCAATGACAGGATTTTGTGTAGAATTTCCTCACCGCCTGATGAATCCACCCTGCAGGCTCCAACTCTCCATTGCACCAAACAAAATGGCTGCTCCCAGTGAGTGCCAGCAGGTTCAATAATTATAAACTGTTGCCAAGCCTGAATTAAGCTCAATAACCTTCTGAGATCTCTGCACCCCCTCCAATTCTGGCCTCTCGTGCATCCCGGATTTCCATCACCCCACCACAGGTAGTCATGCATTCTGCCCTCTAGTCTTTGAGTCTGATTCCTCCCTGAACCTCTCTCCTCCTTCAAGATGGTCCTTAAAACCTACTTCTTTAACCAAGCTTTTAGTCACTTGTCCACATATCTCCTCACATGGGTCATTGTCCAATTTTGTTCCTGCAAAGCACCTTGAGATGTTTTTCTACATGAAAGGTGCTATGTGAGTGCGAATTGTTCTTGTTGATGCCTACATGCTTCCCAGAGGTCCCCAATCCAAATTCTTGCACTTTCCCTCATCCCCACCACCCTCATCGCCACCCACGACCCCACGTCAGCCCCAAACCCATCGGCCCAACACCTTAAACCTCAACCCACATCGCAATCCCACTCAGAATCTCACTTCCACAGCTCCACTTTCTCCGTGTCCCCAGACCGGCCTGACCCACAGCCCAGCCTCGACCCCAGGCTACAATCTCGGCCGGCATCTGGACTCTCCACACCCAATGGGAGGGTGTTTCAGCTCTTTAGCTGCCCTGCTGTTCCCTTCATCACAAGGATCGGAGGCAGGCCTGTTCCCAGACCTCAGCCAATATCACAACCCAGGCTCTATACCTTCTCGCTGCTCCTCCTGCACCCCCACCTCCCCCCCACCTTGCAGGCACAGTGGAAGAGTCACAGGGTGAAGCCTACAACCCACCAGGCAATGAGGAATGTTATATACATTTTTTTGAAGGCATAGGAATAAAGTATATCATGACTGGGGGATCTTGCTGTGCAAAAAGTCGTTGCTGAAATTTCCAACATTGCATCCCTGACTTCACTTCAAAAGTTCCTCACTGGGTAGAAGTAGGAGAGAGGTGGAGATCAGGAATGACATGGGAGTCAGGATAGGGGTGGGGGTGACTATAAGGGTCAGGATTGGAAATGAAGTGTAGGCTGGATTGGGTAGGGATTCGAATTGGGATGGGGGGGTTGGGATTGGGTTGGAGATTAGATTAGATTAGATTAGAGATACAGCACTGAAACAGGCCCTTCGGCCCACCGAGTCTGTGCCGACCATCAACCACCCATTTATACTAATCCTACATTCCTACCAAACATCCCCATCTGTCCCTATATTTCCCTACCACCTACCTATACTAGTGACAATTTATAATGGCCAATTTACCTACCAACCTGCAAGTCTTTTGGCTTGTGGGAGGAAACCGGAGCACCCGGAGAAAACCCACGCAGACACAGGGAGAACTTGCAAACTCCACACAGGCAGTGCCCAGAATCGAACCCGGGTCCCTGGAGCTGTGAGGCTGCAGTGCTAACCACTGCGCCACTGTGCCGCCCCAGTGGATAGGATAGGAGTGAGAGCTGGGATGGGGGTGTGGGTCAGGATAGGGATGGGATCGAGAGAGGCGTGGGGGTTTGGGAATAGGGATAGAGTGGGTGGGGTTCAGGATGGGATAGAGGTTGGGATGAAGTTGAGTTGGGCATAATAATGGGGGTGAGGAACATATATGGGCGGCACAGTGGCGCAGTGGTTAGCACCGCAGCCTCACAGCTCCAGCGACCCGGGTTCGATTCTGGGTACTGCCTGTGTGGAGTTTGCAAGTTCTCCCTGTGACTGCGTGGGTTTTCGCCGGGTGCTCCGGTTTCCTCCCACAGCCAAAGACTTGCAGGTTGGTAGGTAAATTGGCCATTATAAATTGCCCCTAGTATAGGTAGGTGGTAGGGGAATAGAGGGACAGGTGGGGATGTGGTAGGAATATGGGATTAGTGTAGGATGAGTATAAATGGGTGGTTGATGGTCGGCACAGACTCGGTGGGCCGAAGGGCCTGTTTCAGTGCTGTATCTCTAAATAAATAAAATATCAGGAGCTCTGACATGGGCTCGATGCAGTCTGTGGGATTTGCACCCATTAATTTGGACGCAAAAGGACTTAAATTCGACAGGCAGTATCCAATGAGCTGCCTGTTATACACCCCTCCCGATTTCTCGTTCCGGGCTGTGTAACAGGTGATCAATCCACTAATGCCCCATTTTGCAACCCTACTGATGATGAATTTCACCCCCAAAGTCCAGTGGGCTACACTAACCCTCTCGCCTGAACTGCCTATAGGGTTAATTCCGCAGTCCCTGCAGGGGGCCGAGCTAAAAGAGAGTGCAGCCCAGCACTGGTATATCCATCCAGTGCTCCCTGGAATTAACCCTGACCAGCCCTCGGTGCGTGAAGCCAGGAGCTGAAATGCATCAAAAACTACTCTGGGTCCTGGTGCACGAGCTAGAGATTTCTAGGCAGCTCACGTACCAAATCATACTGTATTTTCCAAAAGCAGGCAGGAGGTAGCGAGACTAACAAGCACCTCTGGAGGAACACCCAGTTCCCAATTGAACAGGACGTGGGTGCAAGACTGACCTCCTTCGAAGGGGGTAGAGTTCCAGCAGACAGGAATATCTCATCAATATTAAACAATTGCACCAGGAGTTATTAAATTCGATCCAACTGCTCACTTTTTTATCCCCTGAGGCATGCTGCAGATCTCGAACCTTCTGTACCTCACACCATTTTGTTTCTGTTCGTTTAGTGCTGACAAAATGTTAGCAGGACCAAAGGATCAGACCCCAGCTTTGCTTGTGACAGTGAGGTAACGCTCTACGTAGAAAAGCCCGCCATTTTGCTCGATCGCGCTCTGCAACAGCAGCTGCGATCTGACATTCCCCACTCCCGCATTTTTCTTTTACGTTTAAACCTTCAACGCATACCCCTCGTTCTCACTTGCGTCGAGGAACGGAGCTCAATATCTTTCTCTTTTGGCTGTTCTCTTTCTCATTCCCACACACATTCAGGTTAGGCTACTTACAAATACCGGGAAGCCTCCGACGACCGGAGGTTGCTGGGGGCAACTCCCGACGCTGGGAATTCCTGGCGAAAGGGGAGATCCCGGGATTTGCTCAGCCAGCTCAGACTCAGCACTGCCGCAACAACTGTTGAAGCCTGTGGATCTCCGCTTGCCTGAAGCAGCTGACTCAGTGAGATCGGGAATGCCTGATGCTGCAGCCTTCATTAACACAGGGAATTCCCATTAAATCAGCCAGCCTGACCACAGGGGGAAAGAAAAATCCTGGGAACTACTAGCAGCAAGCGAGTCAATCGTGCCGGGATTCCGTGAAACCTCGGGGAAACTCCCAGAGAACCTGCTGTGGAAAAGACCAGCTTTAGCATACAACACGCAGCAGAAATGATGTCAGAAAATGCAGCATGTTGTAAAAACGGACAGCACTGGTGGTGCTGTGAAATTATTAATTGACTGCACAGAAAGAAATGGCAGCTTAAAGGTACCGTAAAGCCCAGCATATAGGTTGCACCAGCTGCTCTGTTCCTGCTATTTTACAACTGAGGATTTCCTCACTACATCAATCACATCTCAGCCTTGCCTCTGCCGGCTGGTCCCCATTCAGTGAATAAAGCACTGCAGGGTGTTCTAGACAGCACCTCTTAACACAGTAAAATGTCCCAAGACGTTTCACAGGACTGTAATCAGACAAAGAATTTGACACCGAGCAACAGAAGGAAATATTAGGACAGCTGACTAAAAGCTTGGTCAAAGAGACAGATCTTACAAAGCCTCTTAAAGGAGGAGAGAGAGGCGGAGAGGTTTAGGGAGGAAATCCCAGAGCTTAGGGCCCAGGCAGCTGAAGGCACAGCCGTCAATGGCAGACCGAAGGAAATGGGGGCTGCGTAGAGCAGATAGCAATCGTATAATACAGATCCCGACACAGCTGAGGCATTACTGCGTTTATTCATTCATACTTCAACGTTTTCTCAATAGTTAGCAGCTCTATAACGTCTCCAGGTATCGATTCCAGTGTCCGTTTGTATAGTCGTCAACAGACACAGCGAGTCACTGACTGCTGCCCCATTTGATTTGGGAAGATACTCCCGGTACAGACTGAGGCAAAGAAAGGCTCTAGGATTAATCAATACTTTCGTGGTATTGCCAAAGTGTGTAATCCGGCAGTGTGGGACCAGTAATTTGATTGTGTATCCCAGGGGTTCTGGATCCCTGGAATATATAGTTAGGTCATGGATCCCACATTCCTTGTGCACACACCCAATTCTAGATCCCTAGTATACACATCCAATGTACAGATCCCAGATTTACACACCCAATTTACAGATCCTACATCGTCAGTGTACACAAGCATTTTAGAAATCCCACATCCTGAGTATACACAACTGATTTAGAGATCCTACATCCCTAGTATACACAAACGATTTACAGATTCCTCTTCCATATTAGGGACTCCAATAACCCTATTACAGAATGAGGAAAAGCCTGTGCATAGGGCAATGATGGTATAGAATTCCTAAAATTTGTACAGGACAACTTTTTAAATCAGTATATTTCCAACCCAACAAGAAATGAAGCAGTGCTGGATCTCATTCTGGGGAATGAAGTAAGGCAAGTGGAGTGTGTTGCAGAGGGGGAGCATCTAGGTAATAGTGATCATAATACAATTAGGTTTGAAGCAGTTAATGGAAAGAGACAAAGAAAAATCAAAGACGAAAATACCCAACTGGAAAAGAGACAATTTCAGTGAATTGAGGAATGTGCGATGGCAATACTGATTAGGGAAGACATTGTGGTGTTGGAAAGAGGGGACAAGGACAGAATCCATTTGGTTAGAGTTGAGAAGTAAAACGGGCATGATCACCCTACAGGGATATTCTATAGGCCTCCAAATAGTGAGAGAGATAGAGCAGCAAATCTGCACGGAAATCACAGGAGGGGGAGGAATTTCTGAAATATTTTCAGGAGGACTTCCTTGATCAGTATGTTCTCGGCCCAACTAGAAAGGAGGCATTGCTGGATTGGGTACTGGGAAATGAGATGGGCCAGTTGGGCTAATTGGACCAAGTGTCTTTGGAGGAGCACTTGGGTAAGAGTGATCATCGTATCATAAGGTTTAAACTCGTAATACAGAAAAGCAAAGAAGAATATAAGGTAGATTGGAGATCTAGATTGGAAGAGGGATAACTTCAAAGCAATGAGAAGGGATATAGCCAGGGGAAAATGGAAACAAAGACTGACAGGAAAAACTATAACAGAACAAAGGGGAATCTTTAAGGAAGAGATGTTTCAGGTACAGACTAGGCACATTCCAACAAGGGTGAAAGGTAGGGGAACCAAAAACAGGGCTCCTTGGATGACGGGGAAGATAAAGATTATGATGAAACAAAAAAAGAGGGTGCATGATGCATGTCGGGTGAATTCTTCAAGTGAGAACTGGGCCAAATACAAAAAGTTGAGAGGGGAAGTGAAGAGGAAAATAAGACTGGCAAAGAGAGAGTATGAGAACAGAATGGCAGTCAATACAAAATGGAACCCAAAAATCTTCCATTGGCATGTAAATAGTAATTGAGTAGTAAGAGGTGGAGTGGGGCTTATTAGGGACAAAAAGGGTGATATATGCTTAGAGGCACAGGGCAAGGTTAGAATACTTAAGAAGTGCTTTGTATCAGTGTTTACTAAGGAAGAGGAATCTGACAAAATACTGGTAGAAGCAGAGAGAGTACAGGCAATGGATAGGGTAAAAACTGAGATGGAAGAAGTGCTGGAAAGTAAGATCCAAGTTATTTATATATATCAAAAAAAGCAATTCTCCTAGCACTGATCCTTGGGGAACACCACTGTCCACCATCCTCCAGTCTGAAAAACAACCATTTACCACGACTTGCTGTTGTCTGTCCTTAAGCTATGCTCAGGGTAGATAAGTCATCTCATCAGGATGGCTTGTATCCGAGGTTGCTACAGGAAGTGGGGGTGGCGATAGCAAATGCACCTGCCATAGTCTTCCAATATTCCCTAGATTAGGGGAGGTGCCAGAGGATTGGAGAGTGGCAAATGTGACACCCTTATTCAAGAAAAGGTGTAAGGTCAGTTCTAGCAAGTACAGGCCAGTTAGTTTAATATCAATGGTGGTTAAGGTTTTAGAAACAATAATCAGGAGGGAAAAAAATCAACAGGCACTTAACAAGTCTCCAGATCCAGATGGAATGCATCCTAGACTGCTGAGGGAAGCAAAGATGAAGACAACAGAGGCTCTGGCCACAATCTTTTACTCTGCTTGGATATGGGAGTGGTGCCAGACAACTGGAGGATAGCAAATGTTACACTTCTCTTCAAAAAAGGGGAGAGGGGTAAACCTGGTAACTAATCAGTCTAATGTCAATGGTAGGAGACTATTTTCAAGGGAACAAACTTAATTCCTAATTGGAGAAGCATGGGTTAATAAGGGCCATCCAGCAGGGATTAATGAAAGGCAAACTGTGTCTAACTAAACTGATTGAGTTCTTTCTGAAGTCACAAAGAGGGTTAATGAATGTAATGCAGTTGATGTTTTATATATGATTGGCACTCCATCCTCCACCTTCAACATTCACTCCCTCCACCACCGACACACAGTGGCAGCAGTGTGTACCATCTACAAGATGCACTGCAGCAACTCACCAAGCCTCCTTCGACAGCACCTTCCAAACCCGCAACCTCTATCACCTGGAAGGACAGGGGCAGCGGATGCATGGGAACACCACAACCTGCAAGTTCCCCTCCAAGCCACACACCATCCTGACCTGGAACTATATCGCCGTTCCTTCACTGTAATTGGGTCAAAATCCTGAAACTCCCTTCCTAACAGCACTGTGAGTGTACCTACACCCCAAGGGCTGCAGCGGTTCAAGAAGGCAGCTCACCACCACCTTCTCAAGGGCAATTAGGGATGGGCAATAAATGCTGGCCTGGCCAGCGACCCACATCCCACAAATGAATTTTAAAAATGACTTTCAAAAGGTATTTGATAGAGTAATTCATAACAGATTATTCAGAATGTAGTGGCATATGAGATTAAACGGGACAGTGGTAACTTGGGTACCTAATTGGTAAAGAGATAGGAGGCAGAGGGCAGTGGTAAATGGATATCTTTCTGACTGGAGGGAAGTGTGCTGTGGGTCCTCCAGGATTAGGATCATTGCTTTTCTTGTTATATATAATTGACCTGGCCTTGGGTATAGGGAGTACAATTTAAAAGTCCGCAGAAGGTACAATACTTGACATTGTGGTAAATAGTGAACAGGGAAGTAACAGCCTTCAGGAAGCCACAGACAGACTGGTGCAATGGGCAAACACATGGAAGATGCAATTTAGTGATGCACTTTGGGAGAAACAATATGGAGAGGAAATATAAACGAAACGCTATTTTGAGGGGGTGCAAGAACAGAGGGTCCTGGGGGTGCATATTCACAAATCTTTGAAGAAGGCAGGGAAAGTTGATGAGATGATTAAGTATGGGCTACTTTGCTTTGCAAATAGGAACATTGACTGCAAAAGCAAGGAAGTCATGCTGGGCCACTACAAATCACTAGTTAGGCCCCAGTTGGAAAATTACTCTTTAGGAAGGATATTAAGGCCTTGGAGAGGGTATGGAGGAGGTTTACCAGGATCATAGCAGGATGAGGGACTCAGTTAAGCGGAGAGACTGGAGAAACTGAGATTGTTCTCCTTGGAGCAGAGACAGTTAAGGATGTATAGAGGTATTCAAAATTATCAGGGGTTTTGGTAGAGAAAGTTCTCTCTGACAAGTGTTGAGTTACCAGATGTCATCAATTTAAAATAATTGACAAAAGAACTAGAGGAGATTTTATTTCACACATTGGATTCACACATCTGGAAAGCACTAATCTGAACAGGTGGAAGAAGCAGGTTCCATTGGAACTCTCAAACGGCAATCTACTTGAAGAGAACTCATTTGCAGGCTTATGGGGAAAATGCTGAGGCATGTGAAAAATTGGACAGCTCTTTCAAAGAGCCAGCACAGGCATGACAGGCTGAATGGCCTCCTGTTAGATCCTATGATTTTTTTTACTGCCAATAAAACATAGAAACATAGAAAATAGGAGCAGGAGTAGGCCATTCGGCCCTTCAAGCCTGCTCCGCCACTCATTATGATCATGGCTGATCATCCAACTCAGTAACCTGTTCCCGCTTTCCCCCCCCACCCCACCCCCACCCCCCATATCCTTTGATCCCTTTCACCCCAAGAGCTATATCTAACTCCTTCTTGAAAACATACAATGTTTTGGCCTCAACTGCTTTCTGTGGTAGCGAATTCCACAGGCTCACCACTCTCTGGGTGAAGAAATTTCTCCTCATCTCAGCCCTGAAAGGTTTACCCTTTACAATGAAATACTTTAGAAGTGTAGCCATGCTGTAATGTAGGAAATGCAGCAACCAATTTATGCACAGCAAGGTCCCACAAAGAGCATTGTGATAATGACCATATATTCTGCTTTTTATTGATGTTGATTGAGGGATAAATATTGTCCAGGACACTGGGCTCTTCTTTGACATGGGATCTTTAACATCCACCTGAGAGAGCAAGAGAGGACCTTGGTTCAATGTCTCATCTGAAAGACGGCACCTCCAACAGTACTGCACTCCCTCAGTACTGCACTGGAGTGTCAACCTAAATACGCAGATTTCAGATTCCACGCCATTTTCCAGAACAGCCATCTTGTGGCCTCTCTGAGTCAGACGCATGGGAACACCACCACCTGCAAGTTCCACTCCAAGTCACACACCATCCTGACTTGGAACTATATCGCCGGTCTGTCGCTGTTGCTGGGTTAAAAACCTGGAACTCCCTCCCGAACAACACCGTGGGTGCACCTACACCACATGGACAGCAGCCATTCAAGGTGGCAGCTCAATTAGGGATGAGCAATAAATGCTGGCCTTGCCAAAGGACGAATAAAAACAAAAAAAAAATTGCCTATCGAGGTGCCAATTTGCTCTAAACTCTGAGTTCACTCCAGAAGCAATATGTTTTAAATTTGTTTGTGGGATGTGGGCATCGCTGACTAGGCCAGCATTTATTGCCTATCCCTAATTGTCCTTGAACTGAGTGGTTTGCTAGGCCATTTAAGAGTCAGCCACATTGTTGTGGGTCTGGAGTCACATGTAGGCCAGACCAGATAAGGATGGCAGATTTCCTTCCCTAAAGGACATTAGTGAACCAGATGGGTTTTTTACAATTGTCAATGGTTTCTTGTTCATCATTAGACTAACTTGTTTTTATCAATTGAATTCAAATTTAACCATCTTCCATGATGGGATTCAAACTCATGCCCCCAGAGCATTAGCCTGGGCTCTGGATCACTAGTCCAGTGACATCACGAGTACGCCACCGCCTCCCTTTAGAGGTTACTGAAAGCCATCTCTTATCTGGCTTAGTAGACAGCACAAAGGGGAGACTCTCATTTCACCTGATTGGCTGGATTAAATGCTGGCCTCAGTCTATGACCACAGTGTCTTTACTTCTTCAATCGCATCACTGAACCCAGCTGTGTGTGTAACCATGGCAATGCATCTCGCAAGCCATTCCATCCTAGCACTGACCCTCCAGTGAAAGACCTTGAAAGAGCAGCTGTAACGCAGGGGAGGGGGATGCCTTCCATTCAGGTGCGACGTCTACACTGTATCTTACGACACATCCAGTGTGACATGGAGAGAAGGACCTTGGAGGTTATTGTGTCAGAGCAAACGCAAAGAGCAGTACACTGGGAGAGCAGGGAAGCGACCCGCACTGACAGCTGTTTACACCAATGGCACAGAATTAGGCTCTTTTGCAACTGCCTTCAGTTCATTTATATTTAAATAACATTCTGGATGTGTTGCCACTGCATGGGAAATGTGTGACTGGTTTAACGCTCGGAACTAATGCGATTGGAGTCACCACACATCTGTGCAGTGGGCACTACGCAGCCCATGTGTGTGTGATCTAGTGCCAGCTCCCATGCATGGGAGGGACAACTCTCGCCTTACTTCCCTCAGCACTGGTCAGCACTTATCGCAAAACCGTTGGCATGGTGCCCGTGAGTTTCCGATGTGTATGAAGGGTTTTTGTGGAGTAGATAGGGAAAAAAACTGTTTCCATTGGCAGGAGAGTTGATATCTAGAGGTCACAGATTTAAGATAGCTACAAAGGAACAGGAAGAGGTCATTCAGCCCCTTGAGCATCATCTACCATTCAATGACATCATGGTTGATCTGCGTCCTAATTCCATATATTTAGTATACTTGATAGCTGGAAAAAGAACCGGAGCAGACGATGAGAAGATTTGCTTTTCATCCTGCAAATTGTTTTGATCTGGAATGCATTGCTTGAAAAGGCAGTGAAAGCAGATTCAATGGCAACTTTCAAAAGGCAATTGGATAACTAGTTGAAAAGGAAAGATTTGCAGGGCTATGGGGAAAGGGGAAGGGGGATTAATTGGATAGCTCTTTCAAACAGTTGGCACAGGTATGATGGGCTGAATGGCCTCCTTCTGTACTGCATCATTTTATGATTCTACATCTTCCTTCCCGGAACGTCCCCACCCTACCCAGCATACACTGGGAATGTGTACCAGGAAACTGTGCCCCCTACCCTGAGCCTGTGAATCTCCTGCCACTAGGAAATCACTGGGTGTGAAATCACACACTCTGGATGCACTGTTTCCCAATATTCACACACAGGGTGCAGAGGCAATGCTGATGCTGGTAATCTCCCCTATAACCATTCTCCACACAACAAAAATAGAGTATTTTGATCTTTATTTTCTTAATGATATTTACAGGACTAAAATAGATCTTAAAATTATTGAGACAGGCACACAGAAACACACACACACACGTACACACAAGTCAGGAGTGTGATGGAATACATTCCATTTACCTGGATGGGTGTAACTCCAACAACACTCAAGAAGCTCGACACCATCCAGGACCAATCAGCCCGCCTGATCGGCACCCCATCCACCACCTTCAACATTCACTCCCTCCACCACTGGGGCACATCCATCTACAATATGCACTGCAACAACTCGTCAAGGCTCCTTTGACAGCAGCTTCCAAACCTGCAACTTCTACCACCTAGAAGGACAAGGGCAGCAGATACATGGGAACACCACCACCTGCAGGTTCCCCTCCAAGCCACACACCATCCTGACTTGGAACTATATCACCGTTCCTGCACTGTCGCTGGGTCAAAATCCTGGAACTTCCTTCTTAACGGCACTGTGGGTGTACCTACCCCACACAGACTGGAGGGGTTCAAGAAGGCAGCTCACCACCACCTTCTCAAGGGCAATTAGGGATGGGCAACAAATGCTGTCCTTTCCAGAAACACCCATATCCTGTAAATGAATAAAAGAACATCCTGAATCTGGGAGAGAATTCATATTTAATCCTGTCTGGAACATAACCCATCCACAGAATGCCAGAAGTGGACAAACTGTCCTTTAACTTGCTAAAAATCTGTTAATTGCAGAATTGATGGCATTGATCTCATCTCCTAATAACTATCTCAACAGCTTTAAGATTATTGAAACTAGCTGGTGTCAGTTTGCCACCTTCTTGGTTGGAGACAAGTTCTGAGATCATTTTGAATCCATCCAGCCGCAACGTTTTAATTCCCGCTGTCTCACTCAAAACTTCAAAGTGAAAAAGAAAATGTGGTCACGTTGTTGAAGGGACAAGGACCCCGATACCTCTCGACAGAGCAGCCTGTAGGCAAGAACGACCAGTTCTGACAACTTCTCCCAGCTTGTCGGCCTTACTGGGTCCATTGAGGCTGCAACGGACATCATGCAGCAGCAGGGGGAGGGGACAGGAAGAATTCTGCCTGCCCTTTCGACCTCATCGTGACCCCGGCTTATCTCGGGGGACCCATTTGCGAAGCTCCTGGTGAGGGCCCTGCCACGAGGAAGGAGTCAACGACTGGAAGGGCAAAAAAAAACCCCAGCGGCAGGCGGATTTAAAGGAGCAGAAGAGCCACGAATTGAAAGGGAAAATTCATTTTTAAGCCTGGGCTGAGACCGAGGCCTCAGGAGATAAGTTTATCGGTCCTGCCTGGAGGATAAGGAGCCCACAAGTAGGCCTTCTTCCTCCAATTATACACATGGGGGCCAATACTGACATGTGTGGCACTTTCATATTGTCAGCTGAACACTATACAGCCCACTGCACCCCCATCCTGCCTTATGGGCATAGGTCCATTGTGGTCATTACACTCCAGAGTCTCCAGGAAGATATCGATGGTCTGGTCAGATGGCCAGAAAAGTGGCAAATGGAATTCAACTCGGTGAAGTGTGAGGTGATGTATTTGGGGAGGTCAAACAAGGCAAAGGAATACACAATTAATGGGAAAATACTGAGAGGTGTAGAGGAAGTGAGGGACCTTGGAGTGAATGTCCACAGATCCCTGAAGGTAGCAGGACAGGTCGATAACGTGGTTAAGAAGGCATATGGAATCCTTTCCTTTATCAGCCGAGGTATAGAATATAAGAGCAGGGAGGTTATGTTGGAACTGCATAACTCATTGGTTAGGCTGTAACTTGAGTACTGTGTGCAGTTCTGGTCAACTCATTACAGAAAGGATATAATTGCACTAGAGAGTGGAACAGAGGAGATTTACAAGGATGTTGCTGGAACTGGATAAATGCAGCTATGTGGAAAGATTGGATAGGCTGGGGTTGTTGTCCTTGGAACAGAGAAGGCTGAGGGGAGATCTGATTAAAATGTACAACATTTTGAGGGGCCTGGATAGAGTGGAGGTGAAGGGCCTTAGCAGAGAGGTCAGTGACTAGGGGGCATAGATTTAAAGTGATTGGTAGAAAAATTAGAGGGGAGATGAGGAAAAGTTTTTTCACCCAGGTCTAGGGATCTGGAACTCACTGCCTGAAAGGGTAGTTGAGGCAGAAACCCTCAACTCATTCAAAAGGAGTCTGGATATGTACCTCAAGTGCCGTAATCTGCAGGGCTATGGACCAAATGCTGGAAGGTAGGATTAGAATAGGTGGAACGTTTTTCGGTTGGCACAGACACGATGGGCCAAGTGGCCTCTTTCTGTGCTGTAAACTTTCTATGATTCTATGTTACTGAATGTTATACTTTCATGGAGAAGGTTCCAGAGTCTGAAATTAAATCAGCCAGTACATTACCACATCCACTTGAGTGTTTATTCGGATGTGACAATTACTGCCACTGCCTATCACCACTTTCTCGAAATGATGTGCCTCTCCAGTTCTATTTTCTGCTGAGGCTTTCAATATTCAAGTGCCACATGACTGGAGACAAGTGCAAAAGGTTGGAACTGGTGAGAATATCTGCAGCTGAAAAGGGTTTCAATTTCACAAATTCATCTGCCACTCAGCTCCTGTCCTGTCACGCAATGCGTCCTCCACACCCCCACCTGATTACACCAACATCATCATTAAAGAGAGACTCTTCATCAATATTCATCAGTTGGGAGGTTACTTAACTGTGGAAAACATGTTTTACAGTTCCAGGTCCACAATAGTGTGTCACTCTAATGTATTTCAAGTATCACTCCATGTAACAAGCACTATTCGATCTCCTCTAAAGATCCTACATAAATACCCACTATAAAACATCAATCTACTATCCGACATTCCCAGCGTGACGATCGCAAGACAGGTTCAGGAGTATCTTGGGAATGCCATCACTCCTTATGTTGATTCAACATGTTCCTGAAGGTTTCACCACATCATTGTGCGACCATACGTCCCAGTTTTCCGGGGAGAGACCCTGGATGAGGTAGTGTGTCCCCAGATGAGTTTCCAGCACACAAAACTCACCCCCAAATGAATACGCTAACTATTAACCCAGAGTCAAATCAGGAGCCACGTGACCCCAAGCTGCCCTGCGGTTGGTCAAATAGGCGGGGCTATGCGGCGCAGGGGTTCCCATTGGCAGGAGGGATGTCAATCTCCCGTTTTCAACCAGTAAGAGGGTTGGACTCACGGAGAGGCATTAATTTAAGCAGAGATCACCCTCTGTGGCTGCAGAGCTCTTGCTGTGCACTGCCCACAATGAACTCCGGATTGCACACAGTTTACCCATGAAATTCGGTTGAAGAGGAAACCACCCCGGTAACGGGACTAATGAGCAGCGGCAAGAGCTGAGCCCTCTGAATGTCTCAGGAGCCAGGGCAGAGCACACTCCGCCGTGTGTCCCAGGATTCAGTTTAGAAAATATGGTCACTCTGTCGCATGACCTCCGCCCCCAAACGCCCGCCCGGTCAAACAACCTTTCACACAGCTTCAATATTTTGAAAACTAATAAATGAAAGGGTTCAATGAAAAAAAAAGTACTTTAAAATTGCCCTATGCTTTTCCCCCCAGATGTTGCTGGCAGAACAGTCCGGGAGATTAATCTTTCATCCTGGAGACTCCAGGATAATTCTGGAAAGTCAACACCAAGTTCCCCTCCAAGTCCCACACCATGCTGACTGGGATACATCATCATTCCTTCAGCATTGCAGGTTCAATATTCTGGGAGCACTATCAGCACGAGAATAGCAGTATTTGAGAATAAGGCCCACCCCCCCCAGCGACACCAGGATCCTGAGAGCAACATGAGTGTCAGCCCACACTGGGAGCACTGGATTCCCGATTCTCCTCTATAAATTATTACGGCTAAGCATTAACTCTGTCGGGCTTGGTGTATTATCTGTTCAGGTGGATCAAATACATATATAACACAGTATAGGTGTCCAAACTGGCGAGGTCCCCAGGGTCATCAGATTTCTGGTCATCGGAGCTTGAGAATTCTGCACACGTCTCCCTGGAATTCCAGCATCAAAATCTTTTTCCATGCTTTTCTCTATTTACTGATTTACCAGGTCGATAAGGTTTTTATTACATAAGGGTGTGAGGGGATATGGAGCAAAGGCAGAGTGGCAGAACAGGTTCGAGGGGCTGAATGGCCTACTCCTGTTCCATATGTTCCATTTTTATGGCACTCTGCATTAATTAAAATATCCTCGGCACCAAACACACAGTTTTTCCTCGTGTAACAGAACTTGGCTTTCAGATGTGATGGCAGAGTTTCAGGGATAGCAAGAGTTCACTTGCCTGTTGCCACCATACTGAGAGGTTGGAAGCCCAAAGTATCCAGATTTTTTTTTAATAGTGTCAAGGGCTCAGTTAGAGACTCTGGAAAGGAGTCAAGCAGTTGAGCCCAGGGTTGCCAGTAGCTCACAGACACTCAGAGAATTTTACAACAGGCCTGGAGCTTTCAGACAGACTGAACCAATCCTGATGCAGCAAATGACGGTTCATTCCACAAGGAGGTGAGGACCTCGCGAGGACTGTGCCACAACAACTTCTGACACCGTTGTAATGTAGGAAAATGCCAATTTGTGCACAGCAAGATCCCACAAACAGCAAAGAGACAATGCCCAGATCATCTGTGTTTAGTGATATGGGTAGCACTCCAGGGAAATTGCCCCTGCTCTCCTTCGAAATAGCGCCATGGGATCTTTTACATTCACCTGAGAGGGCAGACAGAGCCTCGGTTCAACGCCTCAACGGAAAGATAGCACCTCCAACAATGCAGCACTCCCTCAGATCTGCACTGAAGGGTCAGCTCAGAGTGAAACTTGAACCCATGACCTTCTGACTCAGAGGCAAGTCACTGAGCCATGGCTGACACTATGTTCTCTAACCTTTGATTTCCAGCTTTGTAGACTTAGCCAACTAAGGTTTTCTTGCCTCAACGACTTCCTCACCCAACATCTCCAAACACACGCTCAGATGGCAGACATTTTGGCATCACCCATTTGGCCTTCACTAGAACTCATGATGATGAGCCTATCTCAACAGCCTCAACTGTTGGTACTCACTCTCCTTACTTTACCCCATGGGGGCTGGAATACAAAGGGTGTTACAGTGATATGAAGATGTGGTTAGATCCCATTTAGAGTACTCTCGTCCGTTCCGACTCCACACCTCAGGAAGGATATTAACCTTGAAGGTGGAACAACACAGATTCACCATACAAACGAACATACATCATACAAATTAGGAGCCGGAGTAGGCCATTCGGCCCCTCGAGCCTGCTCTGTCATTTGATAAGATCATGGCTGATCTAATTGTGTCCTCAACTCCCCTGTCTACCTCCCATACCCCTTGACTCCCTTGTCAATCAAGAATCTATCTAACTCAGATTTAAAAATATTCAATGACTCTGCCTCCACTCCTCTCTGAGGAAAAGAATTCCACAGCCTAACGACCCTCTGAGAGAAAATATTTCCATCTTAAATTGGAGATCCTTTATTTTTAAACTGTGTCCCCTATTTCCAGTCTCTCTCAGAAGGGGTAACATCCTGTCAGCATCCACCCTGTCAAGTCGTCTCAGGATTTTATATGTTTCAATAAGGTCACCTCTCATTCGTCTAAACTCCAACAGATACAGGCCCAACCTGCTCATAAGATCACCCCTTCATCCCAGGAATCAGTCAAATGGACCTTCTCTGAACTGCTTCTAATGCAATTATATCCTTTCTTAATTAAGGAGACCAACACAGTACTCCAGATGGGATCTCACCAATTCCCTGTACAACTGTAGCAAAACTTCCCTACTTTTATATTTGATTCCCTATGCAATAAACAACAACATTCCATTGGAATTCCAAATCACTTGCTGAACCCGCATACCACCTTTTTTTGTGTGATTCTTGTACCAGGGCACCCAGATCCCTCCGTACCTCAGAGTTCCGCAGTCTCTCTCTATTTAAACAACATACTGCTTTTCTATTCTTCCTACCAAAGTGGACAGGTTCCTATTTTGCCATATTATACTCCAAGTTAAATTCCACCAGCTGCCGTGGTGGGATGTGAACCTGTATCTGCAGGGCTTTCGTCTGGGCCTCTGGATTGCTGGTCCAGTAACATTACCACCACACCACCATCTGCCCAGAATGGTACCCACACGGGTTGCATAGACTAGACTTGATTATAGAAAATTAAGGGTTGACCCAATTGAGTGTTTAAAATCATTAAAAAAGCTTATAGAGTAGATAGAGAAGAACTACATCCTCTGGTGAGGGAGACCAGAAAATGGGGGCACAACCTTAAAGTTAGTGCGAAGCTTAAGGGTGATGTCAGGAAGCACTTCGTCACACAAAGGGGAGTGGAAATGTGGAACTCTCTTCCCCAAAAAGCTGTTGAGGCTGGGGCTCAATTGAAAATTTCAAAACGGAGATTTTGCCAGGCATGGCTATTAAAGGGTATGAAACCAAGACAGGTTAAATGGAGCTATAATTTAACTGAATGGTAGAACAGACTCGATGGGCTGAATGGCCTTTCTCCTGTTCCTATTTTCCTCCCCCAGTTCCACATACATGTGCTGAAGGTCTAAACAGTGCTTGCCGCATATAAAGCAGGCACTTCAGTTGTTGGAGCAGGTGATGATTTTTGACAGAAGGTTCTAGGGTATCTGCGAAGGCATGAAAATAATGAAGTAATAAATCTCCACATTCTCGGCAATAAACAAAGAACACATTGTTCAATTGTAAAGAGGAGTTTAACTTAACAGAAGATTCTTTACTGTGTTCATTGTATTTGGAGAAATAACAGCTTATGTTCTATAGCTTCATTCATTTTTTATGGCATATTTTACTGCGTGATTCCTGTGCTCACAATGAGGGATGTCAGTCCTGGCAGTGGACCATTCCCCCAAATTGAGCACCTCGGCCTCCAATTTAAACACTCGCCCACGACCACAGACCACAGCCCACCTCCGTTCCAGCCTGGTGGATCTGAATTTACAACTGAGCTCCTGGTGTCAGAATCGAGCATTTCCAAGTTAGTTTAGGAGCAAAGCTCTCCCTACTCTTCCCCAATGATGGACATCAGTCCTGACCACCCACTGCAGCAGTATATCAGTTTCCATTAGCCATACTGGTGAGGTCGCTGATGGTCGGTGTCAGTTAAGGGGTATCATGGGCCCACGCTCACAAAGAATTCATTTCACATTGCATCCAATAAACAGGGAGACTTGCATTCCATGATTCTGAGCTGGGTTTCTACTCAGGTCCCAGAACTGAAAGAGCAGTGTCTACATTAGTACACCACCCAAATGCCTGCAATGTCACTATAATACACAAACTACAATGGCTAACTTCTCAGTTGTCGAGTTGCCTTCCATGAGCCCCAACATTTGGAAGATTTCCCCCTTACTGTGTAGAACATGTTTGAGACTCTGTGTCATCCACTGTTATATAGCTTTGCTGAAGATCAGATGTTCTGTTCTTGGCTCAGTCCTTTGCTGTCATTCCTTCCTACTTCAAATGTCAGGACTTTTCGGTATTAGAAGCTTCAGTCTTGATACCAGAAATCTGAATGGGGTCTTCTCCCCAAGCATCAACTTCATCCCCACTTATTTCACTTCCCACGTCAACTCTGAGCTCCTCCGCTTTGCAGGATTGCAACCAGGACTTCTTCCCCTCGTGCATAGTGAGGAGGGTCAAAGAGACAACTGTGATATTATCTGTGAGCCCGGATGGGACCGACATTCCTCAGGGAACACTCAGTTCCCCAGGCAAAAAGAAGGAAAAAGGGGCCTTAAGCTTCCTGGGTCTGGGTCTCCATCCACATGACACAGGAATTCCCTTGGGATTTAGGGAGGGAGTGGCAGGGGTGTGAATGCCTGCATAAGGGAAGGCTACATATGTTCATGAGGCAGGGAGGCAGGTGCAACTTCTGTCTCATTTTCCACCCCCAACACATGAGGGAATAGATTCTGAGGGGCACCCAGAAGAAGCAGGCCTGTCCAGCCCTCTCCCAAGGCAGGGCAGACAGAAAAGACCAGAGGATCATTTGCTTTAGGGCAGGCCTCACTCAGTACCACAGATGCTCTGGCTGCTCTGAGTGGCTTTGGACTGAGGTTACGGACCTGAACCCTGAAGTACAGGTGGGTTCAGCTCAGGCCAGGCCGGGCGTCCGCGAGTCCGCCACACTAGACCCAGGCCTTGCAAAGCAGGGAGCGGAGAAGGCAGGAAAAAATCAGCTCGAATGTTCTAATGCTACCAAGAGAATTTATGCTCCAGCTGCTACATTTTTAACCTGGTCTGATGGACAATATAATGGAAGATGCTGTGAAACATTTCACGAAGAGTGTCTAAAATGCACATAAACCAAAATCCTGGACATTGCAGCCTGCCTGCTTTAATAACTCATTATGAAAGGAAGAAGGAGTTAATCCATGAATTTATATAGTGCCTTATGTCTTAAGGTGTATTTGGACAATCGTTACAAAAGCAACCTGCATTGAGAGCGCCTTTAACATAGTAAAACACCCCAAGACGCTTCGGAGGAGCATTACCAAGCAAAAGAGACATTAGGACAGGTGACAAAAGGCTTGGTCAAAGAGGTCAGTTTGAAGGAGTCTCTTAAAGGAGGACAGAGAGGTGGAAAGGAGGAGAGAGGGAGTGGTTTTGTTTAGTTTAGTTTAGAGATACAGCACTGAAACAGGCCCTTCGGCCCACCGAGTCTGTGCCGACCATCAACCACTTATTTATACTAATCCTACACTAATTCCATATTCCTACCACCTGTCCCTATATTCCCCTACCACCTACCTATACTAGGGGCAATTTATAATGGCCAATTAACCTATCAACCTGTTCTGGAGAAGGTGGGACCTGCACAGGGTGAACAGGATGCATCTAAACAGAGCTGGGACAAATTTCCTTGTGGGATGATTTCCTCGTTCTATTGGGTTTAAACTAACTTGGAAGGGGTGTGGGAACCAGGAGGAAATATCAGACAGGAGTATCAAGGGGCACAAAATACTGGGAGAGATAGATAGCACTAGAGTAGAGAATAGTAAATTATTAGGTGGGTCAGAGTAAGGGAGAAAGTAATAAAGTCTAAATCAGGGATAATGTGCATGTATGTGAATGCATGGAGTGTGGTTAATAAGACTGGTGAGTTACAGACCTGGACTGACATGTGGAAATATGATCTTGTGACTATAACAGAGACCTGGCTCAAAGAAGGGCAAGACTGGGCATTGAATATTCCTGGATACAAAGTGTTCAGGAAAGATAGGAAAGGAATAAGGGGAAGGGATGGTGGTATTGATTAAGGATATCATTGCAGTGCTGGAGAAAGTGCACAGTGGCGCAGTGGTTAGCACTGCAGCCTCACAGCTCCAGTGACCTGGGTTCAAGTCTGGGTACTGCCTGTGTGGAGTTTGCAAGTTCTCCCTGTGTCTGCGTGGGTTTCCTCCGGGTGCTCCGGTTTCCTCCCACAAGCCAAAGACTTGCAGGTTGATAGGTAAATTGGCCATTATAAATTGCCCCTAGTATAGGTAGGTGGTAGGGGAATATAGGAACAGGTGAGGATGTGGTAGGAATATGGGATTAGTGTAGGATTAGTATAAATGGGTGGTTAATGGTCGGCACAGACTCGGTGGGCCGAAGGGCCTGTTTCAGTGCTGTATCTCTAAAAAAAAAAGTCTTTGGCATGTGGAAGGAAACTGGAGCACCCGGAGGAAACCCACGCAGACACAGGGAGAACGTACAAACTCCACACAGGCAGTACCCAGAATTGAACCCGGGTCGCTGGAGCTGTGAGGCTGCGGTGCGAACCACTGCGCCACTGTGCCACCCATGGTGGGGCAATAGAAGCAGGAATGCACAAGAGACAAGGATTGGAGCAGCACAGAGATCTCGGAGTGCTAGAGGAGGTTCTAGGAGAGCAGGAGGAATGAGGCCCTGGCGGCACTTGAAGACCAGAATGAGAATTTTAAATTTGAGGCCTTGCCAGACTGGGAGCCAATGTAGGTCAGCAAGCACAGGATTGATGGATGAACTGGTCCCTGCAGTCATTTTGACTGATTTACTGTATGCATATTATATTCCTCAATCTCTTCTCATGGATCATTAATGAGCCAATCAATGCACTGCCCTGGGCCTAATCCTGTGTAGCCATTACAGGGTGAGCACTAATTTGTGGATATCTGTTTTAAAAGCTTACTACAGTTATTCTATCTGGAATACCTAGACGTACACAAGGAAGCCTCCACATATTGCACAGCTGTAGATAACCAGCGTATGTGCAGATTTGGTTTCTTTTTACGTAATTCAATGTTCCTTCAGTGATCCCCTCCATCTCCCTGTTCAAACCTGCATCGTGTGCAGCAGATGATCAGGCATATGGCCAGTGCCAATGACAGGAGAGATGGCACCCCTCAGCTGCTGTCACTATTGCCAAGCTGTGCCAAATGCCACTTGACTGCTCTCGGTAGCTGGCAGGATGTGTGGGGGAGGAGAGCAGGCAGCCCCTTGTGAGCATAGAGGCCGTGGGTATTTTTAGTCTGCTTCAGGGGGAAAAGAAAACACCATTTGCGTCATTCCTCAACAACCCTGACCAACACTGCCAGCAGCCTGGCACAATCCCGATCTCAAACGCAACTGACTCGAATTCAAATCTAAGGCAACCTGGGCACCAGAGTTCAAAGCCATCTGTCACATTGGCAAAGACTGCCAGCTCCACACTGTAGGCATCTCTCAGTGCCTGTGGATGACATAGATAGTCTCGTGGTTACGCCACTCTAGACTAGTAATCCAGAGAATGGAAATTCTCCATCCTAAATCTCTCTCTCTCCTCCTCCTTTGAGATGCTCCTTAAAACCAACTCTTTGTCACCAGTATGGCATGGACTCAATGGACCGAATGGCCACCTTCTGTGTCATAATGACTCTATGACTGCCTGAATACCTCTTTAGGTGTAAGATTTTGTTTGATAATGCTTCTGTGAAGGTGGGTTTTACTACATTCAAGGCGCTTTACCAATGCAAGCCATTGGGTATAAGCTTCATGGTCACAATTACTAGGTGTTTAGTTCCAGCATTTGCAAACTGAATTCAAATTCTCAAATGGCTATGGTGGGACTGTCAGGGAAACCCAACTGGTTCACCAAGAAAGAACGCGTGCCTCTCACAACCTTAGGATGCCCCTTTACAGACAATAAAGTACTTTTGAAGTGTAGTCACTGTTGTAGTGTAGGAACTGATGTCCAATTGATGAACAATGGGTTACCTTCAAAGAAGAGACAGTTTGGGCACAGTCAAGGTATGTTCCCTCGAAGGGGAAAAGTAGAGCAAACAAATCCAGAGCTCCCTGGATGACAAAAGAGGTAGAGATTAAGATAAAAAAAGAAAAAGTGTGCTTATGACAGATGCCAAGTAGAAAATACTATTGAGAACCAGGCTAAGTATAGAAGGTCCAGAGGGGAAGTGAAAAAGCAAATAAGAGAAGCAAAGAGAGAGCATGAGAAGAGACTGGCAACTAGCATTAAAGGAAATCCCTAAGTTTTCCATAGGCATATAAATAGTAAAAGGGTGGTTAAAGGAGGAGTGGGGCCAATTAGAGACCAGAAAGGGGATTTACACATGGAGGCAGAGGGCGTAGCTGAAGTATTAAATGAATACTTTGCATCTGTCTTTACCAAGGAAGAAGATGCAACCCAGGCAATGTTGAAAGAGGAGGTAAGTCAGACACTAGAGGGGTTTAAAATTGATAAAGAGGAAGTATTAGATAGGCTGTTTGTACTTAAAGTGGATAAAGCACCAGGGCTGGATGAGATGCATCCAAAGATACTGAGGGAAGTGAGGGTGGAAATCGCAAAGGCACTGGCCATAATTTTCAGTCTTTCTTAGATTCAGGGGTAATGCCAGAGAACTGGAGAATTGCAAACGTTACACCCTTGTTCAAAAAAGGGTGTAAAGATAAGCCCAGCAACTACAGGCCAGTCAGTTTAACTTCAGTGGTGGGGAAACTTCCAGAAAAAATTCAGGACAAAATCAATAGTCACATGGACAAATGTGAGTTAATTAAGGAAAGCCAGCATGGATTTCTTAAGGGAAAAACATGTTTAACTAACTTGCTGGAGTTTTTTTGAGGAGGTAACAGAGAGGGTTGATGAGAGCAATGTTGTTGATGTGGTGTACATGGACTTTCAAAGGGCATTTGATACAGTGCCACACAACAGACTTGTGAGCAAACTTGTAGCTCATGGAATAAAAGGGATGGTAGCAACATGGATACGAAATTGGCTGAATGACAGGAAACAAAGAGTAGTGGTTAATGGATGTTTTTCGGGCTGGAGGAATGTTTGTAGTGGAGTTCCCCAGGGGTCAATGTTGGGACCCTTGCTTTTCCTGATATATATTAAATGACCTAGACCTTGGTGTACAGGGCACTATTTCAAAGTTTTCAGACGATATGAAACTTGGAAGCATTGTGAACTGTGAGGAGGATAGTGTAGAACTTCAAAAGGAGATAGACAGGTTGGTGGAATGGGCAGACAGGTGGCAGATGAAGTTCAATGCAGAGAAATGTGAAGTGATTCATTTTATTTATTTTATTTAGAGATACAGCACTGAAACAGGCCCTTCAGCCCACCGTGTCTGTGCCGACCAACAACCACCCATTTATACTAATCCGACATTAACCTCATATTCCTTACCACATCCCCACCATTCTCCTACCACCTAGCTACACTAGGGGCAATTTACAATGGCCAATTTACCTATCAACCTGCAAGTCTTTGGCTGTGGGAGGAAACCGGAGCACCCGGCAGAAACCCACACGGTCACAGGGAGAACTTGCAAACTCCGTACAGGCAGTACCCAGAATTGAATCGCTGGAACTGTGAGGTTGCGGCGATAACCACTGCGCCACTGTGCCACCCACAGGAAGAACATGGAACATTTTGGTAGGAAGAACATGGAGAGACAATATAAAATAAAGGGCACAATTCTAAAGGGGATGCAGGAGCGGGGGGGGGGGGGGGAGGGTAGGGACCTGGATGTATATGTGCATAAGTCATTAAAGATGGCAGGACAGGTTAAGAGAGCAGTTAATAAAGCATATCCTAGTCTTTATTAATAGGGGCATAGAGTACAAGAGCAAGGAAGTTATGTTGAATTTGTATAAGACACTAGTTCAGCCTCAGCTGGAGTATTGTGTCCAGTTCTGGGCACCGCACTTGAGGAAAGACGTGAGGGCATTGGAGAGAGTACAGAGATTCACGAACTGGTTCCAGGGATGAGGAACTTCAGTTATGAAGATAGATTGGAGAAGTTAGGACTGTTTTCCTTGGAGAAGAGAAGGCTGAGCGGTGATGCGATAGAGGTGTTCAAAATCATGAGCAGTCTGGACAAAGTAGATAGAGAGAAACTGTTCCCACTCATGAAAGTATCGAGAACGAGAGGGCACAGATTTAAAATATTTGGTAAGAGAAACAAAAGTGACATGAGGAAAAACTTTTTCACGCAGCGAGTGGTTAAGGTCTGGAATGCGCTGCCTGAGAACGTGTTGGAGGCACGTTCAATTGAAGTATTCAAAAGAGAATTAGACAGTTATATGAAAAGGAAGAATGTGCAGGGTTATGGGGAGAAGGCGGGGGAATGGGACAGAGGGAATTGCTCTTTCAGAGAGCTGGTGCGGACACGATGGGCCGAATGGCCTCCATCTGTACTGTAACAATTCTGTGATTCCTTTATCAGGCTTGGGCCTGTATGAGACTCCGGTCACCCAGCAACATGGTTGACTCTTAACCACCCTCTGAAGGCCTAGCAAGTTCAATCACCACCTTCCCAAGGTGGTTAGGGATGGGAAATAAATTCCAGCCTTGATACCGATGCCCACATATGAATTAGGAGCAGGAGTAGGCCATTCAGCCCCTAAGAGCCTGCTCCACCATTTAATCAGATCATGGCTGATCTGATTGTGGCCTCAACTCCACTTTCCCACCTACTCCTGATACCCTTTGACCTTTGTTAGTCAAGAATTTATCTTCCTCTGCCTTAAAAATATTCAATGACCCAGCCTCCACTGCTCTCTGAGGAAGAGAGTTCCAAAGACTCACGACCCTCAGAGAAAAAATTTCTCCTCACCTCTGTCTTAAATGGGCAACCCCTTATTTTTAAACAGTGTCCCCTAGTTCGAGATTCTCCCACAAGAGGAAACATCCTTTCCACATCCACCCTGTCAAGTCCCCTCAGGATTTTATATGTTTCAATAAGATCACCTCTCATTCTTCTAAACTCCAATGGATACAGACCCAACCTGTCCAACCTTTCTTCATAGGATACTCCACCCACCCCCATCCCAAGTATCAGTCAAGTGAATGTTCTCTGAACTGCCTCTAACGCATTTATATCCTTTCTTAAATAAGGAGACCAAAACTATACACAGTATTCCAGATGTGGTCTCACCAATACCCGATACAACTGTAACAAAATATTCCTGCTTATATAAAAGCAAAATACTGCAGATGCTGGAAATATGAAATAAAAACAGAAAGTGCTGGAAATACTCAGCAGGTCTGGCAGTATCTGTGGAGAGAGAAGCAGAATTAACGTTTCAGATCTGTGACCTTTCATCAGAACTGTTGAATCAGATCTGACGAAAGGTCAGAGACCTGAAACGTTAACTCTGTTTCTCTCTCCACAGATGCTGCTGGACCTGCTGAGTATTTCCAGCACTTTCTGTTTTTATCCCTGCTTTTATATTCTACTCCCCTTGCAATAAGCAACAACATTCCATTTGCCTTCCTATAGTATGCTATATCTGCATACAAACCTTTTGTGATTCATGTACCAGGACACCCAGATCCCTCTGTACCTCAGAGTTCTGCAATCTCTCTCCATTTAGATAATTTGCAGACGACACTAAGATTGGCGGAGTAGCAGATAGTGAAGGGGACTGTCAGAGAATACAGCAGAATATAGATAGATTGGAGAGTTGAGCAGAGAAATGGCAGATGGAGTTCAATCAGGGCAAATGCGAGGTGATGCATTTTGGAAGATCCAATTCAAGAGTGAACTATACAGTAAATGGAAAAGTCCTGGGGAAAATTGATGTACAAAGAGATTTGGGTGTTCAGGTCCATTGTTCCCTGAAAGTGGCAACGCAGGTCAATAGAGTGGTCAAGAAGGCATACGGCATGCTTTCCTTCATCGGACGGGGTATTGAGTACAAGAGTTGGCAGGTCATGTTACAGTTGTATAGGACTTTGGTTCGGCCACATTTGGAATACTGCGTGCAGTTCTGGTCGCCACATTACCAAAAGGATGTGGATGCTTTGGAGAGGGTGCAGAGGAGGTTCACCAGGATGTTGCCTGGTATGGAGGGTGCTAGCTATGAAGAGAGGTTGAGTAGATTAGGATTATTTTTATTAGAAAGACGGAGGTTGAGGGGGGACCTGATTGAGGTGTACAAAATCATGAGAGGTATAGACAGGTTGGATAGCAAGAAGCTTTTTCCCAGAGTGGGGGATTCAATTACAAGGGGACACGAGTTCAAAGTGAAAGGGGAAAAGTTTAGGGGGGATATGCGTGGAAAGTTCTTTACGCAGAGGGTGGTGGGTGCCCGGAACGCGTTGCCAGCGGAGGTGGTAGATGCGGGCACGATAGCGTCTTTTAAGATGTATTTAGACAGGTACATGAATGGGCAGGAAGTAAAGAGATACAGACCCTTAGAAAACAGGCGACAGGTTTAGATAGGGGATCTGGATCGGCGTAGGCTTGGAGGGCCGAAGGGCCTGTTCCTGTGCTGTAATTTTCTTTGTTCTTTGTTCTTTAATATACTGCTTTACTATTTTTCCTGCCAAAGTGGACGAGTTCACATTTTCCCACATTATACCATACGCTATATTCTTGGCCACTCACTTAACCTACCTGTACCCCTTTGTAGCCTCCTTATGTCCTCTTCACAACTTACTTTCCTACCTATCTTAGTGTCATCAGCAAAATTTAGCAACCATACATTCGATCCCTTCATCCAAGTCATCCACATCCCAGGAATGAAGAATGAAGAGCCACAATCCCAGCCCAGTTCGGCTGGCTCTCCTGGGAGATTCCACAAGTACGCAGAGAATGCTCGAGGGAGTAAATCCATCTGGGTCCAACAAAAACCACAAAATGACATTTCATCAAGGGAACAGGTTCCAATCTCGTAAACACCAACCGTCTATGCAACTTGCAATTGTCTGCCAGCTCTCAGTCAGCGTGTGCTGCCACTATGAATATTTTATTACATGCCAGCAGCAGGAAAGGCTCGTAAAAACCCTGAATTAAATTGAATGAAAGTCCCAGCCGGTACAACTGCGATGTTTAGTGAAATTTTAATAAGACTCAGTCAATTCGCAGCTTCTCCAGCTCTGGGTCTGAGCTGCACTTCAAAGCAACAACAATTATTACATCGCAATGCCACGAGTGTGATATCCAACTGAATCAGAATGAAAACGGTAATATTTATTATATGGGAGCAGACATGATGGTGATCCTATGCCTGAGCACCTTTTGGTATTGTACAGAATCTGAAGTTTAATATTGATCCTGTCATGATACACATATTAAACAGATAACAGAGTACCCCACCGTCCTACCTGAAGGGCTCACTCCCAACACCCTATGGGTCCATGGGAAACCCCAACACCCTTCACACCCAATTAATTTTTTCCATTCTCGGGATGTGGGCATCAGTGGCATTTATTGGCCATCCTTGAGAAGGTGGTGATATCACTGAGAGACTTGTTAGTTCAGTTCAGAGGGCAGTTAAGAGTCAACCATGTTTGGTGTAGGTCTGGAGTTACCTACAGACCCAGACAGGGCAAGAACTGCAGGTTTCCTTCCCCAGGGGACGTTAGTAAACCAGTTGCGACTTTACGCAATAGGACAGCTTCGTGGTCATTTTTATTGACTCCATATTTTTATTTACAAATTTGTTTTTAACTGAATTTGAACCTGGTGAGATCTGGAGTCACGTTCTCTGAATTATTAGTTCAGTAACACAACCAGTACAGTTATAAATTAGTTCTGGGAATATGGGCATCGCTGGTAAGGCTGGCATTTATTGCCTACCCCAAACTTTGTGGAAAATAAGGATGGGCAATAAATGCCGGGGTTGCCAGCAATGCCCCACACCTCGAGAATGAATTTTAAAAAGGGTTCAGTTACAAATGGCCGACCCATATTGACGAACGCAATAGGGAATTTCAGCATTCAACAAAGCTGTTGCTGATCTCTCCCCGGCTCCCACTTTTTACAGGAAATTTTTCTGGCGGGAACTGGTAATCTAACTGACAGAAAATATAAGCACACAGCGTCCCCTGACCACTTCCACAGTCATACATATAAACCTGGCCTCCACGCTCCCTCTCTCAAGCTGCATCATGTGGAAACAGAGATGCTTTGAAATATACCCGTCCCAACCCAGGAGTTGTAAAGCACCTTCCGGTGTTTTAAGCAAACACTCATCACTGACTCTGGCCAAAATAGGTCATTCATCACGTGGTGAAGCCACGTAGGCCCCTTGAGGAAGCGATGCTTCAATTATACACAGCCTTGGGTCAGACACTTTTTGAAGTAAATTATGAGGACAGGTTATACACACTTGGTTTGGATTCCCCTTGATGATTGAGGGGTGATATGTTAAAAATGATGCAGAGATTTGATAGGGCCTGTTTCTGTGCTTTCTAACTCTATGACTCCATGATACAGAGAAACTATTCCTTCGGCTGGTGGGGGGTGGAATTGAGAACACGGGGCACAATGTTAAAAGTGGAACCAGGCCATTGAGCAGTGAAGTCAGAAATCTCACACAAAAAGCTACTGGAAATCTGACCATATTGGTGCAAGGGGCAGCTGCATGAATTTTGCCCAGGAGAGGGAAGAGGTGTGTACAGCATTGCAGTCAGTCACTGCAGTCTGACACATGCTGTTCGCTTGCCCAAGGACAGACTTGCATTTTTGTAGCGCCTTTCACGACCTTAGGGCATCCCCAAGTGCTTTACAGCCTATGAAGTGTAGTCAGTGTTGTTATGTAGGAAACTCGAGCAGCCAATTTGCGCACAGCAAGCTCCCACAAACAGCAATGAGATAATGACGAAATCATCTATTTTTCTTAGTGATGTTGCTTGAGGAATAATTGCATGTTTAAGGGCGTACATTCATTTTGACTGTCTCACAACCACCGGCTGAAGGTTCTAGTTTGTAATTGGATTCCAACAGCTCTTTGGTGCCTTGCATCAGTGGCCATACCTCAAGCATTAGCTTAGACAGTGAATGCAGGCTGTTCGAAAGTGAGCAGCTGCCATCACAGCCACACTGGATCCCGCCTTCATATTAACACATACATCCGTGTGCTTCCCAGAGGGAGTCACTGGATAGGGGTCCCGAGTGGGAACCCTAGCTGATTTCTCCTCTTCCCTAGTCCAGTGATACTAAGCCAATTGTAGAGACCAACCAATAAAATCAGAGCAGGTTGTGGAATCTTGAGCCTTTCTGTTCTGTGGGACTCAATGTTACACTACCCGGTGCACATACTCACTGGGAGCTCTAATCAGCTGTTTGATTCAGACTGAGTCTAGAATCTAGCCACAGGGTGACTACAAAATAGGTATAGACAGAAAACCCGAGCTTATCCAGTCACAAAGAACCTTCACTGCCCTCTCCCCAGTCACAGTGACTTCTTAAATGATTCCAGGAATTGTCCCTGCACTGCCCAGTTCCCAAAATTGATTCTGTGCGAACATTTTGAAATCAGTCCTATATTAGCCTCTTGAAGCAATCTTTCAGATTTACCCATTCTATATCCTTCACTATCTTATATACCACCATGAAGTTCCAGCTCAGTTGATGCACTTCCAGGTTGAAGAACGCACGTTATTCTGGTACGCCCTCATTAACTGAGTCCCAACAATGGCAGTCAGCCTGGGTGGCTTTTTTCTGCACAGCTTCCAGAGCTTGTGTCTCAGCAACACGTGCTGAAGGGGTGGTCCGACACTGTAAAATTTGCCCGTGTCCCACCAGGCCGGAGTTGGTGTTGGCCTTGCTCAGGTCCCCACACCAAGGTGATAGTGCCTCCACTTGTGGTTGGGGGTCCATGACTCAGCGGTGGTGTTGGCCATGATTCGGTAGTGGGAGGAGGCAGGTGGTGCTGTCATGACTTGAAGGTCCCCACAGACCAACTGTGCAGAAATGGAGGCCGACAGCGCCATCTCCCTGGGCACTGGCAACATGGGGACAATTTGACCCAATGAACAAAGACTGGTAAACAGAGGCTGGGCACTGAGCTTGGCAGCAGGAAATGTTGAATTGACAGATTTATCATCAACTGTATAAACCGCACTCTCAAGGCAGCAGGCAGATCTTAATCATCTTCTCAAACGCCCAGTATTTGCAGCAATGGTAAGGAGGAGGTTTTATGATCTCCTCAATTAAGTGAAAGGGTCAACTGTGGTTAACAACCAGCAGATCGGAATGCATTTAGTGTACTAGTCTGACTGATTCTCTAATGCTGGCGCTGTGACAGATAAAATGGCCAATACAGGCACTTACAGAACACCTGAAAATGCCAAAATACCTCAACAGCACCTCACACAATGAATTAGTTAGGGATTGTTATGTTGTCAAATCAAGCAGCCTTCTATGGAGAGAGAGAGTGCAGGAATGGGATTAAATGGATAGCAGTACCAAAGAGTGCGATGGGCTGAATGGCCTCTTTCGGTGGTGTATTATTCTGTGACTCTCTGATAGGGCGGCACAGTGGCGCAGTGGTTAGCACTGCAGCCTCACAGCTCCAGGGACCCGGGTTCGATTCTGGGCACTGCCTGTGTGGAGTTTGCAAGTTCTCCCTGTGTCTGCGTGGGTTTTCTCCGGGTGCTCCGGTTTCCTCCCACAAGCCAAAAGACTTGCAGGTTGGTAGGTAAATTGGCCATTATAAATTGTCACTAGTGTAGGTAGGTGGTAGGGAAATATAGGGACAGATGGGGATGTTTGGTAGGAATGTAGGATTAGTATAAATGGGTGGTTGATGGTCGGCACAGACTCGGTGGGCCGAAGGGCCTGTTTCAGTGCTGTATCTCTAATCTAATCTAATCTAAACAGCAATGGCATGAATGCTCAGCTGACCAGCTTTGTGGCATTAGCTCAGGCACGAATCTTGGCCGGCACACTAGGCAAATCCCCTTGCGTTCCTGTTTGGAAAGCACCATAAAACATCCAACTGGACTGGCAGCCGGGATCCTGAGTTCACCTATCATTCCAAGGACAGCATTCGCTCAGTAATGTTCCCGACGACTTGGATTACACAACTCAAGCCCTGCAATGAGGCTTAAACCCACAACTTCCTGACTCAGACAACTAAGCTGAGGTCACACGTGGATTGGGGTTCAAGGAAGCCCAAACTAACTGTAAATTTGAATTGGGGCATGTTGGATTCATTCGGAATTGTCCACAATTCGCTCAAACTGGCCTGGCATGAGTTTAGAGATGGAAGCTGCCCGTTTACAGGTTCCCATGCTGTTTAGTTCCTGTCCGCTGCACTGGCCTCTGCTTTCCATCCCTAAAGTACCCAAGATTTGCAGCAGTTGAAACTGGATTAACTGGGTGACCGTGAACATTGATAGCACAGAAACTGCACACCCTGAAACTGCTGCTCATTCAGAAATGGCCGGCACCTCACTAAAGACAGAAATGCTATTGAGTCTGACTCTTAAGCCCTCACCAATAATGTCCGAGAAACATAATTGCAGGGTCACTGCGCAGTACTGCAGATTTCTAAAAGAGTCTTACTTCCCCACCTCCCTGGCAAGCAAGAGGTTCCTTTCAACTTAACTATTGACAGTAAACAAAGGAATAGGGGATAAAGAGAAATAGGACCAAAAATAGATGCAGTGTGATTACAGTGGAGGCAGGTTCAATCAAGGCCTTCAAAAGAGAACTGGATATTTATCTGAAGAGATCTGAGGAAAAGGCAGGGGATTGGGATCAGGTGAGTTGTTCTTGCAGGGAGCAGGCACAGACATGATGGGCCAAATGGCCTCCTTCTGTGCTGTAACCATTCAATGATTCTTATAGCACCTGCCCTCCACACCGCAGATTGGAAGGATGTGGGTGAGCCCCCAAACTCGGCCATTCAGCCCAACCATGTACTGTCATTTACAATCGGGGGCCGGGATTTTATCTGGGCAACGGGGGGTCTCCACCACTGGCTAAATCAATGGCAAGTGCCCCACATTGCCTCCTCTGGGGAAGGCCCGCAGCTTTATCTGCCAATTAGCTGGCAGAAGCCTCGCCCTCTGATAACTGCCGGCCAATCAGAGGCCAGCAGCTGTTTTACTGAGCAGCGCCACTGCGAAGGCGGTGGCTGCTGCTGGTAATGCACCCACAGGTAGCCATGGATTGCCAAGCAACCCAGGCCACAGGTACGTCAGGGCAGGAGTGGATTCAGGGGGAGGGGGTTGCAAGGGAGAGCGGGTGTATGGGGATCACCAGCAAGGGCAGGGGTGGGGCTCTCAAGGATCCCCCCCCCCCCCCCACCCCTTCCCGATGCCAGGTCCCTCATTCAGGCATTACGTGCCTTTTAACAATGGTCCCCCCTCACCGGCCATCAGAGCCAGCAAGCAACCCACACGGGTTTACTTAGCATGCTCCCCGTGCCTGCTCCCAACCCCACTGGGCTAATTCCGGCAACAGCGGGATGAAGCCCTTATTTGTGCAATAGTTGCCCACTTAAGGGCCTCAATTGGCAGCAGGGCCGGAAGGATGAAGGCAAGAAGGTGGCGGGGTCCCCTCCTCCCGCAACCATCCCGCCCGATCATATGCTTTCCCCGCCTCCAATGTCACTGGACGGGAGAGCATAAACCTCCCCCACAAGTGAGCAAATAACCACAATCACACTGCTTCAATTCTTGTTCCTATTTCTCTTTGTCCCCTATTCCTTCATCCAACTTCCAATTTAATCGTGATTGTTGACACAGCTTCTGCCTCAACCACTGATCATGGAAGTGAATTCAACAGCCTCGCACCTCTCTTCTGTGAAGAAGCTTCTCCCGCCTTTTGCTCTAAATCTTTCGCCTACGGTCCCTCTTTCTTCACCCCTCACTGCTGGAGACAGTCTGTTTCTATCTATCTTGGCTCATCCTTTCATCATTTCTACTGCATGGCCCCACAGTCTGGGGTGTTCTCACAAAAGCAAGACCTAATTCTTCACTGTTCTGGTGAAACAGCCTCAAATCTTTGAGCTTTTCCTCACAATTATAAAACTTCATTGCTGTTCTAATGAATTTCCACTGTCCACTTAAACAAACCAAGGATGCTTCCTGTAATTGGGTCATGTACAGTATTTCAACATAACCAGCCTCCTGTACAAATTCAGTATCTTTGTTCATTTTACACTACATGCCCCAGAGGTGAACAGAAACCCATTTAGCTTTTTATGGCCTCTAACTGCAAACTACAGTTTAGGCTCGATGTATCTTTTTTTTTATTCGTTTTGTGGGATGCGGGCGTCACTGACTAGGCCAACATTTGTTACCCATCCTTAATTGCCCTTGACCTGAGTGGCTTGCTCGGCTGTGCATCTGGAGTCACATGTAGGCCAGACCAGGTAAGGATGGCAGATTTCCTTCCCTAAAGGACATTAGTGAACCAGATGGGTTTTTACAACAATCGACAATGGTTTGATGACCATCATTAGACTAGCTTTTTCATTCCAGATTTTTTTTTTATTAATTGAATTAAAATTCCACCTTCATCCTTGGTGGAATCCGAACCCATGTCCCCAGAGCAATACCCTGGGTGTTGGTCCACCATTCAATTATATCATCGCTGATCTATATCTTAACTCCATTTATCTGTCTTAGTTCCGCATTCCTCAAAATCCTTACCCAACAAAAATCTATCAATCGCAGTTTGAGACTTTCAGTTGACCTAGCATCTACAGTTTTTTCTTAGGGAGAAGCAAGTTCCAAATTCTCACTGTCCTTTATTTGAAGAAGTGCTTCCTGATACATAGCTCTAATTTTAAGTTACTGCCCCCTTGTTCTGGACTCCCCCTACCAGAGGAAATACTTTCTCCCTATCTAACCTAGAAAATCTTTTAATCATCTCAAATGCCTCAATTAGATCACCCCTCAATCTTCTATTCAAGTCTTGTCAATGCAACTTGTCCTATTAAATTAACCATTTCAGTCCCGGTATCATTTTGGTGAATCTGTGTTGCACCCCCGACAAGGTCAATATGTCCTTTGAGGTGGGGTGCCCGGAACTGAATGCAGGGACCCCATGCGTGGTCTAACCAGAATTTTATACAACATCCGAACCACCTCTCTCTGCCTGTGGCCACATTTCCTTTAAAGCCAGGTGCCTTCATTTTCCTAACAGGTCTCTATACTTATTGCGTAGGCACACATGCTTTCAAATTGACTGCTTAATTTCCT
Source organism: Heterodontus francisci (assembly GCF_036365525.1). Taxonomy (NCBI): domain Eukaryota; kingdom Metazoa; phylum Chordata; class Chondrichthyes; order Heterodontiformes; family Heterodontidae; genus Heterodontus; species Heterodontus francisci. Next base: position 13,856,410 of record NC_090410.1, on the reverse strand, counting down.
TTACAAGTGTGGATGAGTCCATCCCTGAGTAATGACTCTCCCGAAAATTAATGTTCTCATTAAGAAGCTGGACACTGCTCTCGTGTCTTAAGTTAATTGGGTTTATGGAAATCACCCGCAATAAAAAGTTCCTCTAATAAACTTTGTGAATCTTTTTGCAAATCATTCAGCTCCAATGTTCAAATCTAATAATCCTATTTCAGTTAATGTAAATGATTTTTCTTCAGCAGGACCCAGAACAGCATGGATAATGATACCTCAGCTGAACAATGTCTTCATTTTAATCCTCCTGAAGTATTTAGTATCTAATGCCATATTACATAGAATTGCAGAGAATGTACAACACAGAAACAGGCCATTCGGCCCAATAGGCCCAGTGTTTATGCTCCACACGAGTCTTCTCTCATTCCCTTTCGTCAAACCCTATCAGGAAATCCTTCAATTCCTTTCTCCCGCGTTTCAGTTCTGATGAAAAGTCATCGACCTGAAACATTAATGCTGTTTCTCTCTTCACAGATGCTGCCTGACCTGCTGAATATTTCCAGCATTTTCTGCTTTAATCCCTCATGCATTTAGCGAGTAGCTTCCCCCTAAAACCCATCTTTGCTATTCGCCTCAAGTACTCCATGTGAACCTGAATTCCTGGTTGGATTTAGTAGTGACTATCTTATATTTATGACCCCTAGTTTTGGACTCCTCTTTAAGTGTTACGACCAGGTGAGAAAGGGGTCTAGGGTTCCCTCTCAGCCTTCACCTGGTCTTACCATAACAGGGTTTAATTTTTAAAACACTGTGTTTTTAGCTCCCCCTTGGTGAATCCTTGTTCACTGCTTTCCAATTATAAGGCAAAGAAACCAGCACAAACAGGTTTTCTTAAGTTTAAAGAAAAAAGGTTGAAAATATATTAAACTGAAACTCTAATTTGGTTAATGCCTACGAATACATGATGCGCCCATGCTAGCATGCAGATGCGATACACACATGCAGATAGAGACAGAAAAGAGCAGAAGAAAAATAAAGTGGAAAAATTTGAGGCAATCTCTGAAGAGGGTTTTTGTTACGGTTCTTCGAGCTCACTGTAGAGTCCTTGATTGTAGGTAGATCTTGCTTTTTGTTGGGGCCCTGTATTCTTCTTAAACCTTGTTCACTGTAGGAGACTTTTCTCTCTTGGGGTTCATGTGTCTTCAGTGGATTTGGAGGGGGAGTTCATGTTGCACCTTCAACCTTTCTAACTACACTGTGGGTCTGCAATGTTGGTAAAGCTGGCTTTTCTGAGAGATGGCTGCTAGTGTCTAATAAGTTCTGTTGATGGATGTTAAATAACTAGTAGTTGAAGGAATAGGGTGAACAGGTCAACAGGTGATGATTAGTTAATTGCACTCAGATATATATATAAAGAGCCAGCCAGCACTGGTTGGAGATTGTTAGGAGTGGCAAGCAATAAACAATCTTCACCAAAGCATCCTAGTCTCAGTGTCTTCTTCACAAACAGGCTTGGAAGTTTCTCTGACATTGGCAATATATGAGCAACAGTTGACAAGATGCCACTCGTTCATTTAGCACAAAAATGAAGTGTCCTGGCAAAACTAAATTGAGTTCAAGCACTGAACAAGACTTTATGGAGCTAAACCAGGATAGTCTCAAAGCTGTAGGGTCACAGTGAATCTCAGACTATGGTACAAGAGTGATTCAGCGCCTGTAGGAGTAGATCAGCAGTTTGGGTAAAGAGGTAGCAATTGATGGGCAATGAACCATGGATTGAAGCAGTGGAGGGGTGTAGAAATCTCACAGTACATGTACCATAGCCTGAGAACCACTCTCAAGCATCAGCTAAAACACCATTATTGTGAACACGTCTATCAAACTAATATAACCAGGTCTATCAAACTAATGTAACCGGGTGCATCAAACGAATGGAACCAGGGCTATCAAACTAACGGAACACAGGAACATCAGAAAGAGGAGAAGGCCATTCAGCCCTTCATGCCTGTTCTGCTATCCAATTAGATCATGACTGATCTGCACCTCAACTCCATTTTCCCACCTTATCCTTTGATACCATTGACCAGTCAAACAGCCCATCAACACTCTCTGGCCAGAACCGCGAATAGGGAATGGTCATTTGGACCAGGCCCCATTAAGCAGATGGTATCATCGAACGGTGCTGCGGCGCAGAATCTGAGCTTTTTAAGAGAACAGGGAGAGAAAATGTCATTTTTTTAAAAAGGCAGCTCCAACCAAGTGGTTGACTTCATTTAGACACAGCTCCGGGGATCTGTGATTATTTACGCTTCGGATAAAAAAAAATCCAGCAGTTCCCACTGTGATGATTTGGGGTCTGACATTGTACTGCACAAGCAAAGAATCATCTGCTTTAATAAGGGCTGTTCTTTTCATTTGGATTTTGCTGACTGCCTGCGCCAATTCCAATCTGCAACTCCCAAACATTGCTGCTCACACCAGGCTTCCAAATTGAAAATGACAGAAAAGCAGCTGTTCTAACCTCAGCCTCAGAACTGAAGCTGCAGCTGTAAAGGGCCCCTTCACCTCCCTCCATGGCTTTGTTTCTCGTTTGTAGGGAAACTTGATCTGTCATGAACTGTCAGTTGGAGCTGGCAGAGGGGGCAGAGTTTAGTGTCTGTACTGCCCTTGAATGGCACTTACTTTTGAACCTGCCTGCCTTTTCATGAGAGGAAAAAAGAAAGAGCAAAGTTGCATTATATACCGCCTTTTATGATGTCCCAAAGCGCTTTACAGCCAATTAAGCATTTTCAAAATGTAGGAGATTGCACACAATGTTCCCCAACTGCAATACAATAATGACAATATTAATATCGGTTCAAGGATTAAATTTTGGCCAGGGAGAACTCCCCGGATCTTTGTCCAAATAGGGCCATGGGATCTTTATTCTACCAGAGACAGCAGACAGAAAATTGGTTCAAGGTCTCACACAAAGAACACCTCAGACCATGCAGCAATCCCACAGTGCTGCACTGGAGTGTCAGCCTAAACTATGCACTTAGATCTCTGGAGTGGGGCTTGAACCCACAAACTTCTGATACAGAGGCAACAGTGCTACCACTGAGGCTGTATGGCTTTCTATCAGGTGATGAAAGGGAAGGGGGGGGGGGGGGGGCGCGGTGAAAGAAAAAAATGGTCAAGGGAGACTTAAAACATCCCATAATGGAATTCTCAGGCCAGCCAGTTGCCCACAACCGCCAGGTTAGGGTTGTAGTGTTTTGAAATTGCATTGTGCATTGTGTACACTTGGGGCTGCTGTAGAACACATGTTAGCAAAGGGAAAGTGAAAGTAAAACAGAATAGAGAAGAAGCCTTTATGTTCAACAGCCTTCAGTCTCTGTCTCACACATCTTATGCCTAACCTGTCTAAATCTCACTCCAGTGCCGAGGACATCCCAAGAGCAGTTACTGAAATCCTGCTTTTCAAAACAAAACGGGATGGGATGCAAAAGAACAAAGAACAAAGAAAATTACATCACAGGAACAGGCCCTTCGGCCCTCCAAGCCTGCGCCGATCCAGATCCTCTATCTAAACAGGTCGCCTATTTTCTAAGGGTCTGTATCTCTTTGCTTCCTGCCCATTCATCTATGCAGTGCTGAGTCTCCACAAGCCTGGTATTCTGGTACTGTCCTTCTATCTAACCCACCTCCGGAACCACTACAACTGCATACAACTTACCAAGAATTGAGGCTTGGGCAAGAGGTTGGTTTTTTTAAAAAGTCTTAAATAAGGATAGGGGTAGCGAAAGATAGGGTTCCTCAAGGGCAATCCAGGGAGTGGAACCTAGGCACAGCTGCCAATGATACAGCAAAGAGAAGAGGAGGCTGAAGTTAGAGGAACTGAGAGCTTGGGCGTTGTAGGCCTGGAGGAGTTTACAGAGATTGGAACAGGAAAGGCCATGAAGGGATTTATTAGGGAAAGTGTGCCATATGCCAATATCTGGGGATATCCCATTTGCAGGTCTCCAGCTCTTTGACAGCCAACAGCTACCATCCCTCCTTGCTCACTAGGGTGGCACAGCGGTTAGCACTGCAGCCTCACAGCTCCAGCGACCTGGGTTCAGTTCTGGGTACTGCCTGTGCGGAGTTTGCAAGTTCTCCCTGTGACCGCGTGGGTTTCCGCCGGGAGCTCCGGTTTCCTCCCACAGCCAAAGACTTGCAGGTTGATATGTAAATTGGCCATTGTAAATTGCCCCTAGTGTAGGTAGGTGGTAGTAGAATGGTGGGGATGTGGTAGGGAATATGGGATTAATGTAGGATTAGTATAAATGGGTGGTTGTTGGTCGGCACAGACTCGGTGGGCCGAAGGGCCTGTTTCAGTGCTGTATCTCTCTGTGACCAATCAGACCTAGAATTACTAGTTACCTTGTCAGCCTTAGCTGCTGCTCTCACTACAACTGTATGAGGCCCTGCCCTCCTAATACTGCTCAGCTCAGAGCACTTTGTGAAATGGATCAACCCTATCAATTCCTTTCAAATCAGGCAGGGGAGGAGAATACACTGCTATGAAAAATTACTAACAGAAATTGCATTTCACAATTGGGCATTCCCACAATTTGGATCAGATTAAATACAGAGAAAAATACATTCCTTTTTTGTTAAAGGAGTAATATTGATCAACAACGTTACTCGATGATGCTGAATGCTAGTTACTGCAAAAGTGCTGGACTTTCATTCAGGTAAACAGTCCACTGCTGATTTAATTTTGTCTCTGTACTTTGTGAATGGGGATATCAACCCAGTCTCACCCATACAACCCTTCCCATCTGATCCCATCCCATTGCATTCCATCCCAACCTATTCAACCCCATTCCATTCCAATCCATTCCTTGGGAACCTATCATCCCATCCCTCCTACTTCCAATGGACTGCACTCTGATTTGGTGGGAAGGTGCATGTGTTCTTATGAGCCTGAGAGCTATGCAGGTGGGAATATAACTCCTGCTCAGAGCCCCCAAGTCAAACAGGTCAAAAGCTAGGAGCCAGATTTAAGGCAATGCCTTCAGGGCTGTTTCCCAATAGGAGGTTGTGAGTCAGAAAATGTCCCGTGTACAAATGCCTTTCATCACTGAAACAACCCAGAGACAGTTCGGTAAATATAAACCCACTGTGGAGAACCACATTCTGCTGGAACTGAGGCAAGAGGATATTACAATCAAAGTCAAATATCTTGCTCTGGACAGACAGCAAGGGAAGAAATGGGTTATTTTCATGTGTAATAGGCGACTCTAACTAACTAACATCCATCCCATCCTATTCCATCCATCTCATCCCGCTTATTCTATCCCATTCCATCCTATTCCATCCATACCATCCCATCTATACCAACCCATTCCATCCTGTCCCATCCCATCCATTCAATCCACTTCATCCAACCCATCCCATCTCTTCCCAACTAATGCAGGTCTATGCGTGTGTTGTCTGATCACTGACCCTTTCACTGAAGAAGTCTGTGTGTCAGGCATATTTATTACCTAAGGGGCAAGACTGACGAATGCAGACAATGTAATTGGGAGACTATCCATCAACACTGTCAATCAAGTCTGTAGATGCATCTCAGGGCATTGATTATATGTTAAAGCAGGTTTGATATTGTTCATTAAGAATACCACACTGGAAATACCTTACTGAAAAAAAACCACTGGTGAATTGGAAAGGGTTTCCAGCACAGTGATTTATGATGAGCAGCTCATACATTTTAACTTGTTCTCACTGCAGAGCAATAGGCAGAGAAGTGATAGATACATACCCCTTAATTCAGACCACAAACTCAATCAGACGTTAAAATCTTGACATTTCCTCCACTATAAACTGTCTCTGTGAATTAATTAACTATTGGCAGAGACCAGGTTTCAGGGATTCATTTTGTACTGGTCATCATGCCCTGGGAAATAGTAACAGTTTCAGGCAGAAAAAGACCTTTGGCCCATCTAGCCCACTTATTCACTGTGTTCCCTTGGTGCACTTCTAACAACCTTGGATTCCATTTGTTGACATGTACTGTCTAGTTCCTTCTTGAAACCCATTACTGTTTCTTTTTCCATCATCTGTGCCAATAATCTGTTCTACATACCTACCAGCCTACTAGTAAAGCAAAAATCCTCGAGAATTTATCCATTCACCCACAACCCACTACTGTATAATACTTTAACCCGATACTTGCCACACACACACTGTGTCGAATTTCAAACAGTCTGAGATGAAGATTTTTAATTGATTAACTGCCCTGCTCTTAGTTCATTATGTTATCAACAACATTTGCTATGTTGAGGGTCGATCATTGTGCCCCCTGCACCTTCCTCTCTCCTTTACATTGCAGGTTCTCAAACAAGAGAGAATCTAAACATCTCTCCTTGATGTTCAATAGCATTACCATTGCTGAATTACACCCCCACCCTCCCCCTATCAACATCCTGGAGGTTACCATTGACCAGAAACTGAACTGAACCAGCCACATAAATGCTGTGGCTAAACGAGCAGGTCAGAGGCTGGGAATTCAGCGGCGAGTAACTCACCTCCTGATTCCCCAATGTCTGTCCACCATCTACAAGGCACAAGTCAGGAGTGTGATGGAATACTCTCCACTTGCCTGGATGGGTGCAGCTCCAACAACACTCAAGAAGCTCTACACCATCCAGGACAAAGCAGCCCGCTTGATTGGCACCCCATCCACTACCTTCAACATTCACTCCCTGCACCACCGACGCTCAGTGGCAGCAGTGTGTACCATCTACAAGATGCACTGCAGCAACTCACCAAGGCTCCTTCGACAGCACCTTTCAAACCTGCGACCTCTACCACCTAGAAGGACAAGGGCAGCAGATGAATGGGAACAAAACCGCCTGCAAGTTCCCATCCAAACCACACACCATCCTGACTTGGAACTATATCGCCGTTCCTTCACTGTCGCTGGATCAAAATCCTGGAACTCCCTTCCTAACAGCACTGTGGGTGTACCTGCACCCCAAGGACCCCAGTGGTTCAAGAAGGCAGCTCACCACCACCGTCTCAAGGGCAATTAGGGATGGGCAATAAATGCTGACCTAGCCAGCGACGCCCACATCCCACAAATGAATAAAAAAAAGGTTATCCCAGAAACGGGATCAAACAGGAATGGGGGAACAGAACAGAAGAACTATAAGTATCAAGCACAGGAGGCCAAGAAACTACTGAGAGATGTAAAAGGGGGAACATGACAGCAATATGGCAGAAAATAGAAAGGACAATAACAAAGTGTACTTTGGAGTGAGGGAAGAATAAAGAGGGACATTGGAAAGACTGTTTACCAGAGGCAGTGGCGAGGGTGCATGAGAGAAGAGAAGGGACTTGCATTTATAGTGTCTTCCACATTCTGAGGAGGTCCCAAAGCACAAGGGTAAACAAGGCTCCAGGCTCTGACAATTTCTTCGCAAGGGTGCTGTTGGAACAGGAGACATCAAAGAACTCTCACCAACATCTTTCACAGCTCATCAGAGCCAAGAAAGATCCCACTGTAGCAAATCTGACCACCACCTTTAAAAAAAAGATCAAACAGCAGCCTCTGAGAACTTTACTCTGATTGTAGGAGAAAGTGCTGGAGACATCGATAAGGGATACAGAAAGGCTTCCTTTGAAAGGATAGCTTCTGTTTACAGACAGCATGGGGTCAGAAGGGGCAGGTTGAGTCGGACCAATTTACTGGATTCCTTTGAGGAGGTTACAGAACAGGTGGACAAGGCCTATGGATTTCGGGAAGGCATTGGACACTGTCCCACAAAATAAGACTGATTCAAAAAGTGTTCATCCATGGATTGGATGGAAAAGTCTTGGGCAGGATTGTTCATGGACGGAAGGTTTGCCGTGCATGGGAAGACATCGGAATGGAAATCAGTACCAGTGGAGTCCCATGGGGCTCAATATTGTAATCACTGTTGTTTATAAAATTTTATGAATGGCTTAGAAGACTGAACACTGTCCAAAATTGGCTATGGTAGTGAATTATGCTAACCAATTTGCAACATGGGATATGGGCAGGGAAGTAGCAGGTGGAATTCAACACAGTGGCGCAGTGGTTAGCACTGCAGCCTCACAGCTCCAGCGACCCGGGTTCAATTCTGGGTACTGTCTGTGTGGAGTTTGCAAGTTCTCCCTGTGTCTGCGTGGGTTTCCTCCGGGTGCTCCAGTTTCCTCCCACATGCCAAAGACTTGCTAGTTGATAGGTTAATTGGTCATTATAAATTGCCCCTAGTATAGGTAGCTGGTAGGGAAATATAGGGACAGGTGGGGATGTGGTAAGAATATGGAATTTGTGTAGGATTAGTATAAATGGGTGGTTGATGGTCGGCACAGACTCGGTGGGCCGAAGGGCCTGTTTCAGTGCTGTATCTCTAAACTAAACTAAACAGGTAAGTGTAAAGACATGATATTAGGCAGAAGTAGTGAGAATGTGAAGTAGATATATAAAATGGCAATGTGCTTGAGTTAACAAACAGGAAAGAGATGTTGGGTTTTTGATGGATCAGTTGTTGAAACCATTGGCTCAGTGTCTGCAAGCAGTGATGAGAGCAAAGAAAGAGTTGAGATGTTTAAGCAAGCAATGTTGAGATTGCTTCTGGCATTGATGGAGCTGTGTCTCAAGTACTGCGTTCGGTTTTGGCTTCCATATTACAGGAAAGATGTTGAATTATTGGACAGTGTCTGGGAGCTAAGAGGCTGATTCCTAAATTTAGAGGGCTGAGTTATGAAGGAAAGAATTGTGTGATGCAGGCCAACAATGTTTTTGAGACCTGCATGATGTTGGGAGATTTGGCAAACAATCACTTGGTGATGCTTTAGAAAGATCCAGTGACATAAGAGTTCAAGGCAGCTGATACCTTCAAACCACTGACAGAGCAACCCCTGTTGTGGAAATGGCTTCTGGATCTAGCTACATGAGCGTGCATGCCTCAGTGAAGGAATCCTTCAGGAATCACCGAATTCCCCCACTATCAACATCCTGGGGGTCACCATTAACCAGAAACTGATCTAGATCAGCCACATAAATACTGTGGCTACAAGTACTGGGAGCTTTGCAGTGAGTAACCCACTCCTGACTCCCCAAAGCTTGTCCACCATCTACAAGGCACAAGTCAGGAGTGTGATGGAATACTCTCCACTTGCCTGGATGGGTGCAGCTCCAACAACACTCAAGAAGCTCGACACCATCCAGGACAAAGCAGCCCGCTTGATTGGCACCCCATCCACCACCTTCAACATTCACTCCCTCCAACTCCGACGCACAGCAGTGTGTACCATATACAAGATGCACTGCAACAACTCACCAAGGCTCCTTCCAAACTTGCAATCTCTACCACCTCGAAGGACAAGGACAGCAGATGCATAGGAACACCACCGCCTGCAAGTTCCCCTCCAAATCTTGACTTGGAACTATATCGCCGTTCCTTCACTGTCACTGGATCAAAATCCTAGAACTCCCTTCCTAACAGAACTCTGGGTGTACCTACCCCACATAGACTGCAGCGGTTCAAGAAGGCAGCTCACCACCACCTTCTCAAAGACAATTAGGGATGGGCAAGAAATGGCCAGTCACATCCCATGAAAGATTTTTTTTTTTAATTATCTTGTCTGTATGCTAGTGTCCATGGACATGCCCAGGTATAATTGCGTGGTCCCGTACAAATTGGTGGCATCAGAAAGGCACTAACTGACCATCTATGGTGCAGACACACCTGTCTGGCATATGCCTCCTTTGATCCTCCTCCTCTAACAGCTGCCAGTATAGAGAGATGCCCAGGCCATACCCCTCTCTCACATTGCTGTGCATGGGCAATGTACTGAGTGTTTGATGCTTGCCACAATTTCATGGGTCATAGGAATGCAGTATGCCTTGCTAAACAGGGGGCACGCCTGACCCTTTGGAATGTAGTTGAACAGCTGCCAAAGAGCAGCACATTTACCCTGGTGACCTCAAGTCACCCAACAAATTTCATCCTCCTCTCCTCCCAGATATTGGGCTGCAGGTAGGACAGCAGTTGTCAATTTCTTCCAGGCCATTCTGGTGCCACACCCAACTGGAGATGGACACCCTGCTCCATATAATACCACCCGTCTCAGTAATATCTGTAAAGTGGCTTTTTGGATCTGATCTGATCTGTGTCTGGGCCTCAGTTCACCCATTTTATAAATTTTGAGCACAGCCCCTTTTAGATCCACTGTTCCCAGACAGTCTGCCCATTGACATGGGTGAGCTCCCAGCATGCCACGTACTGTGCGCCAACAATGTACTTCAAAGAAATGACCTCACATTGTAGTTCAAGGTCAACTCAGCCATACTACAGACATACCCAAGGAGCAGTGGTCCTGCTGCCTCACATGTGACCAGTTTTTCCATGTTTTGCTCAAGTCCCAAAAAAAGTTCCCAAACTCAAATGCAGCTCCCTGCTCCCTTTCTTCTTTCATTCCAAACAGTACATCAACTATTCCATACTCTCTAAAACCGCATGGCTAGGTTTTAGTCTACAGAGAAGTTCTTCTCTCACATTCCTGATCTGCATGCAAGAGAAAACCTAGCACTCTCTCACCTCCAGCCTCTAGTATTTCTCTCTCCATTATCAACACTAAGGCCACTGCTTCTCTAAACTTTCTCCTCTTACCTTCAAGGTCTATATACATAATTCTAACATGCACTTCCTCCTCCTGTTTTCTCATACTGTTGAACTCAAGACAACCTTTCATCTATCTAAACTCATTCTTTACAGCGCCTCAAAACATAGAATTCCTAATGTCCTTCAGCAATCCCTTCCTTCCACATCCCACAGACTTTTAAAACACAAGCTTACTGCCTTGCTACTTTTACTGATCTATCCTGCTTGCTCGCCTGTGCTATGTGACCTTGGTTGAGCCAGAGCCTTCAGCTCTCAGTAACTGAAGAAAATTCCAACAGCACACTGTGAGTTGTTGGAATCCACTATCTGAAACGGTCGTGGAAGCAAATTCAATAGTAACATTCAAAAGAAAACTGGATAAATACTTGAAGGGAAAAAGTTTACAGGGGTATGGGGAAAGAGCAGGGGAGAGGGATTAATTGGATAAGGGTATCAGATAGGATAGATTGGGAAAAACAATTTCCACTATCTGGGGCGTCTAGGACTAGGGGACGTAGTCTACAAACTAGAGCTAGTCCTTTGAGGAGTGAAATTAGGAAACACTTCTACATGCAAAAAAGCTCGGAACGCTCTTTCACAAATGGCAATTGATACAAGATAAATTGTTAATTTTAAACTTCAGATCCATAGATTTTTGTTAGTCAAAGGTATTAAGGTATAAGGGGCAAAGATGGGTGTCTGGAATTAGGTCACAGATCAGCCATGATCTCATGAAATGATGGAACAGGCTCGAGGGGCTGAATGGCCCACTCCTGTTCCTATATTCCTATAACTCGACTGAAGAGCCAACACAGGCACGATGGGTCGAATGGCTTCCTTCTGTACTGCATCATTCAATGATTCCATGATTCAGAGTGTTATAATGCAGGCAATTTACTTGAGTATACCACAAAAGGCAGGTTCCATAGGCAGACCCATGAATGCCTAAATACTGAAGCTTCATGAATGGAGCAAATGGGGTGCAGCATGTCTCAGGTTAACAATCTATTCTTTTATCACTAGGGTATATAGCAAATAGTGTGGCACACACCATTCACTCTTGATCACTGCAAAAGATGGAATGATATCACACTAACAAGACATATATTTCAGGTTAAGGAAACCAAATTAAATTTATTGAATGACATAAATTTTAACAGAAGATAAATTGGCAAAAATGAATACCAACACAATACTTGTGCGGTTTCTTAGGTCAAAATAACTAGCTGCTTCAAATTTTTATGAAGTCCTTTTAACTAACTCTAAAGTCAGCAATTAAGTTACATGGTGTTTCACCTCAACACAGTGACTGGTTTAGGCATTAAGAACATAAAGATCACCCACAGATGTAGGTGGTCCTAGCATCTTGTTACATCTCAGGACAAAGCAATTTTTTCCCATCAATAATCAAGTTTCTTGGAAGAAGCCCAGATCCTTTCTCAACGGACAATTAACAAATTTTATCTTCCAGGCATATACAAGATGAACTTTCTTTCCCATCACATAATATTTGATTACCAGATTAACCAGCCTGCCCTTTACTTATTCTGGAAATGAAAGGTTAATCTTTTTAACATCGCAGTTATTACAGCCATCAACTAAAGTCTGAAATCTCACATTGCTTGAAACCTTTCTGATGTGAAACAAAATAAAATACAAAATAAAATGTTAATGGTCCTACTATGGTTAGCAGAGGTCAAAGGTTGCTCAGGACCCACCAGACATGTGTTAAAACACATGCACACATGCACGCACACACTTCCAAAAGGCAGCTATCAGAAACCAGTTTGAATTTGGGACTACTGACCTAATTAAATCTTCAAATGAACAGACAGCGCCTCTGAATCAGAAGGTTGTGGATTCAAGTCCCACGTCAGGACACAAGCAGAAAAATCAGAGCTCCAGTACAGTACTGAGGGAGTGCTGCACTGTCAGAAGTGTCATCTATTGGATGAGACATTAAATGAAGGCCCCGCCTCAGGTGTTTGTAAAAGATTCCACTGCACTATTTCGAAGAAGAGCCGGGGAGTGTTTTATCCCTTAATCAACACCACAATAAAAACAGATTATCTGGTCAATATCGTGGGAGCTTGCTGTGCACGAATTGGATGCTGCGTTTCCTACATTAGTGACTACACTTCAAAAGTACTTTCTTGGCTGTAAAGCGCTTTGGGACACCCTGAGGCTGTGAAAGGTGCTATATAAAGGCAGGTCTTTCTTTTCTTTTTTGAATGTTATCGGTTGCGATAAAATAGACCTTAGCTCCCATTGCACGTGGCACAAAACCTTCAAGCACTTTCAAGGCATTGTACTGCTCTCTAGATTTTACTTCTGAAAATAAAAAATAGGATGAATTCCCTACAGAATCCAGAGTTATTACCGTATTAGGTCCCTTTCCCCCAAAACAATTCGTGTGACATCCCAGCCTTGAAGAATATTTCGCAAGATGTATAAGACCTTTAACATCTGCCGTTTAATTTGGGTCATTTATATTTTTCACTCTGAGAAGCAATAAAATGCTTTAATGATAATGCACTGTGCTGTGGAATGGAGGCCAAGTTGCTGTATTGAAAGACTTAACCTATTGATCACCTCCTTTGACTCACCAATGGATGTTCAATTCCATGGTACACTGCACACATCCATTACTGCTTCACTTGAAGGAAGGAAGGGTGAGTGGACTGTTGTTCACTCAACTCGATTCAAGATTTCATTCTGCGAGTGCAGTAATATTTGCAGAGCCCAAGTAGATGCTGGCTGACTGCTGCCAAAATTGCAATGCTATCACCCTTCTTCACGCACTCCATGGCCAAGAATCTCCTCGGCAATTTAGACTGCGACAAAACCTGACAGGCAATACGGCGTGACTCTTCCAACTGCCTTACCACTTGACCAGGATTTCCCTCCTGGCACACACCACTGCCCTTCCCTGCCCGTTAAATGGAAATGCTGGCAAGGGGGCTCAGCACAGGTCTCCTCTTCCCTGTCCCAGAAGGTGGCTGTAAGCCTAGGAAGTAGTGCTAACAATCTTGGATTGTCCCAGTTGATGGAAAGAGCCTGTTAGTAGCCTTCACCCTTTCTATTCTGGCCATTAGTTGCCTTCTTGTGTTCAGTCTTCCCATGGTCAGGGCACTTCTGCTGCTTTAAGTGACTGCCCTCTACCCTCCCCCACCCCTCCTCCTCCATCATTTCCCCCTCCCCCACTTCTGAGGATCTTGCAGGCAGGCAATGACAAGTGCCCTCTTGATGGCAGCAATTCCCACCACGCCCCCCCACCCCCCAGGCTTATGGGGTGAAACCTTACAAAGGAAGCCAGATCACTACCACAGAGAGGACAATCCCAGCCCATGTGTCTTGGAACAGACCAGGAAGCTCCCACAACTAGCCTTTGACCTGTGCTGGGTTGGGGTCATGTCAGATTGGGTTGTAGTTGGGGGTATTACAGTTAGCTACAGAGTCACCTGACCCAGGAAGTGAATAAAACGTTGCCCAGGTTCCGACTACTGAGCACGATGCAGTAACCATGAAGGAAGTGGACACGCTTGGGCACCAGGTGAGGAATGGGCTCAGTTGTGACACCACCATCTTCGAACGTCGTCACCATACGGGAACACTCATGAAGATTAGCAAGTTGCCAGGAGACTATGCCATCAGTGGAAGCCTAGTTCAGTGCTGATGTCTTTCGGATGAGGCAATAAACAGAGGTCTCACCTGCTCTCTCAATGGAGGTTAAAGATGCCATGGCACTATTCAAGAAAGAGCAGGGGAGTTCTCCCTGGATTGCTGGCCAATGTTTCTTCCTCAGCCAACATCACAGAAAACAAATTATCGAGTCATTATTGCATTGCTGTTAGTGGGATCTTGCTGTGCGCACATTGGCTGCCGTGTTTCCTACATTATAACAGTGACCCCACTTCAAAAGTATTTCATTGGCTGTAAAGCGCTCTGGGGCTTCCCGAGATCGTGAAAGGCGCTACATAAATGCAAGTCTTTCTTGTTTCCGGTGGGGCAGGCTTTGAGTCCTTATCTGGATGTATCTTCCCAGGTCCAGCTCAAGATTTTGTTGGGGGAATGACAGAGGATGGATTTTCTTAATTATAAAAGTCACTCCTCAAAATAGTAGGGGTTCACAGAATTACAGGTAAATATTCACAGATCTATCAAGCATAAGATAATAGCTGTTACTGGCAATAATTAAAGAACGTCATAACAACAGTTTTTCTGAACCTAGACAATCCACACATCAGCAGCGAAATCTTCGACTGATCTGGCCTCATCGAGTTCCGAGGTCTCTCCTCCAGCAATGATGATTTTTATATCGTTATCTTCCCAACCCTGTTACCTTTTGGTAGCCCAAATGTTTCTTTTATGTCCCCTACCAATGACTTCAGTTTGGCGCATCCTGATTGGCCTGTCAATCACACCCTGAAGACAAAGGTAGTTACAGAACAACTCAAAGACATTCTCACACTCCTGCGGACGAGTTAGTTTTCCATCACCTGAGACCACAGCCCTTTTGACAGGTGTTGCCCGCCCAGGGTACATTTGCACAAGGCATTTTATGTATCAATACGCCACCTTCAACTTAACAGACACCGAACCACCATATTCCTGTGAATTAAAGGACTTAATGATTTACAAGACGGTGTTCCACCTACATACCCACTCGCATCTAAAATCTCCCAAAGGTCTTGTTACAGTTTCTGCCCATACCAAAGGGACAATCAATCTGCCAGTGAGATCAGTTCCAAATGAAAAGTCACTGGACACAGTTAAATTAATATAAAGAGAAATCAATAGCCATTCATTTGATTAATCCTTCATGAACACATTGAGGGGAGGGGGAAAGGATAAAAACTGCTGCGGGCATCACGGCCTGTTTCACTGCGAAAGGTTAAAAGATATTCTTTTCTGCATTTTCAATTTAAAATGAGCAATACGGAGCGATCAATCACTGACACTCAACTTTGTCAAGGTGTTATTGATGGAAGGTATATCGGAAACAGATTCTCTTCATTTCAATCTGTTCACCCGAACATGGGCAGATGTGAACATTTAACTTGAGTGTTGCATCCAGTTCTGGTCACCACACTTTAGGAAGGATGTGAGGGGGCCTTGAGACGGTGTAGAGGCGATCTACCAGAATGGTTCCAGGGATGGGGGATTTTAGCTTCAAGGTTAGTTTGGAGAAGCTGGGGTTGTTCTCCTTGGAGCAAAGGAGATTGAGGGGAGATTTAATAGAGGTGCATAAGATTATGACAGGTTTACATGAGGTGGACAAAGGCAAGCTGTTCCCATTAGCTGGTCATACAAGGACTAGAGGACACAACTTAAGGTTTTGGGCAAGAGATGTAGGGGGAATGAGAGGAAGAACCTCTTTATGCAGGAAGTGGTAATGACCTGGAACTCGCTGGCTAATAGACTGGTAGAGACGGAGATGATTGGAGATTTCAACAGGAAATTGGATGGACACTTAAGGGAAAGAAACTTGCAGGGCTACAGGGATAGAGTGGTTGAGTGAGACTAACTGGATTGCTCTACAGAGAGCCAGCATAGACTCAATGGGCCGAACGGACCTCTTCTGTGCAGCAATGACTCAATGTCGGTTTAGGCAGAAGCTTTTTTTCAGACAAAGTTTAGTGATAATGTGGACCTATCTCCCGTAAAGGATGTGGATTGTTGGGGCTTAATTGATGTTTTCAAGACTGACATTGATAGTCAGGTAAGGGTATCAAGTGGCATGAAGCAAAGGCAGGAAAATGGAGTTGAGGTACAGGTCAATCATGATCTCCGAATCGAGGAACAGGTTTGAGGGGCTGAATGGCCTACTCCTGTTTCTACGTTCGTATGTTCATTTTTTTCTTTCTTTTTAAAACAGATGCCAGGCTTGTTGTTCCATGGGTTATTTCTTACCCCCTTTTTATAGATTCATGTTCTCCAATCATAAGAAACATAAGAAATAGGAGTTGGAATAGGCCATTTGAGCCTTGGAGCTTGCTCTACCATTCAGTAAGATCATAGCTGATCTTTTACCTCAACTATTCCCATATCCCTAGATTCCCTTGGCATCCAAAAATCTATCAACCTCTGTCTTGACTGCGTATGCACAGCTCACTCGGGTAGAGAATCCCTTTTGAATATCAACATTTACCAGTCTCGCACCATTTAAAAAATATTCTGCTTTTCTATTTTTCCTACCAACTTCACACTCCTCATTATATTAAATCTGCTACATTCTTGCCCACTTCTTGATCTGTCTATATCCCTTTGCATCCTCTTTGTGTCCTCCTCACACAGCCTACTTCCCAACCTAACTATGTATCATCAGCAAACTCGCATACGTTATACTGGGTCCCCTCATCTAAGTCCTTAGACATAGTCCCCATTTCCAAAGAGTCTCCCAAGATGCCTACTAGAACAGATCCAATTTCATTAGTTACTTCCTTGGGCACCCCAGCTGAAACCTTCGCTTCCTCCCATGCTTTCATCCTGTCCATCACCTTTCATCGATTTTTTTTATTCTTTCATGGGATGTGGGCATTGCTGGCTAGGCCAGCATTTGTTGCTCATCTCTAATTGCCCTTGAGAAGGTGGTGGTGAGCTGCATTCTTGAACCTCTTCAGTCCATCTGATGTAAGCACACTCACAGTGCTGTTAGGAAGAGAGTTCCAGGATTTTGCCCCAGCGACAGTGAAGGAATGGTGATATAGTTCACAGTCAGGATGGTGTGTGGCTTGGAGGGGAACTTGCAGGTGGTGGTGTTCCCATGCATCTGCTGCCCTTGAAGTTCTAGGTGGTAGAGGTCGCAGGATTTGGAAGGTGCTGTCAAAGGACGCTTGCCGAGTTGCGAGGTGGAGGGAGTAAATGTTTAAGGTGGTGGATGGGGTGCAGATGAAGTGGGTTGCTTTGTCCTGGATGGTGTCGAGCTTCTTGAGTGTTGTTGGAGCTGCACTCATCTAGGCAAGTTGTTACTAACACTGGACTTTTATAATGTGATTATGTTTTTTTTCTAAATCGTGATTTTTAAAAGTTTAAGATGGAGTCTGGAAGGTCAGGTGGCCTCAGACACTCTGTTAAAGGACAAGATAGATCTTTTTGAAAAAAAGAGACTGCAGGGGTATCACCTGAAGAACAATGGGTTTCGCCCTCCCAGACTTTCAGGTCGTAACACAAGGAATCAGTGGTTCTGAGGACGTAAATGTACCAGGCAGCTGTTAACAGCTGGGAACAATGGAAGGCCCAGGTGGCTCTGTGAAACCAGACTTCTGGACTTTGCATATTGGAACAGGATAATAAGCAATTGACTTTTGAGTCCAGATAAATTTAACAGATTTTCTGAAGGCAGACAGGCTGCAAGAAGGGAGCACAGTGGTTGCAGCCTGAGAGCAGGCTGTAAGGAAGACAATCAGTGGCTGCAGCCACGATAGAGAGAGAGGATACACCTGCTCTTGGAAGCCTGATACAGTAAAAGGCTGCAAAGACTTGA
The DNA here is from genome assembly GCF_036365525.1 of Heterodontus francisci. Taxonomy (NCBI): domain Eukaryota; kingdom Metazoa; phylum Chordata; class Chondrichthyes; order Heterodontiformes; family Heterodontidae; genus Heterodontus; species Heterodontus francisci. The sequence continues at coordinate 13,838,281 of NC_090410.1, read as the reverse complement.
ACCAGTTTTGAAAGTTGAAGCTTGTGGAAAAGTAGAAGACCAGCAGGATCACCAGGAATCACTTTATTCACAGACATCAAGGACGGAAGCGCCCGGAGAAGTGAGTGAAGAGAACGTGGATTTTGGAAATAGTCTGGGAGATCCAATCCATTGCTACTGGGAGGAGTTTGGGACTTTTAACCGCAAAAGATTGCGCCATCAAAAAGGACTGTGTAATGAATAATTGTGTGAGGTTTTGAGTATTTTAGTAAGTAAAGAAAATATCTTTCTTTGTAATCTGGGGTATCAGCCACTTACAAAGTACTATTTAGTTAATGGGGATTTCTTTCAGTTTAGTTGTTATAATAAAGTCTTAAAATGTGAAATCTTGTCACGTAATTCTTGAAATTGGTCTGGGGGTTCACATCTCGTATTTTTCACTTAACGAATTCATAACAAAGTGGAGAGTATTCACCACACTCCTGACCTATGCCTTGTAGATGGTGGGTAGGCTTTGGAGAGTCAGGAGTTGAGTTACTTGTCACAGAATTCCCAGCCCCTGACCTGCTCTTGTAGCCACAGTATTTATCTGAGAAACTCATTCGCTATAACATCCCATCTGCAGTCTTTCGGGACTTTTGACCGTTCCTCTGACTATTTTATGAATATCTATCTAACAGCCTTGTACTTTGTGTTTTATATTCCAAAGCTTGCCAACATTGGCTCTTCCAACATATTCTATAGTACCTGAGCCTTATTCCCATCACATCCTCTAGTCTACATGTGGCTCTTTAAAGAAAGAACTTGTGCTTATACAGTGACTTTCATGACCTCACGATGTCTCAAAGTGCCAATGAAGCACTTTTGAAATGTAGTCGTTGTAATATAGGAAATGCAGCAGCCAATTTGCACACAGCAAGCTCCCACAAACAGCAATGTGATAACGGCCAGCTCATGTGTTTTAGATGGTGGCTCCTTTCCCCCACACCATTTGCCTGTTCAAGTCAGCCCAGGGAAAAAATAAACTCCTGCCTTACTGTCAGTATAGTTCTCAGTATCTCCTCTTTGGAACCATCATGCAAGGTCACAAAAAAAGAACATTCTTTCTATATCTTTACACTCATACTTCACCTATTACAACATGTCATAGCATTCCATATCATTTACCCATATCATTCCAGCACAATACCAGGATGAAGGTTGAAGTATGAGAACAGCTCGCATACACTAGACTTGTATTGCTCTGATTATAAAAGATTAAGGAGTGAGTTTGACCTGTTTAAAGGATTTGATAAGATAAAGAGAGGAAACTATTTTCTCTGGTGGATGAGTCCAACACAAGGAAACATAACCTTAAGATTGGAGCCCGGCTGTTCAGTGATGTTAGGAAGCACTTTTTCACACAAAGGGTAGTGCAAATCCCGAAAACTCTCCCCCAAAAAACTGTTGAGACTGGGGATCAATTAAAAATATCAAAACTGAGACTGACAGATTTTTGTTAGGTAAGGGTTGTAAAGACGTACAGAAGCAAGATGGGTAAATTCAAGTTAAGAAACAGATCTGCCATGATCTAGCCGAATGGAGGAACAAGCTGGACGGGCCGAATGGCCTCCTCCTGTTCTGACGTTCCTTACAGCACGTGCCTGCATTTTGCACATCCCTATTGTATTCCCTATCGCTGCCCTTGGCAAGGTGTTCCAAACATTCATTACTTTTACGTTGGATAAGTCTAGTAGGATTGGAATTTATACCTATTTAATATGTTAAAGGTGCTGCTTCAAGCTGACTGCCTGGCTAATTTGTCCAGCTCCAAGATACACCTTTTGAATTCAGAAGCACACAGAAGGGGTGACTTTGATGAACAGAATGCAGAGCGTGACAGACACAACAGAGTGTGTTCAACGCATGATACAACATGACAATACAGTAACTGTGATAATAGTAATTAGCGTGTAACAGAACACAGGCGACAGTTAATTGTGGCACACAGAATATATGATACAGCAGGGTGCGTGTGGTGAATGGAACAGGAGATTACGAGAAACAGAATGCAATGGGCGAAGTACCGCAGATAGAGGACTTGATGCAAAATATTAAAACAGCATTTAAATTCACTGTCAGAACTGCACTCACGTGTGAAAACTATTTTTAATCAAAATAAGCAATCTTTCCATAAAACGGCTCTGACATCCCATGCAAACCTGTTCCCAAAAAATCCCCAGGGATCTGCAACCTTGAAATGAAAGTCAATTTCCCTAAAGATTCTCTATCGAAGCCAGAGGTGGAGGAGATTTTTTTGTTTGTTTACACAGCGAGTTGTCGTGATTTCTCTGCCTGAAAGAATAGCGGAAGAAATTTAGTAATAATCTTCAAAAGGAAATTGAATAAATAGTTAAAGTAGAAAAATTCACTGGATAAAGAGCAAGGGAGTGGGACTAATACCTTTCGAAAAGCTGGCACAGGTTATGATGGGCTGACTGGCCTAATATTCTGAAATTCTATTATTCTGTAAGGGAAATCCTCCCAGCTTAGCATCTCTGCACTGAGAATGAATCTGGTCTTACACCTGTACGTTTGGCTGCACAAAGTAACACTGGGGAATTACTGATTGAGAGGAAGTTGGACTTTTATAATCTTAAGGAGCTGTTCCGAGCCCCCGGGGAGGGTTTACAGATCTGACCCAGGAGGCTGCCTCTGTCAAAGGTGTTCAGAGCGGTACTGAGAACAAAACAGAGAGCATCAGCCCCGGCCCCGCTTCAGAATCCCTATTACTGCTGATACCCACTGGGTACTGTGAGGGTGAGGCAGCGAGGACACAAGGCAATGAGAGCACCCGCTGACGAGGGCACAAGATAAATCGAATCAAATAAAATCTCCACAGTAGAACGCACTAAATGCAAATAAAAGCAAAAGGAGCAGAGAAGTTCGGAGTGAAAGGCACAGATTCAATTGATAGAGGGGTCAGTTTGGATAACACCATGACAGCACAGGGCAGAGGGAGAGAGATCTGTAGTTTTGCAGTCCCTGCCACACTTTTAGAGAATTAAAACAAGCCCACAGGGTATCCTAGTGAGGAGACTGGCAAGAGAGTAAGTGGGCATCAGAGAGAGAGACTGGCACTGCCCAGCATGCTGAAACCAGCGACATCAATATGAGGGCATAATCCAATTTCTGAACACATTATTAATGAAGAGCTGTCAGGGGGACTGAGAGCCCTGACATTAGGCACCGATTCACCAGGTTAACAGGTCGGGTCAAGATTTAGTTAGATGAAAGGTAGGGGTAGAAGGGGTCAGCTTGCAATCTGCATGTGTTTGCCTCCCGGTGCCCGGTGCCCGGTGCCCGCACTCTCACACGCTCCCTTACCTCGATCCAGCTCTTCCCAGTTTAAAGCCCAGCGCCGCGCAGCTGCTGCCTCCTCCGCCTCGCTCAGCCGAGTCGCGGCTCCGCTCCGGCGCGCACACGCGGCGGTGCGCGTCCCCGGGGTGGGGGTGGGGGGGGGATTGGGCGGCGGGGGCGCGCATGACGACACTCAAGGATTTACAACCCCCCACCCCCCTCCCGACAGCAGCAACTTCAAACCAGGGATTCCCCGAGAGAGGGAGAGGGGAAGGAGAAAGGGAGAAGGAGGGGGAAGGAAAGAGGGAGGAGGAGGAGGAGGAGGCAGAGGGAGGAGGGGAAAGAGGGAGGAGGGGGAAAGAAAGAGGGAGGGGAGGGAAAAGAAAGAGGGAGGAGGAGGGGGAAGGAAAGAGGGAGGAGGAGGAGGAGGAAGGAAAGAGGGAGGAGGGGGAAGGAAAGAGGGAGGAGGGGGAAAGAAAGAGGGAGGAGGGGGAAAGAAAGAGGGAGGGGAGGGAAAGAAAGAGGGAGGGGAGGGAAAGAAAGAGGGAGGAGGAGGGGGAAGGAAAGAGGGAGGAGGAGGAGGAGGAAGGAAAGAGGGAGGAGGGGGAAAGAAAGAGGGAGGAGGGGGAAAGAAAGAGGGAGGAGGGGGAAAGAAAGAGGGAGGAGAGGGAAAGAAAGAGGGAGGAGGAGGGGGAAGGAAAGAGGGAGGAGGAGGAGGAGGGAGAAAGAGGGAGGATGGGGAAAGAGGGAGGAGGGGGAAAGAAAGAGGGAGGAGGAGGGGGAAGGAAAGAGGGAGGAGGAGGAGGGGGAAGGAAAGAGGGAGGAGGAGGAGGGAGAAGGAAAGAGGGAGGAGGAGGAGGGGGAAGGGAAAGAGGGAGAAGGAGGGGGAAAGACGGAGGAGAGGGAAAGAGGGAGGAGGGGGAAAGAAACAGGGAGGAGAGGGAAAGAAAGAGGGAGGAGAGGGAAGAAAGAGGGAGGAGGAGGGGGAAGGAAAGAGAGAGGAGGAGGAGGGGGAAGGAAAGAGGGAGGAGGAGGAGGGGGAAGGAAAGAGGGAGAAGGAGGGGGAAAGACGGAGGAGAGGGAAAGAGGGAGGAGGGGGAAAGAAAGAGGGAGGAGAGGGAAAGAAAGAGGGAGGAGGAGGGGGAAGGAAAGAGGGAGAGGGAGGAGGAGGAAGGAAAGAGGGAGGAGGAGGGGGAAAGAGGGAGGAGGAGGGGGAAGGAAAGAGGGAGGAGGAGGAGGAGGTGGAAGGAAAGGAGGAGGAGGAGGAGGAGGGAAAGGAAAGAGGAGGAGGAGGAGGAGGGGGAAGGAGGAAGAGGGGGGAGGAGGGGGATGGAAAGAGGGAGGAGGAGGGGAAGGAAAGAGGGAGGAGGAGGAGGAGGGGGAAGGAAAGAGGGAGGAGGAGGGGGAAGGAAAGAGGGAGGAGGAGGAGGAGGTGGAAGGAAAGGAGGAGGAGGAGGGGAAAGGAAAGAGGGAGGAGGAGGAGGAGGGGAAGGAAAGAGGGGGGAGGAGGGGGGAGGAGGGGAAAGGAAAGAGGGAGGAGGAGGGGGAAGGAAAGAGGGAGGAGGAGGAGGAGGGGGAAGGAAAGAGGGAGGAGGAGGGGGAAGGAAAGAGGGAGGAGGAGGAGGAGGAAGGAAAGAGGGGAGGAGGGGGGAAAGAGGGAGGAGGGGGAAGAGGGAGGAGGAGGGGAAAGAAAGAGGGAGGAGGAGGGGGAAGGAAAGAGGGTGGAGGAGGGGGAAGGAAGAGGGAGGAGGAGGTGGGGGAAGGAAAGAGGGAGGAGGAGGAGGGGGAAGGAAAGAGGGAGGAGGAGGGGGAAGGAAAGAGGAGGAGGGGGAAGGAAAGAGGAGGAGGGGGAAGGAAGAGGGAGGAGGAGGGGGAAGGAAAGAGGGAGGAGGAGGGAAGGAAAGAGGGAGGAGGAGGAGGAAGGAAAGAGGGAGAAGGAGGAGGAGGGGGAAGGAAAGAGGGAGAAGGAGGGGGAAGGAAAGAGGGAGAAGGAAGGGGAAGGAAGAGGAGGAGGAGGAGGGGGGAAGAAAGAGGGAGGAGGGAGGGGGAAGGAAAGAGGGAGGAGGGAGGGGGAAGGAAAGAGGGAAGAGGGAGGGGAACGGAAAGAGGGAGGAGGAGAGAAGAAAGGAAAGAGAGAGTGGGAATGAAAGAGGGAGGAGGAGGAGGAGGAGGGGGAAGGAAAGAGAGAGGAGGAGAAGGGGGAAAGAAGAGGGAGGAGGAGGAGGGGGAAGGAAAGAGGGAGGAGGAAGAGGGGATGGAAGAGGGAGGTGGAGGATGGGGAAGCGAGGAGGAGGAGGGGGAAAGAAAGAGGGCGGAAGAGAGAAGAAAGGAAAGAGGAGGGCGAAAGAAAGAGGGAGGAGGAGGGGGTAGGAAAGAGGGAGGAGAAGAGAAGAAAGGAAAGAGGGAGGGGGAAAGAAAGAGGGAGGAGGAGGAGGGGAAAAGAAAGACGGAGGAGGAGAGAAGAAAGAAAAGAGACAGGGGAAAGAAAGAGGGAGAAGGAGGAGGAGGGGGAAGGAAAAAGGGAGAGGGAGGAGGAGGAGGAAGGAACGAGGGAGGAGGAGGAGGAAAGAGGGAGGAGGAGGGGGAAGGAAAGAAGGAGGAGGAGGAGGAGGAGGAGGGAAAGGAAAGAGGGAGGAGGAGGAGGAGGGGGAAGGAAAGAGGGGGGAGGAGGAGGAGGAGGGGGAAGGAAAGAGGAAGAAGGAGGAAGAGGAGGGGAAGGAAAGAGGGAGGAGGAGGAGGAGGAGGAGGAGGAGGAGGGGGAAAGGAAAGAGGGAGGAGGAGGAGGAGGGGGAAGGAAGAGGGGGGAGGAGGAGGAGGGGAAAGAAAGAGGGTGGAGGAGGAGGGGGAAAGGAAAGAGGGGGAGGAGGAGGAGGGGGAAGGAAAGAGGGGGGAGGAGGAGGAGGAGGGGGAAGGAAGGGAAGAAGGAGGAAGAGGAGGGGAAGGAAAGAGGGAGGAGGAGGAGGAGGAGGAGGAGGAGGAGGGGGAAGGAAGAGGGAGGAGGAGGAGGAGGGGGAAGGAAGAGGGAGGAGGTGGAGGGGGAAAGAAGAGGGTGGAGGAGGAGGGGGGAAAGGAAGAGGGAGGAGGAGGTGGGGAAAGGAAAGAGGGAGGAGGAGGAGGATGGGGAAGGAAGAGGGAGGAGGAGGAGGGGGAAAGGAAAGAGGGAGGAGGAGGAGGAGGAGGGAGGGGGGAAGGAAAGAGGAAGGAGGAGGAGGGGAAGGAAAGAGGGAGGGGAAGGAAAGAGGGAGGAGGAGGGGGGACGGAAAGAGGGAGGAGGAGGAGGGGGAAGGAAAAAGGGAGGAGGAGGAGGAGGAGGGGGAAGGAAAGAGGGAGGAGGAGGAGGAGGAGGGGGAAAGGAAAGAGGGAGGAGGAGGAGCAGGAAAGAAAGAGGGAGAGAGGAAGGGGGAAAGAAAGAGGGAGGAGGGGGAAAGTAAAAGGGAGGAGGGGGAAAGAAAGGAAAGAGTGAGGAGGAGGAGGAGAAGAGGAAGGAAAGAGGGAGGAGGAGGAAGGGGAAGGAAAGAGGGAGGAGGAGGAGGGGGAAGGAAAGAGAGAGGGGGAAAGAAAGAGGGAGGAGGAGGGGAAAGAAGAGGGAGGAGGAGGAGTGGGAAAGAAGAGGGTGGAGGAGGTGGGGGAAGAAAGGGGGAAGAGGAGGGAAGATATGAAAGAGGGACGGGGAAGAAAGAGGGAGGAGGAGGAGGAGGAGGGGGAAGGAAAGAGGGAGGAGGAGGGGGAAGGAAAGTGGGAGGGGGAGGAGGAGGGGGAAGGAAAGAGGGAGGAGGAGGCGTAGGAAAGAAAGAGGGAGGAGGAGGGAAGAAAGGAAAGAGGCAGGGGCAAAGAAAGAGGGAGGAGGAGTGGGAAGGAAAGAGGGAGGAGGAGAGAAGAAAGAAGAGAGAAAGGGGGAAAGAAAGAGTTAGGAGGAGAAGGGGGAAGGAAAGAGGGAGGAGGGAGGGGGAAGGAAAGAGGGAGGAGGGAGGGGAAAGGAAAGAGGGAGGAGGGAGGGGGAAGGGTGGAGGGAGGGGGAAGGAAAGAGGGAGGAGGGAGGGTGAAGGAAAGAGGGAGGAAGGAGGGGGAAGGAAAGAGGGAGGAGGAGGAGGAGGGGGATGGAAGAGGGTGGTGGAGGAGGGGGGAAGGAAAGTGGGTGGAGGAGGAGGGGGAAGGAAAGAGGGAGGAGGGAGGAGGGAGGGAGAAGGAAGAGGGTGGAGGAGGAGGGGGAAGGAAAGAGGGAGGAGAAGGAGGGGAAGGAAAGAGGGAGGAGGAGGAGGGGAAAGGAAAGAGGGAGGAGGAGGAGGGGGGAAGGAAAGAGGGAGGAGAGGAAGGGGAAGGAAAGAGGGAGCAGGAGGAGGGGGAAGGAAAGAGGGAGGAGGAGGAGGGGAAAGGAAAGAGGGAGGGGGGAAAGAAAGAGGGAGGAGGGGGGAAAAAGAGGGGGTAGGAGGGGGAACAAAGAGGGAGGAGGAGTGAAGAAAGGAAAGAGGTGGGGAAGGAAAGAGGGAGGAGGGAAGGGGAAGGAAGGAGGGAGGGGGAAGGAAAGAGGCAGGAGGAAGAGGGGGAACAAAGAGGGCGGGAGAGGGGGGCAGGAAAGAGGGAGGGAGGGGTGAAGGAAGAGGGAGGGAGGGGTGAAGGAAAGAGGGAGGTAGGGGGAAGGAAAGGGGGATGGAGGGGGAAGGAAAGAGGAGGAGGAGGGGGTAAGGAAGAGGGAGGGGGGAAGGAAACGGGGAGGGTGGTAGGAAAGGGGAGGGGAGAAGGAAATAGGGAGGGGGAGGGGGAAGGAGAGGGGAGGAGGCAGGGAGGGGAAGGAAAGAGGGAGGAGGAAGGGGCAAGGAAAGAGGGAGGAGGGAGGGAGGCAGGGGGAAGGAAAGAGTGAGGAGGGAGTGGAAGGAAAGAGGGAGGAGGGAGTGGAAGGAAAGAGGGAGGAGGAGGGGGGAGGAAAGAGGGAGGAGGAGGGGGAAGGAAAGAGGGAGGAGGGAGGGGGAAGGAAAGAGGGAGGAGGGAGGGGGAAGGAAAGAGGGAGGAGGGAGGGGGAGGGAGGGGGAAGGAAAGAGGGAGGAGGGAGCGGAAGGAAAGAGGGAGGAGGGAGGGGGCAGGAAAGAGGGAGGAGGGAGGGGGAAGGGAGGAGGGAGGGGGAAGGAAAGAGGGAGGAGTGAGGGGGAAGGAAAGAGGGAAGAGGGAGGGGGAAGGAAAGAGGAAGGAGGGAGGGAGCGGGAAGTAAAGAGGGAGGAGGGAGGGAGGCAGGGGGAAGGAAAGAGGGAGGTGGGTGTGGAAGTAAAGAGGGAGGAGGAGGGGGAAGGAAGAGGGAGGAGGGAGGGGAAGGAAAGAGGGAGGAGGAGGGGGAAGGGAGGAGGATTGGGTAGGGAAAGAGGGCGGTGAGGGGGAAGGAAAGAGGGAAGAGGGAGGGGGAAGGAAAGAGGAAGGAGGGAGGGGAGCGGGAAGTAAAGAGGGAGGAGGGTGTGGAAGTAAAGAGGGAGGAGGAGGGGGAAGGAAAGAGGGAGGAGGAGGGGAGGTAATAAGGGGAGGAGGAGTGAAGAAAGGAAAGAGGGAGGGAAAGAAAAGTGAGGAGGAGGAGGAGGGAGAAAGAAAGAGGGAGGAGTTGTGAAGAAAGGAAAGAGGGGGGGAAGGAAAGAGGGACGAGGGAGGAGGTGAGGGGGAAGGAAAGAGAGAGGAGTGAGGGGGAAGGAAAGAGGGAGGAGGGAGAGGGAAGGAAAGAGGGAGGAGGCAGGGAGGGAAGGAAAGAAGGAGGAGGGAGGGAGGGGGAGTAAAGAGGGAGGGAGGGAGGCAGGTGGAAGGAAAGAGGGAGGAGGAGTGAAGAAGGAAAGAGGGAGGGGAAGAAAAGAGGGAGAAGTGAGGGGGAAGGAAAGAGGGAGGAGGGAGGGGGAAGGAAAGAGGGAAGAGGAGGGGAAAGGAAAGAGGGAGGAGGGGGAAGAAGGAAAGAGTGAGGAGGAGGAGGGGGAAGGAAAGAGGGAGGAGGAGGAGGGGGAAGAAAGAGGGAGGAGGGTGGAGGGGGAAGTAAGAGGGAGGAGGGTGTGGAAGGAAAGAGGGAGGAGAAGGGGGAAGGAAAGAGGAGGAGGGAGGGGGAAGGAAAGAGGGTGGAGGGAAGGAAAGAGGGAGGAGGAAGGAAAAGAGGGAGGAGGGAGGGGGAAGGAAAGAGGAGGAGGAGGGGGAAGGAAAGAGGGTGGAGGAGGAGGGGGAAGGAAAGAGGGAGTAGGAGGAGGGGAAGGAAAGAGGGAGGAGGAGAGGGGCAAGGAAAGAGAGAGGAGGAGGAGGGGGGAGGGAAAGAGGGAGGAGGAGGAGGGGGGAAGGAAAGAGGGAGGAGGAGGAGGAGGGGGGAAGGAAAGAGGGGAGGAGGAGAAGGAGGAGGAGGAGGGGGAAGGAAAGAGGGAGGAGGAGGAGGAGGGGGAAGGAAAGAGGGAGCAGGAGGAGGAGGAGGGGAAAGGAAAGAGGGAGGAGGAGGAGGAGGAAAGAAGAGGGAGAGAGGAGGGGGGAAAGAAAGAGGAGGAGGGGGAAATAAAAGGAGGAGGGGGAAAGAAAGGAAAGAGTGAGGAGGAGGAGGGGGAAGGAAAGAGGGAGGAGGAGGAAGGGAAGGAAAGAGGGAGCAGGAGGAGGGGAAGGAAAGAGAGAGGAGGAGGAAGGGGAAGGAAAGAGGGAGGAGGAGGAAGGGAAGGAAAGAGGGAGGAGGAGGAGGGGAAGGAAAGAGGGAGGAGGAGGAGGAGGGGGAAAGAAAGAGGAAGGAGGAGGGGGAAAGAAAGAGGGAAGAGGAGGGAAGATATGAAAGAGGGATGGGGAAAGAAAGAGGGAGGAGGAGGAGGGGAAGGAAAGAGGGAGGAGGAGGGGGAAGGAAAGAGGGAGGGGAGGAGGAGGAAGGAAAGAGGGAGGAGGAGGCGGAGGAAAGAAAGAGGGAGGAGGAGGAAGAAAGGAAAGAGGGAGGGGCAAAGTAAGAGGGAGGAGGAGTGGGAAGGAAAGAGGGAGGAGGAGAGAAGAAAGGAGAGAGAAAGGGGGAAAGAAAGAGTTAGGAGAAGGGGGAAGGAAGAGGGAGGAGGGAGGGGGAAGGAAAGAGGGAGGAGGGAGCTGAAAGGAAAGAGGGAGGAGGAGGGGGAAGGGAGGAGAGAGGGGGAAGGAAAGAGGGAGGAGGGAGGGGGAAGGAAAGAGGGAAGAGGAGGAGGAGGTGGAAGGAAAGAGGGTGGAGGAGGAGGGGGAAGGAAAGAGGGAGGAGGAGGAGGGGAAAGGAAAGAGGGAGGGGGGAAAGAAAGAGGGAGGAGGAGGGGGAAAAGAGGAGGAGGAGGGGGAAAGAAAGAGGGAGGAGGGTGAAGAAAGGAAAGAGGGAGGGGAAGGAAAGAGGGAGGAGGGAGGGGGAAGGAAGGAGGGAGGGGAAGGAAAGAGGCAGGAGGAAGAGGGGGAACAAAAGAGGGCGGGAGTGGGGGGCAGGAAAGAGGGAGGGAGGGGTGAAGGAAAGAGGGAGGGAGGGGTGAAGGAAAAAGGGAGGTAGGGGGAAGGAAAGGGGGATGGAGGGGAAGGAAGAGGGAGGAGGAGGGGGTAAGGAAAGAGGGAGAGAGAGGGGGGAAGGAAACGGGGAGGGGGGTAGGAAAGGGGAGGGGAGAAGGAAATAGGGAGGGGGAGGGGAAGGAAAGAGGGAGGAGGCAGGGAGGGGAAGGAAAGAGGGAGGAGGAAGGGGAAGGAAAGAGGGAGGAGGGAGGGAGGCAGGGGAAGGAAAGAGGGACGAGGGAGTGGAAGGAAAGAGGGACGAGGGAGTGAAGGAAAGAGGGAGGAGGGAGGGGAAGGAAAGAGGCAGGAGGGAGGGGGAGGGAGGGGGAAGGAAAGAGGGAGGAGGGAGCGGGAAGGAAAGAGGGAGGAGTGAGTGGGAAGGAAAGAGGGAAGAGGGAGGGGGAAGGAAAGAGGAAGGAGGGAGGGAGCGGGAAGTAAAGAGGGAGGAGGAGGGGGAAGGAAAGAGGGAGGAGGAAGGGGAAGAAAAGAGGAAGGAGGGAGGGAGCGGGAAGTAAAGAGGGAGGAGGAGGGGGAAGGAAAGAGGGAGGAGGGAGGGGAAAGGAAAGAGGGAGGAGGGAGGGGAAGGGAGGAGGATTGGGGAGGGAAAGAGGGAGGAGTGAGGGGGAAGGAAAGAGGGAAGAGGGAGGGGGGAAGGAAAGAGGAAGGAGGGAGGGAGCGGGAAGTAAAGAGGGAGGAGGGAGGGAAGTAGGGGGAAGGAAAGAGGGAGGAGGAGGGGGAAGGAAAGAGGGAGGAGGAGGGGTGGTAATAAAGAGGGAGGAGGAGTGAAGAAAGGAAAGAGGGAGGGAAAGAAAAAGTGAGGAGGAGGAGGAGGAGGGAGAAAGAAAGAGGGAGGAGTTGTGAAGAAAGGAAAGAGGGAGGGGGAAGGAAAGAGCGACGAGGGAGGGGAAGGGAGGAGGGAGGGGGAAGGAAAGAGGGAGGAGTGAGGGGGAAGGAAAGAGGGAGGAGGGAGGGGGAAGGAAAGAGGGAGGAGGCAGGGAGGGGAAGGAAAGAGA